>NW_017731382.1:1952376-1958078 GCF_001890085.2 Hipposideros armiger | reverse complement strand
CAGCGGGGGCCTTTCCAGGGAAAGGTGGATTTCCATAAGGGCCTCAGAAGGTGGACTTGAGATGTGGGCAGTGAGGGGCTGTCCAGGGGCCGAGGAAACGCACAGCAGCTCCCTGAGCCTTCCTTACTCACCCCTTGCCCTCTCGCCTCCCGGAGGCTGGCAGGTTTCTCGGGATAGGATTGCAGGTCTTGGGGAGGCCTGTGAGACAAGAAATGGAAGGGTGTTCTCAGATAGGCTTTTTGATGGATCTGCATTTTTCAAAACCCATTCCGTTGAGAGAAGTCAAGAAAAGGAAGATCTAATTTTCTGGAACATCGGAGATGGAAAAGTCGCTGCTCCTGGCAGATGGAGACTGTGCTTAACTAAGTTTATAATTTGAAGGCTCTAACGAGTTTGAAAAAGTCCACTTGTCCCCCTAAATCAGGTTCAGGCGGCAAAACAAATGTGTTGTTCCAGCGGAGATGGAATAAACCTTTGGCTGAGGAGGAGAATAAAGCCAGCAGCTCTCTCTTATCAGGTTTCTGCCGCACGCCCCTGCCCATCCACCATATGCCGCGTCTTCTGAGCAGGAACCGCTCTGCCTGTTAAAGGGAAAGCCGTCGGTTTTCAGCACAATTAATTTAGTAGGCCGCAAATGTTGCTGACTGCTCGGAGTAAGGCTTGATCAAACAGATTGGTTAATTGGTAGCGAAGAAATGGTGACCATGTGAAAAAGGATGAAAGAGAAGCTGGAATCAACCGTCATTAGAGCAGCTTCTCTTCGCAGGGCTGACCGGGTGGGGGTTGGGGGTGGGGCGGTCTCTCTGAGTTTGCCCAAAGCTGGAAACTGTCCACCCACGTGCTTTGTTCAGTGTGGTGGTCAAGGCTGAGGTGCTGGGCCAGTGGGGAGGCACCTGGATGGGGGTCCTCGGGCCTCCGGAAGGTGGGCATGGCTGCCTCCCCTGTACGTTTCCCAGCAGGCTTTAAAGAACATACCTTGAAGTGGAGCTGTAAGTCTTCCATGTAATCCATTATTTCTAAAACCGGATAAATGAAGGTGCCTGAGCAGCCAAGTCTCCAGGCGCCTGTGCTATAAATTCTGTCAAATCGTGCTTGAATTGAAGTGTTTATTAGCAAGCCCCGAGCACAGGACCTGGTTGGAAGTGGGGCTGTGGCTGCAGTGCATCCCGTGAATACACACGGACGAGTAAAACCCCTGCCCCCGTCTGTGCCCAAGACCACGTTCCTTGTCCTGGGTGCTACTGGATCATTCTCTGTGGTGGGGACCATCCTGGGCACTGTGGGACGTCCAGCAGCACCCCTGGCCTCCACGCTCCATGCCAGCACCCCCCTCCCATTGTGACAACCACAAATGCCTCCAGATGTTGCCCAGAGTCCCATGGGGGCAGAGTACCCCCCCCCACCCTGTTAAGAACCATGGCTCTAAATAAAGGGCCAGCGTTGGTTCACAAACTGGCCCCACACTTGGAGGGCTGGGAGAAAGAAGAAGGAGGCAGGCCACTGCAGGCTGGTGGGGGTCACTTGTAATAAACGGGGGGCCTTCCTTATGTAGCTTGTCTTGGGCACTACAAGATGAGGACATCTCTGCCCTGCCCGGCTTACCCGGCGGTCTTAAAGGGGTTCAGTCATGCACCCCGTCCAGATGGTCACCACAGCACCCTGCTCTCTCAAGCCTGCGTCTTTGAGATGACTCCCACTGAGGGAACAGCGGGTGGAACACGTAGCCCAGGAACCGGGACCGGTACCAGTTAGGGGCCTCCAGCTCTCCAAGACCAGCTCCCAGGTCAACCAGCAGTCACGTCCTCTCAGTGACCCTGTCCAGTGGCCAACCAGGGAGGGTGACTTTGCTTGGTCTCTGTAAGGGATGTGTCCGAAAGTGGGGTAAAAGTGGAATGCCCCACGGCATTTGGGAAAAACCAGTAGGGTCCAGCCATTCTTGCAAGGGCGAGTGCTATGGGCGCTTTGAGGAAGTAAAACGCGGGTTTGTGTGTTTGTTCCCAGGGGGCCTAGGCCAGGGCCGGGCAGCATGAAGTGGGGTGCGCTCCAGCCTCAGCTGTGGACACTTTGCCTCTGAACTCGCAGGCGGCCGAGCTCACCTCCACCCTGTGCAGAGGCTCTGACTGCAGATGTCCTCATAGAACAGGGCTGGCCGCCCAAGTAAAGGGTAGAATGCCGCCTTCTGTTCAGCAGTGGCCCTCCTCCCCTTGGCTACCTCCACACGCGGGGGCAGCGCCCGAGGTTGCCGCCCTGCCGCCGACACCAGCCCAGGACTCGGTTCCCCACGCACCAGCAGTCATAGTGGTAGGACACAGCCTTGCTGTGAGTCTCCTCTTGTGCAGGACTTACTGCCTTGGATGATAAAGAACACACTTGTGAAAGTTGCTGGGACGGAAATGCCTTTCCTTCTCCTGCTTGGCCCGTTTGCTTCCCTCTTAGAACCGGCGCCGATGCTCTCCTAAGGAGCCTTGTCCTCTCTATAGTTTTATGATCTGTTTGTGTGTGTCGGGGCGCTGGGGCTATGACGTGGGTGTGCTCTCCCCAGAGCAGTGAGACAGGAGACAGGCCACCCGCCAGGGCTTAGGGGTCGGCGATGCTTACGTCAGGACGCATGCTCAGCGCTTAGCACTTGGTTAGAAAACTGTAAGTTCCGAGGTCAAGAGGTGTGTCCCAGCTCTTCTGCGTTACGTCTCCAGTGACGAGCTCGTGTTTGGTGCAGACAGGCACGCTGGATGTCCACTGATTGACTGATGACATGCCACGCTCCTTTCTTCTGCAACGTGTCTTATCGTTCATTCGTTCACTGAGCAAACATCTGCTCCTGTCCCCGTGCCTGCCACTTCCTGGGCCAGGGGTGGAGGGCTGGCTAGGAGACCCCTGTGTGGCCTCAGGCCACTATCCATGGCCCTCACCACAGCTGATGCTGCCTATGGGTGCAGACGTGTGTGGGGCCAGCAGGACGCACTGGCGTTTCTCATACTTGTCAAGTTGGAAAACTTATCTATGAAAGAATTCCATCATGCCCTAGTGGGAGGCAGGGCTACATCACGTCTGAGAACCGCATCACACGTGCAGCCCTGACACCTCCTCCTCTGTCACCCATCCATGGCCCCTGGGGCTGTCCACACCTGGGCTGTTGTGACTGTGCTGCTGTGAGCACGGGGGTGCACCTGTCGCTCTGAGGTGCTGATTTCAGTTTTTTGGACAGACACGTGTTTTATAACTGCTGAATCATGTGGTTGGTGGTTGCCAGGGCCTGGGGGAGGGAGAAAGGGGGAGCTGCTGTCCTCTGTGGTGAAGTGTCCGTTATGTGAGCTGAGTGCATCCTGGAGCCCTCTGCCCGACCCCGCCCAGAGCCAGCACTGTGCGCTCGGAACGGCAGCACCAAGGGCTATCCAAAGACCTGCGCGCGAGGTCCCTGAGCGGCTCAGGTGCTGGGAGTGGGTGCTTCTGCCACCACGTTTTCCCCACTTTGTCACCGTCATTCACTTATTCGTTCAGCCAGCACTTCTGAGCATCTACTGGGGTCAGACTGGCTGGTGCTTGTCCTGGGAGCTTACAGCCTGGTGGGCTAGGTGAGCTAGAGGAGCGTTAATCCCGTAAGTACGCAGGTGAAGGCTGAGGGTGAGCTCAGATGTGCCACCAGGGAGAGCGGGGAGCTGGCACCCATGGGGGGAAGAGTGGAGAGTGGTCCCGAGGACAGAGCCTCCCCCCGAGGGTCTCAGTCGGGCTGGTTTGCCCCCAGGGGACACTTGGCAGTGCCGGGGGACCTTGGGGAGGGACTGCTGTTGGCATTTGGTGGGTAGAGGCCAGGGATGGTGTTAAGCCTGCACCGAGCTTGGGATGGGCCTTCGCAACAGAGAGAGGACCCAGCCCCAGGCTCCCAGAGCTGAGGCCGAGAAAGCTGGCTTCGCCGAGACCTTAACACTGGACAGCAGCCACCAGATGAAGAGGGAGGGAACAAGTGTCCCGCCCAGGAAGCTCTGAGCTCAGAGGGGACCGGCTAACGCTGCTGAACAAGGAACTGGCTGAACAAGGAGCTGGGAGAATGGCCAGGACCCCGGCTGGGGGAAGGCAGCGGGGGAGGGGCGGAGAGGCGGAGGACCGGAGCCTTGCTGCCTTGGCCGGGCACTTGTCCTGGCTCTGGGGACCTGGCCTGCCTGTGGTCTGGCCAGCACACTTGCCTGTCTGGCTCCAGCCCCATAACCTCCTGGGTCCTCTAAGGTCCCTGACGTGTGGGTGCCCCGTGGGGCAGTGTTGACCCAGCTGGCCTGGCCCTTGGCCAGTGATCAAGAACTAAAAGGAGCCACCCCGCGTATTTCCAGAGAGAGGGAGAGGCCGTGGGTCTGTTAGTCGCTAATTGAGGTCAGACAGCTGTGGCGTTTATTTAACTCTGCAAATTAGAGCAGTTTTCCTGGGAAATGAATCTGTCTTCTCATTGATCTGGGGAACTGTGGGCTCACCTCGGGAGCACAGAGGGGGGAGGCAAAGCAGGCGTTGTGAACTTGTGAAGGTGAGGTCACCTTTTAACCCCAAATGCCTTGGCTTTTTTTCCCCTTTTTTCCATGCCTCCTAAAGCATGGTCCTTGGGACGCTATCACTGTTGATTCTCCTTAAAAATATGAAGAGTTGCATGTGTGTGCGCATGTGTGTGTTCACACGCATGTGTACAGATGCCCCCCTCCCCGCAAGGGTGAGAAGATTGACAGACACTGGGTCACCTCCTCTCCTACTGGGCATTATTGGGGTGTGCTGGCCCCTCCGACAAAGGCTCTGCACTGAGCAGGAACTTGGCCTTGTGGCGTCACCTGTTGCCGTGACCTGGTGGCGGAGCCCCTCCCCGGTGGGTCCTCCAGAGTTGCTGCTGCTCAGCACAGTCTGTGGCCAGTGTGGGTCCACGTTGAGCGGCAGGTGATGCTGTGGTCTACATGGCCTGGTTACAATCATCTCAGCCAGTAACAGCCACTGAGCACGTGCCCCATCCCAGGCACAAATACTGACCACGCATTCCGTGTTCTGTGCTCCCTGGGATCCTAGAAAGGGCATGTTGGCGGCGGCAGCATGAATCTCCCCATTTTACAGATGGGGAAACTGAGCCTCAAAGAAGTCAAGTCACATGCTCGGGTGACATGGCCCATCAGAGGTCGAGGCAGGATAGGAAGCTGGGGTTCTGGCCCAGTGTCCCTTCCTGGCCCCTGTGCCCATCTGCAGGTGGTCGTTTATTCGTGCAGGGTGCGTGAGCTGGTGCCTGTGTGTGCTCCACACTGTCCTAGGCCTGGACCTCACCTTTCCTGTTTTACTGATGAAAAAATACACAGGAGTTGTCTGCAACCTGACTGCATCTGCAAAGACCCTGTTTCCAACTAAGGCACATTGTGAGTTTCCGCATGGACGTGAATTTGGGGGGACATGAATTTGAGGAGGATGCTATTCAGCTGAGCACAGTAGTCGCCCCCCTTGTCCACGGGGATCTGTCCCGAGGCCCCCAGTGGATGCCTAAAAGGGTGGAACCGAACCCTGTATAACTTTGTTTTTTCCTATCCATACACACCTAGGATAAAGTTTAATTTATGAATTAGGCACAGAGAGAGATTAACAACAGTAACAGAAAAATAAAACAATTGCAACACTCTACGGTAATAAAGGTCATGTGAATGTGGTCTCTCTCTCTCTCTCTCTCTCTCTCTCTCTCTCTCTCTCTCTCT
>NW_017731382.1:1889586-1952256 GCF_001890085.2 Hipposideros armiger | reverse complement strand
TCTCTCTCTCTGACAGTGATCTGATGACCAAGGCAGCTACTAAGTAACTAATGCCCACAGCGTGGAGACGCTGGACAAAGGGGGATTCACGCCCAGGACGGGACGGAGTGGGGTGGGCGCAATTCCATCGGGCTACTCAGAACGGCGTACAGTTTAAACGAATGAGCTGTTTATTGCTGGAATATTCCATTAAAAATATCCTTTAGACCACAGTTGACTGCAGTTAAACAATGGGTTAGGGGGAGTGCTGTCCGCTGAGCAGCCGTGAATGTGAAAGAGAAGCAGAGGGGGTTCCCAGCCCCAGAAAGGGTTTGGTCATTCACCCTCAAGGTCACTGGCCATGAGGCGCTCGGGCTGCACGTCCCCCCATTTACAGGTGGACGACGGCCGTGTGCTGACCTGTGGGAAGCACCTGGGACGCGGAGCTCTCCGGGAGGCCATCCAGTAGGGAGAGACCAGAGCCGTGTCTCAGACCGTCACTGAGCTTTGCCCGAAACGTGGAGGAAATGCCCACACGCCCACAGCCGCCTGACCCCTGGCTCCCACCCCTGTGGCCTGCGTGGTACCTTCCTGAGCCTCGGCCCCGTAGCAGTGCCTCTGCCGCCGGGCGCGGGAGGAAGTTAAACGGGATGGTCGCTGTCGTTTTGCGCGATGCCTGGCGGAGAGCCAGCCCTCGCCGGAGCGGCTGGGATTTGTATTGGCTTCTGTAGTATCGTTTCCCCCCGCTTCTGCGCCGGCCGTAAATAAGGGCCACTGAGAAAGTCTCGGCTTTAAACTCCTTCATGGACAAATCTTCTTGAAGCTGTTCAGACGAACCCAACGTCTCCAGATATTGTCTCTCGTAGCCAGAGGGCAAACCCAAAGGCGCGCTTCCCTTTCTGGTGTGAAGTTGCTGTTTTAAATTCTGTGACTGTTCCCTGACCTGCAGAGAGAAGTGCCTCGAAATGTCTTGCTTTCCTGACAGAGGATAAAAGGAGACGTAAAAGGCCATGTATCTCTCTTGAGGGATGTCATAGTGGGGGGCACGTGGCATGAGAGTGAGGGGGTTTCAGGCAGGAGGTGGCCCTGCTGGCCTGTTGGGGTTGGGAGGGAAGGGAGGTCGACACGGAGTTCCGGATCCTTGGAGGAAACGCAAACCTGGGAACGCTGGTTCCACTGGGGTGACCGGTAAGTGCCTCCCGAGGCTTGATAACGTCCCCTGTCCGCAGGTGTGTAGTAGGGTCGTAGGGTTATTAAAAAGCCCACAGACGCCATTCTTTCTATGCCGCGGGCCATGGCCGTAACTGGAGGGCTGCGTCCAGTGAGTCAGCGGTCTTGGTTAGGGGTTGTGTAGAAGCCGAGGCACATTGTGTGCTGCGTTATCCCAGAGGCTGACTTAACAGGTTAGGTCTTGTCGTCCTGGAGCCCGACCAATTGGCGTCATGTACGGTGCCCCGTTCCCGCACTTCTCACCTCCCCGACAATGGAGGAGCCATTGCAGACCCACCTGGAAGTGAGAAATCGCCATTCCTCATAGACAGACAGGTCCTGGGCAGAAACTAAGTTGAGGGGACTAGTATCTGTATTTTCCCTTCTGTTTTAAGACCTCATTTCAAGTGACAAATATAGTGAGGAAGCTAGGTGATGCTTTTGACTCTCCCATGGCATCTTTATTTAGGCAGGTAATTAACAGTTAACTTCCCACAGCCTACGCCACTTAAGTGATTTGTTTTAGGAACGGTTTGGCCCAAAGTTGAGCTCGTGGAAGGTTTCC
Organism: Hipposideros armiger; assembly: GCF_001890085.2. Classification (NCBI taxonomy): domain Eukaryota; kingdom Metazoa; phylum Chordata; class Mammalia; order Chiroptera; family Hipposideridae; genus Hipposideros; species Hipposideros armiger. The sequence goes on along the minus strand of NW_017731382.1, from coordinate 1,950,503 downwards.
ATGAATATATATTGCATGAATAAATGAATGAGTGACATGTTTTGAACCATGTTGGCTCGCTGATACAAAATAGCACACACAACAGGAAGCTTGCTTAGAAAGAAGGTTATTCTTATGAAATATACAATTATCTCAGCAATGTGCTGTGTGGCTTCAGCTTCTCCCGGAAATGCACGTGTCGTCTGTCCAGGTTGGAGGATATGGAATTTAGACTAATCACATGGAGTGGGGACATGAGTGTGTCACGGTGTATGAAGTAGATGGCCGTTTCTCAAAGATCCAGTATCAGAAAATAGAATTAGCAATAAAATTACGCTACATAGAATTACATTCCTCCTTGGTCCAGAAGGCTCAACGGGGGTTCCGGAAGACACCCCAGGTGGAGGTGGAGGGTCATTGGAGACCCCGTGTTGCTGCGTGGGGGGCAGACCCACTGCCAGGAGCGTTTGGGAGTGAAAGTCCACAGGACAGAGCCTTGCCTGTGTTCAGCCACACCAGTTGGTAGCACAAAGTGAGAGTTTTCCATTCCCGTGGAAGGAAAATTTATTTGGCTTTAGGTGGCAAGGAGGCAAAACCATGTTGCCTCTTAAGACTTGTCACCTCGGCCATCCTTGGGCGTCCGAAGGCCCCAGATGGGGCCAGCTGAGAAGTGTCGTGAGGCATATGGAGTAACCATTCTTGATATTGCCTTCCTATGTGTCGTTTCCAAATAACTCGTTTGTCGGGGACATTTTTCCTGGCAGTAAGGGCTCAGATTTACCTCTGCCAGGCACAGTCAGGCGCCCTCGTCATCCCGTCTCCCCGAGCAGCTCTGCTCGGGGGAGCAGGGCAGGGATTGGCGGGAATTGCCTGAAGTGGTCTGCGGGAAGCAATAATAGCTTTGAAGTCTCACATTTTATCTGAAAAATGCATGTGCCCAGAAACCATATCAGAAAAGACAGTTACGTTTGACTGTATAAAAATTAGAGTTCCTGACTGTCAAAAGCATACCATTTAAATTTTGAGAGAATAATAGAAACCTTGGGAAAACGTTTTTAGTATGTCTGACAGTTTTCCTTAATAAATAAAGAGCTCTTTAAAATCAATGAGAAAAAGACCATGAGTTCAACTTGTTGGGGGTGGGGGGAGGGGGTGTTGAAATAAATTATATGAATTTATGGCTAAATTATATGACAGCAGTTAATGGGGGGAAAGGATTTTAGGTGGTTGAGAAACAGTTTAAAGTTATGCACATTTACTTCAATGCAAAATAAAATCCTGACGTCCCATTCCACCCATCAGATGGGCAAAAATGAAACAGTTGGTACTCAGGTGGGAGGTTGTGGGGAAATCGGCCGTCACACAGGTGGTTGGAGGGAGAGTTATACGCCACAGTGTGGGCGGTCACGTGACAGTGTCCGCCAAGGCATAAATGGACACACCCTTCGATGCAGCGATTATACTTCTAGAAATTCTACATCTATTCTCTCAGGTGTGCAGGGGTATTTGCTGAAGGATCACTTATAATAGGGACCTGGAAACAACACCAGCCTCCATCAGTCGGGAACTGTTGCAGCCATGCACAGGAGGGCAAACCAGGCAGCCTTGATAAGGGATGAGGCACAGTCTACCAATGGCCATGCAACGTGGATTACAAACGACTATTTTGTGGAAAAGCAAATTTGCAAGACGATGCGTATGTGAGGACCCCGTCTGTAGGTCCTCTGTGTTCGCATTTATGCCCATGTAGTCATAGAACGTTTCTGGAGGGATATAAAGAAAAGGTTACACGTAGTTCCTCTGGGAGTGGGGAGGGGCTTTTGCTTTTCGAGAATATTTTATGGTGGCCTGAATTGCTTTTTAATCAAATGCTAATTTAAACAACAGTTTGCTCCAGGAGGAAGTTAGCTGTTTCTATTAGGTATAAATGATGGTCAAAATTCTCATCACACTTTATAAGTAGTAAAAATGTTCACATACATTTTGCATCCTAATTCACTCTGCACCCGTATGTGTTGTAATGTGCTGTTTCCCAAAACGCCGCCCGGGGGATGGGAGCCTGGGGAGCGGGCACCTTGATTCTCTGGCGCCCCCCCCCCCAGCACCAACCTCCTTGTCCTTTGGAACTGTTGGCAGATGGCTACCAGTTACTCTGTGCCCTGCTCTCGTGTTTAATAACGAGAAGCGAGGGTCTTCTCTTTCTCTCTCACGCTCTCCTGCGTCACTTGTAATGACAATCCTTCCTAAGGCCAGACGGCTGGGCATGGGCTCACCTGCCGGAAATTCCACTCACATTCCACAGACCTCGAGGGTCACTTTTGACGGCTTGTCACCAGATCAGCCTGTGCTTTGGCTGAATAAGGTTTGCGCTGTCGTCACGGGTCCCTTGCATGCCAGCCAGCAGCACCTGCTGTCCGTTGCGGGGTCCTGTGGTCGCACTGCAGCCCGTGTGGTGCCTGCAGGAGCCCAGGTGCCTGTGGCACAAACCCACCCGGCAGGACGCCTCCATCCCACCAACGGGAGGTCAGCGTGCCATGGCCATTCAGAGCCTTCCACTTCACTCGTTTTAACTCGTTTTAATAGTCGCCTGGTTTCCTGTTCTGTGGATGTTCTGTATGTGGTTGAAGCAGCTCCCCGCTGAGGGAGAGGTGAGTTATTTCCAGTTTCCAGTGGAAATACCTGGTGAGCTGCCCTGCACGTCCGGGAGCGTCTCTACAGCAAGTTCCCAGAAGCGCAGTTGCTGGGTCAAAGGGTGTGTCCATTTTACCCCCTGGTGGGTGACATCACATGACCATCTGAAGCGCTGTGTGATTTATACTGTCACCAACTCCCGTGTGAGGGCCGTGTGCCCACTGCCTCCAACCCTTGCTGTGGGAAGGGTCTCCCGAGGGTGCCGTGGGGAGGGCTGTGTCTCCGGCCCATACCAGTCTCCCCCCATGCTGTCCTAGGTGAGTCCTGCTGTGGCCACTTCCCCACCATCCCCAGAGCCATCCGCCTCTGTGTCTTGCTGTCCCCTGGGACGACCACACTCCCCTCAATGTGTCCCTTCTTGTCCCCTGAGGCCGTCCCCCATAGTGGTCAGTGGGGTGGTTTAAAAGCATGACTCAGCTGTGCTGCCGCTCTGCCCAGACCTGCTGTGCTTAGCACGTCTGACCCTTCCCCACCTGGTTTGGCCACGCCTGGCAGGCGTCCTCACCGCCTCTGTGCGCCAGCCACGCCATCCTAGCTGTTCCTCACACTTGTCCGGCTCGTCCCCATCAAGGCCTGGAACGCTCTCCCCCAGTCTGGCCGTGACTCACCCTCATCATTCATGACCCAGTCCACGCCCACCCCGTGCCCCGGCCACCTGACCAGACCAGGTACTGGTCCTCGCGTCACCTGAGTTTCTTCTAGCACCGTTCCCTGCCTGAGATGGCCTCTCTGGATTACTCCTCTCTTGCCCTTGGACTGTAAGCCCTTGCTGTCGGCCCTGTCACTGCACGGTGCCTGGCCGTGGGGGCACTCCATAAGCATTTGTCCAGGGCGGGGGCCAGCCGTTCCCAGAGAGGAGAGCCTGTGACGGCACGAGGGAGGGGCTGCTGCCAGGCTGCTCTCCTGCCTGTATCTGCAGCCCCCCGGGCAGGGCCAAACACAGGGTGGCCGTGAAAAGGCCTCTACTTGGGGCCGAGGCCAGTCCTGACAATGAGGCAGACCCTCCGCCAGAGCCGGGACCAGGCCAGCCGTCCTAACACAGCAGAGCCCGTGGGGATGAATGCCGCTTGTCTCAGGGCTTCGCCGCAAAGAGCCTGCAAAATGTATGTCTGCGCACAGAACGACACCAGGACTCCCGCCCCGAGCCTCCCTCGCACTGGCTGCCAGCCCTGAGGCCTCCACCGCTTTCTGACTGAAGATGGGACATTCTTGCGGCGTCTCATCTCTACCAGTCCGGGCATCTCATCTCTACCAGTCCTCCTGTGTCAGCTCTGCCCGCCCAGGCTGCAGACCGTTCCCTCCCCTCGGGTGGGGACCCACGGCTGTCTCAGCTGCACAGGGTCCGTCCTCAGCTAATGTAGAGACCTCAGACTTGCTGCTGCCACCCGCCCCGGGGTGCCAGCCCTGCCTGTGCTCTTGGCTCTGGGGGTTTGCATTGCTGCATGGTTGGTAAGAAATGCGCCTGTCCGGGTGTTTCCGTCCTTGCCCCGGGTGGCCACCGCTGCTGTCAGCCTGCTTCTCCAGGACAGGGCTATTTCAGGACAGGGCTGGCTCCCAGGGCCCCTCCCTGAGACTCCTCCCCTCCCAGACCCAAAACAAAGCCGCAGCCTTCGCTGCCTCCCCCGGGGAGGCGCTAATTTTGGACCAAACCAGACATTTGTTTTTTGTCAGGGGCCCTGTTTCTCTGCTCTGAAGAAACCAGCCTGGGCGGTGACTGCCTGGCGGGGTGGCCTTGTGAGAGCAGGGGATTATTTTTAGAGGCGTTTCAGCAACTCTAATGAAGAAAAGCAGCTAAAGTAGGTGTGACCACCGCTTGTGATCACACAAGCACACACCTGGGGTGGGGGAGCCGGTAAGGCTGTTTTCTGAACGTTTGGCAAAATCCAGGTTGTCGCCCCTACAGTTCCTGGATGAGCAGGGGTGCGTACTGCGAGGGGTGTGGGCTGGAGGGGGTAAGGGCTGTAAGGCCCAGCTAAGTGAGACCCCAGCCGTGGCTTCTCTACACCCAGGTCTGCAGCGCCGGCAGCCTTCACCTGGTTATAGGACATACATGCTGCACAGCTCCGAGCAGTTTTGTGCAGGGGCTGCTGGCTGCCCATGTGCGTCGCCCCTGTGCCCGAGGAGGAGGCCTGGGAAGCGGGGGCAGCTGCCCTGGGCCGCAGCCCGCTCAGCCGCCTCGCGTGGTCTCCGTAAGCCTGCACATCTCTGCCAAAGCCGCAGGTCGGCATTTCAGGCCAAGTGTGGAATCATGTAAAATGTAAAGTTTATGGGCCCTGTTTCAGAGTGGCTCAAAATTAAACTCTGGGCTGCCTGGGAGGCCTGCTGTGAAAACATACTGCACACAGCTCCAGGGCCACCAGTCAGCACATGGCCCATCTGCAGCCTGGAGGCACGTGGTGACCGGTGGGCAGGGGCTGCCGGGAGGCCCTGTAACTGAGGTGTCCGGGTGCTGGGAAGCCCCACCCGTGCCTCCCTCGCTTCCTTCCAGCCTGAGTTTTCTGCAGGCAGCCTCCAAACCTTCCTGTCCCCAGGCCACGATGCCCCCTCTGGGAAGACCCTGAGCTCCAGGTCTGCACCGTCCAGCTCCAGGCTGAGGCACTGGTCAGTACAGGGCCCAGGCCAGTGCCTACGGTGCCCTAGGGGCAGACAGGCTGGGTTTCCAAGGCTCCATGTGAAAAAGCATGTTCACGCCCGTAACTGACATTTTGTGTAGAGTGCATGTGGGGATGGGCAGACCCTGGCCAGCTGCGTTGGTTTAAATAAAACACATTAATGAAATCTGTTTCACCTCCTTGGTTCTACCTGGCGTCATGTGGTACCGAGCATCTAGGGTTGCCCTCGTGGCTTGCATGATCGCTGGAGAGAGCTCCCTTCCGGCTGTTTCCACCTAACAGGCTGGTGCTTGGGGTCACATTTGCCATGGTCAGTTCTAGGGTGGGGGTAGACTGCCCACTGGCCACTCCACTCACTCACATGGCTGTGGGTTCCCTGGGGGCCTGCCTCAGTGGTTGTGAGGGTGAAACTCTCCCCAGGGCCTTAGGGTGGGCTAACCAGGCTGGACCACCCTGGCGTTCTCTCCCTTTTGACCCCCTTCCCCTCCTGGGAATGCCCACGTACCGCCCTATCCCTCCCTGCCCAGTGACTGTCCCCTCAGCCAGTGTCTGCAGCCTAAGTGTCCTCCTGCTGTGGGTTGTTTAGGAAAAGGCTTGGCTGACCAGGAAGTGATAGCTCGTTCACCCACCCATTATGGGGGTCGGGGGCGGGGGAGTTGGGAGTGGCTGTGCATGGATGTGGGGTTTCCTTATGGGGTGATGAAAAAGCGCTGGAATTAGGTAGCGGTGGTGGGTGCCCAGCTTTGTGAATACACTGAAAACGCTTGCCCTGTATACTTGAAGTGGGTGGACTCTGTGCTATACAAATTATGTATCAATTAAGCGATTAGGGGAAAACCTAGTGGCACCAGCCAGGCCTCCCGGCTTCCCCTTGCCCTGGGCTGGGACCCGAATTCCCGTTCACAGTGGCACCGGCCTACCTGTCTGGCCCCCGTCCCAGCATCCCGGCCCCCGTGCACTGAGCTGCGGCGCTGTGGTCACTCTGCCTGTCTCTGTGTGCGCCCAGGCTCATTCACACCTCACAGCCTTCATCCTGTGCTGTGTCCTGGCCCGCAGTGTCCTCACCCTGACCTCCTCAGCTGGCGTCCTGTCAGGTCCCAGCTCAGATGTCACCTGTCCAAGTACCCGCTGTCTGAAACGTGTCATCCTCAGCTCTGTCACTGTCTCTGCTTTCCCGACGGTGTGTTCTTCCAAGAAAGCACCCTCAGAAAGAAAATGAGACCTGTCTTTTCCCTCTGCCTAAACAAAGCCCCGACTGCCCTTCCGGGTGAAGCAAGTGGGTGGGCACTAGCTGCGCCTCCAACCACCGCTAAAACCTCAAAGACCTCTCAATAGATGCAAGAGGCTGCCGTGCCGTGTTGACACGCGTGATGACACCGGTAAGGCTGCTACCGGAAGCTAATGAGACGGAACACACCTGACAGCCCCTGGAATGCTGGGACCCTGGTGCTTAGCACGTGCACCTCCTCACAGGTGGTGGGAGAGGGCGCGTGGCCATGGACAAAGGTCAGTGCGCATATTGATTCTCAGTGGCCCAGCCAACTTGGGGAGAATGACCAGGACAGGTCAGCAGCCCCACGCTCCACAGAACAGTTAAGCTGCAGTGTGTCTGGTTCATGGGCGATCAAAGTTAATTACACTGACTTTGTTCAAAAACTTAGGAAAAGCCCCATGTGATGCTTATAAAGATTTCAGACAAATGGATTTGATGCATAAAAAACCGTATGGCACCTTCTTTGCGATGCACAAATTTCTGTTATTTGGGATGCCATGAATACGTCACACCCAGTTGGGATGCTTGCTCGCCAGTTACTGAGCGGGCCTTGCAGGAGCTAGACCTTCTGTCTGCCCAGCAGTGGTCTCAGGCGGTCCCAGTGGTGATCCCAGAGAGGGTCCCAGTGAGGATCCCAGCAGTGGTCCCAGATGGTCCCAGAGATGGTCCTAGGTGATCCCAGTGGAGGTCCCAGGTGGTCCCAGAAGATCCCAGTGGAGGTCCCAGCAGAGCCCTAATTGTACCAGCTATCGTTCTCCATGAGAGACGTACTAAAGCACTTTGAATATCAATGACTCAGAGACCCATTAAGGAATCTGCAGAAAATTCAAACCAAGATGGGATCCAAAATTTGCGACCTGTCTCAATTTCTCCAGTTCAGTTAGAATCGTTGAGGAAGATACAGCGTCTGCTGGCAACTGGCCCTAAGTTACTTAGTTTTTCTGCTGATGAAAACACACACCCCACCCCCCCCGTGGTTACCCTTTAAACCACTTGCCTGCCGGGGAGAACCTCAGCCTTTTCCTCACATTTTGATTCATCAGGGAAGAATTTGCTGCCATGCTGATCACCAGGAGAAGCATTCTGGTAAAGTCACTCATCTGGGAATTTCTCCTTAGGGTGCCTTCTCCCATCCCTGCCTGTCCAAATCCTACAAGTCCCAAAGTGACCCGCTTACTGGCTGCAAGAGCTGGCAAATCACTTCAGTGCTTGTTTTCTCGTCTATGTAAAGGGCACAATAGCAGTACCTGCCTCGAGTTATTTTGAGTATGAAATGATGTGTGCGTAAAATACGTACTGTGCCTAGCACATAGTAAGCACTTTTTCCTCATCTTCCCCTTCCGCCGTTGACATTAGTGTTCAGCCTGAGTGTTTTGCTGACTCTCCTTGGTGGCCTGTTAGCTCCTGGTGCCGGTGCCCCAGCACTGCACATGGTCTTGTTCAGTCACTTTTTGTCCCTTCCCAGGAAGGCATTCCCATGGGCCTCTTTCAGTCTCCCTGGGTCAATGCCAATCCCGTGTGCACAGTAGGTCCTCACTGAGTGTTTGATGGAAGCAGGCCAGTGCCTCCCACGTCCAGCCACCTGTGCACATAGGCACCAGCTTCCTTTTAGCCCAGAATGGGGGAGGCTGTCAGTGTAGAATCTCAGTCCTCACTGCACGGGGCAGGTTGCCCAGGTCACTGAGAATCACCTGAGACTCCTGAGGTCCTGGGGCCTGTCTGTCTGTTTTACTTTCACCGCTGGACCTTACACAGGAGGGTGGGGTCTCTCTTCCCTTCCTGCCTCCTCTGTAGAAACAACACCCAGCAGGCGTGCGTCCCGCTCGCACATGGAGCAGGTGGGTGGGCAGTTAGGTTTGGGCCTCAGTCTGGCTGACTGGGAACAGCTGTGCTCCTTTCTCCACAAGGCTCCCAGCAAGACCCTGAGAAGGATGCACCTGGCGGTGTCCCCACTCAGCAGTTCTTGGCCAGATGGACCTGGACACGATATTATTCCTCTCCGAATGATGGAGGCATCACTGTAATATGGGGGTAATCCAGGCATTCACATCCCAGGGGGTGCCTGAGAGCCTAATGAGTTATTTTCTTGAGTGTAGCTGGCAGAGTACTTTGTCACATCATGATGATGATAATGGTGATAGTGATGATGATAATACTGATGAGGATGGTGATGGTGATGGTGGTGATGGTGATGGTGGTGATGGTGGTGATGGTGATGGTGGTGATGGTGGTGATGATAATGAACATGGTGATAATAATGAAGACAATGAAGAAGATGATGGTTATGAAGATGACGATGATCATATGACAATGTATAGATGCCCCCTGGGCCTAGTCCTGAAATTTCTTCAGTGTTTATGTTCAGAAGTCTAGCGTGCGCCCATTTTCAAACCCCTCTCCCTGAGGGCACCCACCTTACACGTCCACACCGTGTCGCATTGCCCTCCCTCTTGGGAGAGTCTGGCATCCCGTCCTGTGACCTTTGTAATCTCTAAGGTCTTCATTTCTTTGAGCCGTGCCTTTTCCTCTCCTGTGTGTGCTTTTTCCTGCTTTCTATACCAGTGCCACACCAATGATTTTCACTGCTGTGAAGATAGAAATGGCGTTTCCTTCCTTCCTCTGGTAATTTTGAAATGTGTGAGTTTCTGCCCTGGAGTTCTTAGTTTTCTCAAACTGCAGGGGGTTAATTAGTTTGGTTATTTCACAATAGCACTTACAGTTTTCTTATTAACTGGGCAGATATCCAAGGACTCCCACTCCTCATTGGGGGCTTTTGCAAGGTTTTTGTCACAGGGTTGGGCTGGAGGGTGGTCATGCTTGCAGAGAAGCTGGGGACAAAGAGAGAGTTGGATTGTTGGAATCACCTCTAGTTGTCCTCAAGAAAGCCACAGCTAAGTTTGCCTTCTTGGTTTGACCAAGGAGAGAAGTAGCAGCCATTTTACAGACCAACTGTTCAACTGTTTCTTTTCTGCATACTGGCTCCCCCATTTCCTTTACCCAAATGTCTTATAGTTTCAAAACACCTTAAAAAGCTTACGTCACCATGATACTCGAAGGAGGGAGTTTGGGGAAAGGTCAAGGAGAAGAAAATCAAGGGTTTAGAACCAGCAAAAGCTTCCCTGCACCAGGACCCTCAAAGGAGAACACTCCGTCTTGGCAGACTGAGTGGCTGTAAATAAGACCTAGCAAGAATGCAGGAGGAGGAGGAGACGGAGGAAGCTCACTGTTCTCACCGTGTGAAGCCGTGTTCTGTGGAAGAACCGGAACAGAGGCCGGGCTGGGTCACTGCTGGGCTCCCAGGACTGGCGCCCGCCGTTTCATTACCCCAACGCTTGCCCCTCCTCTGACCGGGTGTAGCTGTCCTTTTCTCAAAGAGCCAGCAGTGACCCTCCAGACCCACTGTTCCCTGATCTGCCGTTACTGTTTATTTTTAATAACAATGCCAAGCACTTGCCCAATGCACAGATTTAAGCTGGAATTCAGAGGAGCCTCCTTAATTATACTAATCGTTCTCCAGAAAGTGTTTCTTTTTTAATTGTCAAACTATCCTTAGGGCCAAGATAGCGTCATGAGAAGACTAAGAGTCATAGAGAAGACCCCATGAATGTCCTAAAGGGAATTTGCTATTTCTGGGTTTATCCCCTAGAGACATTCTCAAACACGTCCCCAAGGAATATTACTGCCATATTGTTCGTAGCGCCTAAAACAAACAAAAGCAAATAAAAGGCAACAAAATGTCCAATGATAGGAAAATAAAATGTAAATCGTGGCATATTGAAGCAGTGCAACTCTGTGGTAAGCTATTTATATGTACGTATCCCCATGGATTAATCTCTAACGTGATGGTATACCCAAATCGCAAAGTGAATTGACTTAATGGCACCATTTATAGGATGTTTCAAGACACCCTCAAATACTGTATTTTGTTTAATGTGTTCCCATGGAATGGAAACATAAATGACTTCTGGCGTGGAGTGTGTTCCTGGGGGTGGAAAGCGAATACGATGAGTGTTCTCATTTGTTAAGTTTAGGTAGAGTGTGTGTGTGTGTGTGTGTGTGTGTGTGTGTGTGAGTGAGTGAGTGTGTGTGTGGTTATTTCTTGCACATATTTGTAGGTTTCAAATATCTTATAGTTAAACGCTGAGGGCCTTGTTACGAACTCGATGAAGAGATTTTTTTTAAACATCAGAATCTCTCATAAGAGGTGGAATTCCTGAGTCCAGATAAAAACGGGGTCATGCTGAACCCCACGCGAGCTGACGGGACTCTGTGGAAGGTTCCAGAACAGATCCCGACAGGCAGGTTCTGCCCCTCCTGCCTCTTCCCAGACCTGCGCGGCAGACATCCTGGGATTGCCTCAGGCCCGGCCCTCCCAGGTGAGCTGGGAGCATGCGGCTTCGCGGGACTCATCATGGGATGGAGAATTTGAGGAGGGACCTTCCTGATGCTGGGCCAGAGCAATGACTCCGTGTGCAGCTACCAGGTTAGGTGGTTTGAAGGGAAAAGCACTCCGAATTAGTCATACGTGTAAGGAGTTACTTGCGGGCAGATTTTAAATGCCATCTCGTTGCTCCCAAGTTCATTTTGTGAATAGAAAGAGTATTACCGAGTTTAAGACGATGAGTTAATTAAGAAATCATAATTCCCGGAAAGTCTCTTTGACATAATTTAGAAACCCAGGTAAGTGTAATCCTATCATTTAAAACTCTAATTGAATGGGAGGCTAGAAAATACTAGTCGGCTTTATGATAAAAGCCAGCCCAACACGGGGGCACCGGAGAGGGAGGCCAGGAAGTGACAAAAGGGAGGTCAGCCCCGTGGGTGAAGAGCCTCAGTGTGGCCCGGAGGACACAGCAGCCGGCAAGGGGACACCTGGAAGGTGGTGTTATATGAACACACTGATCAGTCACCCCAGCTCGCCTTCCAGCAGTGGGCTGCCTGCCCCCATGCCTCTGTTCCCACGTGACAGCGCCGCCATCTCGCGAGGAGAAAAAGGAGAGGCGTCCATTGCAGGGGTCCTGCCAGCGGGGCCCGTCACAGGGCAGTGTCTTGGATTTTCTGGACCCGATTCTGTGATGCCTTCTTGTAAAGTTACTCATCGCAAATTTAGAGCATGCCCACGACAAAGATAGCTTTAGCCCTTTGGTTTGTGTTTGATTCTGTTTCCTTAGGAAGCCCGCACACAGAGGCACTGGGCACCATATCTAACACTTCGCCCCGGAAGGGCTGAGTCGACTGGAGCTGTATGGCCACAGTTTAGAGCGTGAGCTAAGATGCCTCCTTGTGTCTTCCATGAAAGTGACCTTTCCATGCGGTGGCAGCAGCAGGTGACGCAGCCTGATGTGAGGGGATGCGGGCCAGAACCCCGCGTCCATCCACCTCCATCCCCTGAATGACACGGCTTGTTGCAGGCTGTCCCTTCCGTGCACTTCCCCCACTGTCCCCAAGGAAGCCATCTGAGCGCGGGCCGTGGGGTGAGGTGCAGAGGTGAAGGGCGCCATGCGCGTGGCCTCGGGAAACGCTTGTCACTGCCTTTGCAGAGCTTCCACTGCCGCTGGTCCGCTTGGGGGAGAAATAAATGACGCTGGTGACAAAGAAAACAGTCGTAGGGCCTGATATTGACCGGATGTGGGAGTCGGGAAGGAGCGAAAAGATGGCGCTTCCCCAACTGTCAGGAAGATGAGTTGGCTTCACACCCTTGTGTGTCTGTCTTCGTCTGTTGAAGGTGAACTGGATTCCTCACAGTCCTGGACACTGAAGGTGGGTGAGTGGCCTGCCTCTCTCCTCTGAGATGACAGACACCTTGGTTGATTGATTGCCGCGTGCCGTGCACAGGAAGCTGAGTAATTGGAAAGGACTGGCAGGAGGTCGTGGACCCATCTGTTGGTGCATTTTATCACCGTTTTCGGTGTGGAGCCTGTTGAAGGTGAGAGGGAGACGCTTGAGCAGGGACAGACTGGAGGCCAGGTGTACAGGGCTTGGAGAGCAGCCCCAGCCTGAGAGGACTTGGGATCAAAGCCTGCTGAGGGCTGCCGGTTCCTTTTCCTTCCCAGGGCGTCCGTGCATGCTGACGTCTGCTTGTTTAGTCAGGGGTCCAGCACTCACAACCTCTGTGGAAGTGCATCGACCCAGCCTGTGAGGCCTGCTGGCAGGGGTGGCATGGTCACAGGATGCTGGGGGACTGCCAGGCCTGCGTTTCGGCTCTGAGGAATGAATGGTGAGCGTGAACTTCCTGGGTGAGCGCTCGTTGTAAAAATGAGGCTACACGACTCGACCCTGTGCGGGGCTGTGGCAGGTGACACGGCCTGGGAGGGGACTACACATGCGACCCCCTCGGGCCATCTCCTTGACTTGGAACTGACTTCCTCCAAATCACAGAGGCACTGGGGGCAGATTGGAGACAGCAGATGAAGTCACAAGTGGCAAGGTCTGTTCTAGGATTCTGCATGGCCTGGCAGTTATGGCCACACATAAAGGTGGCGTCTTAATGAAACTTGCCGCATTGTACATTTAGCCTTTAAAACACATGCCACAAGGAATGGAAGAATCCTGACTGTTTGAAATTACCCCACCATGGCCCAATGTCAAATGCACTTTTCCTCTGACCCTCGCGAGGGACCTCGTCAGTTGTCACGAAAGCAGAGCCTGAAGGTGCAGCTTGCCCAGCTCTACGGGTGTCCACATCTATGGGTTCACGGTGTCACCCCAGAACTCTGCTGGTGCACCTGGGGTGCTCTCAGTGCCACAGCTGGCGGGGTTGGGAGCGAAGCCTTTATTTCCACCTCTTTGGGAATATGTGAGGTTCCTAAAGAGGTTTTTCACTCAGCAAATGCAGTGTGGATAAGTCACAAATGTGCGTCCTAGGCTGGGAAATGAGACATGACATTTATGAATTAAGGTAAAAGAAACTTCAGGTGAGTCGCCCTTGCCAAAAGAAAAACAACAATTTTCATTCATGTTATATCAAGAGATTGGCCAACTACATATAAAGAAAAATATTTAACTAGAATATTTACTAGAACAGTTATGCAGGAAAATGTGTGTGCAAGCGTGTGTGTGCACGCGTGTGTGTATCTGTGTGAGAACCCAGACAGATCTCTACCAGCATTTATGATGTGTTCAGGAAGGTAGGTCTGTGTGGACGTGTGAGCTCCCACAGTGAGAGCTTGTGTAAGTGGTCCCCAGCCTTTGCGTTCCCCATCCCCATCCAGCATAAACCCTTGATGGTTCTAGTATCGGTCAGCATTGGCAGGTTGTGGCTGCAGTGACAAATGACCCCAGACTCTCAGGGGCTCATTCAGAGGTTTAGTTTGGGTCACAAACATGTTCTTATGAGTTGGCTTTGTAGCTTCTTTATTCCGGAGTCCTGGCTGGAGATGCTAGTGAAGATGTACCTTTTCTTTAGTTTTTCAAAGTTTGTTTTATTAATGGGTTGATTTTTTTTAAATTCAAGTTTATTGGGGTGACAATTGTTAGTAAAGTTACATAGGTTTCAGGTGGTATATGTACACAATGGAATACTATTCTGCCATAGAAAAGATGAAATAATGCCATTTGCAACAACATGGATGGATCTTGAGATTATTAACAGATTGATTTTTGATGCATGAGCTCTAAGCTCCAAGAAGGATGGGCTCTTGTGTCCGCATCATACAGCAGAGTCCCCGTCAGCGATGACAGCTAGTCACATGGTTTGAAAGAACGGCAGCTGGCACTATAGGGGCAGAAGTAAAAACAAATGAACAGCACGAGGCTTCCTGAGAAACGGGATTGACTTAGGTTTAGGGGTTGTACCTACGTGAAGAATGAAGAGGGCTTGCTCCAGGAAGAACTCTGGACAAAGCCACAGAGATGTGACAAATCTTAGCCTGTGCCAATGACTTCCAGTTCTATGAGAGTATAAAGCCAAGAGCGGGCCCAATGGAGAGCAGTGGGGCCAGACCATTCTCGGCCTCGGGGGTCCAGCAAGTGGGCCCCTTGCTGTCCAGTGCTGGCACTGATGTCTCTCTCTTTGTGAACCTTCCATGCTCTCTTTTGAAGGGTCCTGTCTACAGGTTCCCTCCCACTCAGGCCGCATCATGGAGAGTGTACCGATCATGCCCTCGATTTATGTTTGTTCTGGAATTACTCCAGGTTTGGAAATTACTTAGCTAGTCTGTTGGGTTTTCCATTTTTGTTTATTTGTCATTATTCTTCTGTCCACATTCAAAAAGGATGTGAGGTGATTTGCAGTCAAATACAAATGTACGTTAAGGTTGTTATTAATAAAATGGAAACTGACAGGCAACTCACCAAAATTGTACGTCTGTTTTTTCCTTACGAGCGTCCGCACGTGTGTTTGTTTTCTAGTCTTGCCATTTTTCCCAGTGACAAGGGAGCCAGGGACCAAACCGCATATCCATTAAGAAGCAGTGAGTTGTCTTTCCCTGTTGCTCATTAATTTATAAAGTTGTGTACATTTTGTCAGTTCCTATGTTAGTTTTTCTTTATAATTTTCTGATGACATCTGTAATACTAACACAATCTCATAGATGCACACACACTCAAAACGAAACTTTGCAAAGTTTAACATTGATTAATATGAAGTCACCCTGTAAGGGACAGAATCGGCAGAATTGTGTAACCGTCGCTGCATTTCATGACCTGGGGGACCTCTCACGGAAACAAACACCCCTGTACTCTGGCCATTGGCCTGAGGCCTCGGGGTCCAGGTGCCTCGGGTGCTGCACCCCGCTCGTGGTGATGAGATTATGGGCGTCCAGGGCAGGACAACGCGCACTCAGATAACAGGGCGGGCAGGAGTGTCTTCTGTCGGCTTTGAGTCCTAGCTGTCCCTCATGGGACATGGCGACATTGTAGCAGGAGCCGACCTTCTCCCGTTGAGAAACATAAACAGATCGGCACACGCCCTTTGTGCCCGTCCCCCTCGTGTGCCCCCCTCATGGTGGACACATTTCCCAATGCAGCCGCGATACTTCTGCCATGACACGGAGACGGGTGATCCGTGTGCCGTTTCCAACTTTCCCTTCTCCCCGGGAGAAGCTTGGACACCTCAGCCGCACCACCTAGCACAGTGAAGCCCGGTCTCCCCAGTTTTGAAACGCAATCTCAGTCCGTGTAATTAACGAGCCGTGTTGCATTGGGAATAGAATGTTTCTCTGAGCAGTGTTTGATTTTTACGCAGCTTAATGCAGAACGGGCTAAAGGGAGCCAGTGTGAACGACGCTGTTGTGCTTTGTGGAATCCCTGGGCGTCAGATCTGTGTGACAGTGTGAGGGTCCTGCCTGAGACACTGGATAATGTTCTCATCTCATTAGACAGAGTGTTGAGTAGACTCTGGCAGCCTGACTTTCACCTTTAATGACAGTGACGAGGAGAGGGAGTGAGTTGTCATCCGTGTGCTCGGGACTTAAATGGAGAGCAAGGAAGCGGGCTGTCAGCCACGGTGTCTCATCGCCAGGTCGGGGTCCTGGTCTTCTGGCTCACGGGGTGATGTACCGGAAGGGCCTACCGCTGCTGGTCGGAACCCCGGGAACATGAGGGACGTTCTCCAAGGTGCCCGTTACCTCAGGGTCGCTGTTTCAGCTCCCCTTTGTCCTGGTCAACAAGCATCTCCTGAGCACCTGCTTTGGACCCGGTCCTTTTGTAGGTATCCCAGCTGTCCATGCTCCTTCCCTGGTGGGGGGTCGCATCCTTGGGGAGGGACAGACACACACATAAGTACTCAGTGAGCTGATTTCAAGTGGGAGGGCACTGTGAAGAGAATAAAGCAGCGTGGTGGTGGGAGTGGATCGCTAGCTCAGACGGAGGGCTTGGGGCAGCCGTTCCCCTCAGGGGTGGTGCGTTGATTTGGTCAAGCCGGAGGCTGAGCATTTCTGGCAGAGGTACAGGAGCTGAGACAAGGATGGACGAAGTCCTAGAGGGACAAAAAAGTCCCGGTGGCTGGGTCCCGGTGACTCAGGAGGAGGCCGTTTGCAGTTGGAGAGGTCGGAGGCCATGCAGGGAGGTTGGGTTCCATTCTTTGCGCAACGGGGAGGCTTTGGAGGGTCTTCAGCAAGACCAGACCTCTGACCGGTTTACCGCCCCCCACCGCCTGTGACAGTGGATTACAGGGGCCGGGGCGGAGCAGGGTGCCGGTCGCCGGCTCTGCGTCCTGCAGGTGACGGGCCACCGTCAGCCCATCAGCTTAGGGTAGGTGTCTTGTTGATGCTGTATCCAGGTGTCCAGGCGGCTGGCCAGCCTGTCCCCTCACCTCCATCACACATCCCCAGACAGAGCGACTCACCAGCTTTTCTTGTTCTGCTGCAGGTGGGCTCATACCCCTAAGAACGCACACATCCCAGTGTCTGACACTTGGGGTTCATGCCTGTGGGTTCTTCAAGGTCAGTAGTCACATCTTCTTATATTTCTCCTCCAGGACCCTGTGTAGGTCCTGGCCTCACAGCAGGAGCACACAGTACCCGACTCACCGACTGTGGTTATTGGAACCTGCCATTGGTGGGGCCACCCGCACAGCGTCACCCCCTGCCTGGCCCCAGCACTCTCCCTTTAATGTAAAAACCATGTAACCAACCATCCTTATCCTGACAGAACACACAGTGGGTCCACCTTCTCAGTGCCGACTAACTGCATGGGACGGCTGGCCTGTTTTTAGCAGGATGCGTCTTCTGTTCTATCTTATTCTAAACATTCTTACCTGGATTTTCTGAAAGGGGAAAAAACTATCAACACGTGTCTCCCTTTTCATACTTTACCAGAAAGAAGAAAAAAAATGGAGCAGGATATTGACTCCCACGGTTCTTCCTGTGAGGACGACATATAAATATCTATGACAAATCGCAGAAGGAACCGTTAACGGCAGCTGTCAGTGTTACTTAAAATGAGTCAGACCTTCCCAGAGTCCCTTGTAATAGCGAGTGCTGAGCGAGATGATACGGGTGGTTTTAATTCATCATACACCTGGAAGTCCACTGTTCAGCTAAGACAGGAACTGCAGACGCTTGTAAAGCAAAACACACCCAGCCTGGGTGTTCGCGAGTGTCCACTCACCTCCCTTGGTCTTACCAGAGCCCATGGGCTGCGTTTTCTTGGCTTGGAACAAGAAATCGGCGTCTTCCACACCAGATGACTTGGCCGTCTGGGAGCCTGGACCGTGGGTGGGTCGGGGTCATACACACATGGGCATTCGAGTCTCACACAGAACCATCAGGTTATCCGTCAGCGTAAAATTAGGGGGAGCCCTTCACAGGGTTAGAGAGAAGCCTGAGAACTCACGCATGTGTCCGCCCGGGAAAGCTGCCTTCCGTGCTCAGGCAGGGCTGGAACACGATGAGGCGGGGGCCCCCTCCGTGGTGAATGTTCCACCGCTGCAGTGAAGCAGCTCTGGACCTTTGCTTCTCCTGATGAAGGAATTACTGCAGAGTTCTCTCTGTCAAAACGCAGGGAGCCTGAATTCTGCCCAAACTTTCTGTCCCCTTCAAACCGACCTCCCAACAAGAACATGGCTTCCGTTCTCTTTAATTATCTTTTACTGCCTGAGTTTAAATAATCCAGAACCCGTTTACACGTCACTGTGTCTTCTTTTGACGATCGGGTGGAATCTCTCCTAGTGGCTTGGCGATTACGGGTTCCCGGGAAGGACACGTGTGGGCGCGAAGGTGATACTTTGGGAAATTCAAAAAGAATTCGTCACGTCAGAAGTGATTCTTCCTGGCTTTGAAATGAACGATCAGGTGACAACTAAACTGCATCTCTCATCTCTCTTCCTTGTATGGAGGGGGAAGCCTTTTGGATTTTTTAATATAATTGATATAGGGCCTCTAAAAACTCTAATTTTTTGCTTTTTGTTTTCAAACTACATTTTTAGGAAAAGATGTAGAGATAGATGCCTCGTCTATTTCCTCCTCCTGGGAGGGGACAGCCCGTCTCTCAGGGCTACTGTGAGTGATGACACGGGGACAGGGAGGCTTTGTCACAATCACTCCATTATGTGTTTAGCTTCCTGCTTTGTTTTATGCTGTGTGGCCTTGGCACCCAGGACTGGTGCTCAGGGCATCACAGTCTGTCATGCAATAGAGCCCTCTCTGCACCGAACAGGGACCAAATCTCTGGGACCAGCCTGCAGTCTAGAGGGACAGATGGTGAGAGGTCCAGTGCTCCCATAGAGAGCACCCTGCCCCCCCCCGACCAATGGCTGCTTTGTAACAGGTGCAGTTGGCGTATCTAGGAAGAATGGCATAGGGACCCATCACCCATCCTCAGAGCAGAGCACCACCGGCCCCCTGCCATGGATAGGCTGTACCGTATCTATTCCCACAGCATTTGAGCACTGGCTCATGCTTATTGAGGACTGAACCATAGGGAAAAACACCCACTTAAGATGTGAGCTAGTTAATTTACAGGCCCGTGAGGAGAAAGTCCCTCCAAGCAAGTTGGATGGTGAGCAGAGCGATTCTCCGCGGCCTCCCACCTCTGAGGTGACCAGGCAAAGGCTGGTGCCCGGCCGTAGCTTGGTGCTGGGCTGGGGCATGTGCAGACTGGGTGCAGGCAGGCGCAGCGTCCCGGGTGCTCTGCAGGGCTCTGGTAGGTGCCAGGGGCTCAGCGTATGGTCTCAACGGTGGCCGGCTTGGAGAATAACAGAGTGATATAGAAACAGTCACGGGAAAAAGTCATGTCGGTTCATCTGCAAAGTAAGACCCCACATAAACGAAGCATGTGCTGAAGAGACGGAGGCCACAGAAGCACAGCACTGTGTCCAGAAGGGACCATCAGACGCAGTCCGGACTGACTCCGTGTTCAGACCCTCTCCATGCCAGAGCAGCTGGCAGGAACTGTGCTGCTTGCCACCATACCCCGTAGGCCTTGGCAGCACGTAGGGACAGGTTTGCTTCTTCGTCCACTGGAGGCCAAGCTTGGTCACAAGGTGCCCAGCGGTGCAAAGCCACCAGGGCCTGGGACCACGCAGCTGCCAGGCCTCACTAGAGCAGCCTGCCTCCCGACTAACTGCACATCTGCGTCTCCGGCCGGCACAGCCATTTCACCACCGTTACCTAACTCGTTACCTTGTAAACGGCCTTAATATACTCGGGCTCGCGGACTGCAGGGCTCATGGAAAGTCGGGTTTTATTCCACAGCATTGAGAGTGGACACCACTCAGATTAATCCCTCCTCCTGCAACTGGCTTTTAATTCAGGTTAATTCTGTTCTCTTCATCTTATTATTTTTTTTCCTGTAGAAGTTGATGAAAGTGCAATATTTGTGATTTGTCCCAGTTCGCCTCCAATAGGCGGGCAGCGCTACAAACCAGAACTGGGCCATGTTAGAAGCCTCTGACAATGAAAACTGGTTTTCAGCTTAGTAGCTTTAATGAAATGTGTCTTCAAGCAGAAGCAAGGATGGTTTTTTACCCTGACACCCGCCCTGCGTTAGGGGACGTATCTTTGGTTTCAATGCTGGAAGATGTGGTTTTCCTGGTTTTAGATGTAGGGAGGAGATAACTTACAGTTATGGTGACAACCCTGAAGATGCTATGGCACTGGTTTTCAGGTAGGGCTGATCTTGCCCTCAATGGACCATGTCTGGGGACATCTTTAGTTGTCACAACTCGGGAGGGTGTTACTAGTCTCGAGTAGCTAAACAGCCTCCAGTGCCCAGGATGGGCCCCGATAGAGGCCCCAGTGCCAGGTACCAAGGCTGAGCACTGGCACTCCACTCCGTGGGTCTGGAATGCCTTCCCGGCCGCGCACGGGTGGGACGATCCTGGGTTTTGCGAAAAGACACTTCATTGCTCCCCGGGTCCCATACTGATCCTTTGAGCTCCAAGATTCCCTTTTATTTGCGCCTTAACCTCTCTGAACCCCAATTTCCTGAGATGTTGACTAGAGATAACCACTCACTGTGACGGGTCCTTCGTACTTAGCGTTGAGGAAAGCGCCTGCAAACGGCAGATGTCCGCGTGGGGCTCGGTGCTGCACGGTGCTTGGTGTGAGCCTAAGTACATCATCAGGAGAGAAGAGCCCAGGCCCTGGATGTGACGGCCACTCTGCCACCTCCCTCCTGCTCTTCCCTGCCTGCCCCCGGTCTAGACTTTTCTTTCTGGCCTGGGGAAGGGCCGACCTGCGGGCCGGGGCCTGCCCACCACCGTGTCTGCCTCCCGTGGCGTCAGGTTTCATCCCCACAACCCTGGTCAAATGTTTGTCTTGGCGACACCAGCGAGGGGCGTGCTGGATGGAAGTGAGGCCGGGGTCTGTGAGGGGATGGCGGAGCCGGGGCCTGGCCGCTCCCACACCTCGGGATGCCTGGCCAGTAGGCGTTGCTGGCCACA
Source organism: Hipposideros armiger (assembly GCF_001890085.2). Lineage (NCBI taxonomy): Eukaryota > Metazoa > Chordata > Mammalia > Chiroptera > Hipposideridae > Hipposideros > Hipposideros armiger. The sequence goes on along the minus strand of NW_017731382.1, from coordinate 1,929,625 downwards.
CCGCAGGCACACATTAACATTTTATGGGCCATTTTCTCATAGAGAAAAGCAGAGCCAACTTAATTCTTGCTGGCTTTGGGGTTTTGGCTCCACACTCAGCACATCTGATGCAGCCGCTGCGGGAATAAAATTTCTCAAATGTGGCCGTATTCATCGAGTGGGGAGGAAAATGCTCCATTTTAGTTCCTTCAGCAGAGACACCCCAATCCGCTAACGTTGAGGCAGCAAACACTGATGGAACCTCCCCGGGAGCTCTGAGACAAGACGAAGGCCTGGAAGCGAAGGTCAAGGTCTGGGGCAGAGGGCGCGACGCATTCCGCCTTTGCCAACATAAAAAGTGCGTGTTTGGAGGGAAGCGGGGCGCAGGCAGTCACCCAGAGGGCTTGACATGCCCTCGGGCTCAGAAGTGACCTCGGAGGGGCCACGGGGACAGAGGAGCAGGGTGCAGGCAGGCCTTCCTCTTGTGGAGACTTTGGATCCAAGACAAACACCAAACATGAGGCAAAAGAACATGTGTGTCTCAAATGGAAGCCGCAGGGCCCATCCCAAGCTCTCGCACGGGCCTCACCAGGACACTGTCCCTCTGCGCACACGTCCGGCCATCTGGTGGTCTGGGGGCTGCTAAGGACATGGCACTGAGAAATAGTCGCTGAGGCCACACCCTAGGGAAAGCTCACGTAGACATGTATATCTGTGGCTACAAGCATCGTCACGCGTGTAAGCATCGTCTATCCAGGCACCTATCTGTGTGTCTACCTTCTGTCCGTCAATCATCTATGCATCTGTTTATGGACCTATGTGTGTATGTACGTATCTGCTTATCATCTATCTAGTATGGATCTATATATGTCTCTCCATCAAGACACACATGCACACAGACTTTACAAGAGCTGAGAGGCATTAGGAAATCAGCAGAATCTCCTACCTTCTTCACAGCCCACACAGACATTGTCATGTGTGGAAAAAGATACTGATGGACTGTTCTGGAAATGATCAAATTGTCAGGAGAGCATTCCAGTGCTTCAGAGAGCACGAAGCGCATCACGCATTTGGCAAAAGTTTATTTCCAGAAAGGTGAACCTATTTTTGTCTTAATATTTTTTACTTCAAGAATTTGTCCTTGTTGACCTGGGTGCTCCGTTGAGGTGCTCCGTTGAGCAATGACATGTGTAGGGACTTCTTGGTGTGCCCGGTGGTGAGCTACGACACGCGGTGTCTCAGTGGGAGTGATCCTATTCCACAGGATCGAGAGGGATCCGTCCATGTGAGAGTCCAGGCCCTGTCCAAGGTACCAAAGCGGGAAGGCTGGGCTCTAACGTGCTTCGTGATGGCACCTACAGTGTCCCACCCGGAGGTATGGCCACTCCCCAAGTGGGAGCCACGTTTCCCAGGAGATTCTGGGTAAATGAGGTCTTTGGCATTCTTCCCACCCCAGTTCAGCCAAGAGCCCCAAGAGTCTTTATACCCAATTGTTTGTGAGTTCAGCCAAGCGAAGAAACGCTGTGTCCCTTACTTGCTTTAATCCTCTCACTGTTAATTGTCTGCCTACATTTTCTTCCAAGAGGCAACAAAGAGTAAAAAGCCATGCAGTTGCTTTTTTGTTTAGCTGGTTGTAAATATTCAGCCAGAATTTGACTGACAGTGCAATATTATGTTCCCCAAAGCTTGTGCCGTATGTGAATATTTTAATTAGGATTGTAACACGCTATTGAGAAAGTTTGAGCTAAATTGGTTCAGCTGTTTTTGCATTAGTGAAGCATGAAAAGGAATTTTTTTTCATCTATTAGAAAATATCCCTTAAAAAAAAAAAAGCCAAAGCAACTGAAAAATCAGCCAGTTTGGGAGACTTAAAGTAAGCAGATTGGATCTAGGTTGAGATTAACTGGACAAGTTTGAACAATGAGAAATAAAGTTCAAAGAGGTTACCTACGTTTAGCCTCGTCCCTTTTGGCTGGAAGAGATGGTTCTTGCAAGGACTACATGTTCTAAGAAAGGAAAGAAATTTCTAGCAGGGTTGGATTACTCGGGTTGTGTCAGGGTTAAGATCAACCATAAAGGTGATCTACTCCCCACCGAGATGTTGGGGTGCCCTGTTCAACACACCGCCCCACCTCCACCCGATGGCTGCTCAGGATGGCGCACGCCCAGTGGCTGGAGGCGTGGCCAGCGCCGGTTAGAAATTCTTTCCTGTGTTGAGTGGAAACCCACCGCCTCACCTCATCCTCACATGTTTGCTCTTGTTCATGCCTCTCCTTGGGCATCGAGTGTCTCTCTCAGCTTCTCTGAGCAGCTTACTTCCTGTCTGAGTAAGACAGGAAGAGAGGGCCATGGCTGACCGAGATCTTATGCTAACTGATGCGTGTTGCCACAACCTGGACTATTGCGAACCCACTCAGCTTCTCGGATCCCCGGAAGCTGCCCCTTCCCCTGTTGTGTCACATGTGATGAGTTTTTGTCCACTCTGGTGCTGCTGAACTCTTTGTGCCTCTTCCTATCCACTCATCAGGGTCTCATGAAGTTGCCAGACAGTCCCCTGGGGAGAAGCTGACCAACTGGGCATCTCCTGACCCACGGCACCCCTCCAGGTGGTCCTAGCAGCACGGAATGTGGGCCCAGTGTTGCCATATCTCTGCGTGTTTCAGAGGAAGCAAGACATCTGGAGTTAAATGTGAACTCTCCCATTTTCAAATATTGGCCGCCACGTCAAATGTTTTTAAAACCCCGAGCAGGCCACACAAAGCAGACTCCACTCCAGAAAGGACTGCAAGCCTGTGGGTCATCTCTGTTCTTGGTTTCCTGGCCTCTGAGAGGGGGTACCTTGCTTCTCTGCTTTTATTTTTCCCCTGGTTCCCTCACAGCACCTGCAGAACTGACCCACTTGGTAGTCGTTCATAAATAATCTTTCTGAGAAAAACTATTTTGTTTTTTTTCAACAAAATGTTTTGTTCAACATTTAGAACAATCTCATCTACTGCTTGGGTTTACAAATGACGTTCCAATGAGATGTGTGACTATGAAGAAGTACAAAGCGTCCTGATTGTCTTCTCCTTGGATGAGAACGCGAGCTGAGCCCCAGGAGCGTTTCCCATGAAGAGGCCTCAGAACCCTTGCGGAAATCTCTCCTGTGGGTTGTTAGCTCGGGACGGTCAATGCCAGCGCCTGCTGTCCTGCCCCCCCAGCCCACCAGTCCGTGAGCTCATGGGCCTTAACCCCGTGGCCCCTTAACTCCTCCAAGTACCAAGTCTCAAGTCCTGTGAGCCCCGGGAGGCCAGGACCCATGGCTGGCTGTTTCTGTGCCATGTCCCTAGTGCCTCCTGAAGGTCCTGGCAGAGTAAACGTTCCATAAATACGTGTTAAGGAACTATGGGTTTCACATCGACTGCCTTCCAGTTCCTTCTCTGTCTGAATGAGGACTCTTTAAATCATCAGCACTATGCTGCTAATTAGTAAAGCCTCAACTCCAGCCCCTTGGGAACAGATGCCCCTCTATTCCTCTGGGAGCCAGAGGGTCAGATGCAGGGCCCACCCCAATTGCCCATTGAAATCCCCAGACTGACTGTCTTGAGAACACACTTGCTTTGTTTCTTAAGGGCTGCATGCTACAGGCTTAGGGGACAATGAGCCCGGCCTGCGGCCGAAGGCGGTGATTCTTACCAAAGGGACCAAGCCCACTCATGCAGGAGCTGATGGGAGGAAGCCACACAAAACCACACAAAAACCATGGGCTGCAGGGAGTTGTCCTGCCAAACGCTGTCCATCAGTTTCAGCCCAGGGTCCCCGGGGGGGGGGGAGGGCTTAGTCCACACGGTACCCGGCTTCTGGGCTGTCAGACGCCCCCCAGGAGAACAGGGCGGCCTTGTGACCAGTGTGGCCGGCACACTGACAGCCTAAGCCTGTGAAGGTCAGGTGGGAGGCAAGGAAGGAGAGAGAGCGAGGCAGAGGAGCCCAGAAACCGGCCAGCAAAGGCGCATGCCCGTGTTTTACTCCCTGGCAGCCCGAGTTCATTAATTCCAAGGGATGTTTCTGGGTCAGTGACTTCTCATCTTGGCTCTCTTTTCATAAAGAAACAAGGAGCTCACACGTCACCACCACAGGAAAGGCCCTCTTAAACTAGGAGTTACTCACTCGGCGTCTTGTGTTCTCAGTAAAGGGGGAGGCTCAGTACGGGGGTCACTCTGCTTGTCAGCACCTCCGTCATGCACACCCCCTGAAATTGTGTGTGTGTGTGTGTGTGTGTGTGTGTGTTCCCTTTCTTCCATCTCTTGGGAAAACCTGCAGTAAAATGCACGTAGATCCACATGCCAGGTTCACTCTCCAAATGCCTTGAAAACTCCTTAATTCCCAGCACACGGAGGGCCGGTAATGGAGGCTGGTTTTTCTCACCGTCCTCAGCATGGTGGCTTTGGGGTGCTCGGGGGGACTGGGCCGAGGTCTTTGTTCCATCCCACAAAGTGGCAAATGAGGCGTGCAGCCGCGCCCCTGGCAGAGGCGGCCCCTCCATGCCCGTCTCTGGGGCGAGGGGCCTGGGCCGCCGGCTCCTTCCCGCGTGCTTCATTTTCCAGCCTGGGAGAGAAAGGCAAAAGGAAGGAGAAAATCTAAAGGCTTCGTTTTCCACTAACTGCTCCCATCAGAGGCTGCGGCGTTGTCGTGATGAAAGCCGGGCTGTGATGGAGCAAAATCAAAAGAGGAAGACAGCGGGCTCAGCCCCTCGAAATGACACTGCAGAGGGAAAGGCCTTGGAAAGAGCTTCTTTATTGAGTAATTAGCCGTAATAAGCTCAGATAAGACAGCAGATCAAACAGCTCCTCTGGAAGGGACGTGAACAGAGGCAATGACTTTTTGGAAGGAACAACAAATAACACCCAAAAGCTGGAATCTGGAACTCTTGGCAGAATCCTGGTTCTAAACAGAAGGGAACGGCTGCGGACAGTTTTCTCTTCTCATTGGACCCAAATTATCACCTGAGTCGTTGAAGCCGAGTGAGGCCGCCTTGGAGACAGTCTCTGTGTAGGTTCAGTACGTTGGGGAGGTGAGATATCTGAGCTCTGGATTTGTTAGGAAGAGTGAGGAAACGTAAGTGTACCCCAAGTGTGCAGAGTCCTGTGCTGGGCACACCCGGAGTTGTGAGATGGTGAATGAATGAGTTTCTGACCCTTGATGACCTTACAGAGTGAAGGGGACAGGCGGGAGACGGGAAAGACCCTTCACTGGAAGGAGGCAGGAGAGGCACCCATTGGGGCGGGCGTGTGCCCGTTGGGGCAGGCGTGTGCCCGTTGGGATGGGCGTGTGCCCGTTGGGGCGGGTGTGTGCCCATGGAGACGGGGGCGCTGGAGCAAGCTGCAGCCAGGATCTCAGGGCTGTTCCTTGGGTATGAGTCCCCCTGTCTGTCACTCGTTCATTCCTGGGTGGTTGGCATCTCTTCCTATTTGCCATGAGCCAGGCGGAGGCTCTGCCCAGGGCTGCAGAGATAAGACCCTCCTTGCCCAGGAGCTCGGGGCCAAGGAAGGACACCATGGTCAAGTGTGACGAGCACAGCAATCAAGGCCCAGCCGGATGTCGCTGGGGCAGAGAGGTCGCCTGGGGAAGGATTCCAGGAGGAGGGGGGTCAGAAAGACAAATATACTCCTTAAGTCCCGGCTCCGGACCAGATATGGGAGCCTGTGGTTTCTGTATGTAACACGTGATAGGAAAACAGCTTTACAGAATCTGTTGAAAACTGACCCAAAACAATCAAAGGCATAGAAACTCAATTTTGGGAGAATGTCTTGATAAGTACGGGCTGCACACGTGTGTATTGGGGATTTTAAACTTGTCACCAAGAAGAATGTAGGTGGTCTGTTCCCAGCTTACTGACAGTGGGGGGCATCCAACAACAGGAAGGGAGGGGGGTGCGGCAAGAGGAACTGGACAGAGGTGTGGGACAGCCGAGGGCCCAGGAACGCGCCGGGCATCCTGTGAGTGCTGGTCCAACGTCAGCAGATGGAGACTGGGGTCGTGGGCAGGAGATGCAGCCGGTGCCGTGGGGTTTAGGAATTAGCCATGTTGAGACGGAGGCTCTAGCTGGGGACCTGGGGAGCTTGTCAAGCTGAGATTCAGAGAGAAGAGCCCACCGAGGGATTACGTCTCCTCCGTCTGTGGAACACGGGGCTCGCCTGATGCTCTGGAGACCCTTCTAGATTCTTCTAGAGTCAAGAGTGGACCCTTTGCTAAGAGACCTGCACACACATGATCTTCTGAGGGGGCTGGGGTGAGGGAGGAAGACAAGAAGACATCGTTTCTTAGCTTTCATGACCGTAGGTGTCAAAAGAGAACAGGACGTGGGAATTGGCAGATAAGGGCAACCCTTGGCATGTCGGTGAGTGTGTATAAATCACTCCAAGGCGTGCGTTTCCAGGGGCAGGTGCACGCAGCTCCGACGATCAAAGCAGACACGTGGCGTGGGGCTCTTCCCGCTGACCTGCACGGCACCTGTGGGTCTGGCGGCTCTAGCCCCGAGAAGCAAAATGCTCCCATTCCCACATCCGCCCGTGCCTCCATGTGCCAAGGCACCAAGCACCGAGCTCGGGGCACACGGAGGGTTGCCATGGCATGTCACCGCTGGCGTGTGCCCTCGAAGGCCGCCCAGCATCTGGCCACCCCTTGTGCCCCAGGCACCGGTCCAGATGCTGAGATCCCTGCATGATACCCGGCAGGACTCCTGTCCTCATGGTCACAGTCCACAGGGGACAGAAGGGTGACCATCAAGGGCACTTCTAACCCGATAGGAGCAGCTCAGAGAGCAGAAGAAGATGCCGATGAAGCGAGTTGGGCAGGGCTGCTGGGTGTCCTTCAGCCTGCAAGGTCAGGGAAGGCCGTCCAAGGAGCAGCCATGGGGCTGAGTCCCAGGAGGCAAGCATTTCGGGAGAAGAGGGGTCTGGATGAGGGCACAGCGGGTGTAGGGGCCCCCAGGGATGGTGTGGTGTGCCGGGCCCCGTGGGCCCTGGGACAGGCTTGGTGTGGAGGGAGCATGAGTGCTGTTGGCGGGGAAGGGGCGCGTGCAGACTTGGCCAGGGTCGGGAGTGGAGCGAGGGGCAGCTTCGGACTGGTCTGGATGGAGCACAGGAGCCTGATTCCGTCTTAGCACTGTCACTGTAGACCACGGTTCCATTCCGTTCTGTGTCCCCGCCAGAGTGTCGCTGTGTGATAATATTAATACGATGCGTGGCCTTGCTCACTCTTGCTCACGGGGGAGCAAAGGAAGGGTTGCCTGGGGGCCACTTACTGTGCTCAGCGTCTGCCTTCAGAGCCCTGGCGACCCGGGAGCTGGTGTCCCACGCAGAGCACGTGTACCTGAGGAATTCTTGAGTCCACACTGACATTAAAAACAAAGAATACCGGGGGAGAGGGGAAGGGGCAGAGCGTCCTTACAGCAGCACATCAGCTGACCTACGAGGAATGAAGGATGGACTTAGATGAGCCACGTAGGATGGTTGGTTCAGGCAGAAAGCATCCACAGAGCCTAAATGTGGTCGGCAAAAGGTGAGGAATAACAATACACGTACAGACTCAAAATCCCCCCTACACAGCCTCCATAATTACAAAGGCAAACGTAAAGAGTAAGTCATGGGGGGACACCTGCAGATGCGTCTTAGGAAGGGTTCAAAATGAACCTACCAGTAATTGGACAAGTTGACACCACGCCCACCTGATAGCAGGCACGCAGGAGGATGGGGACACGGCAGCAGGTGGGTGTCCCTGACCACCCAAGTCCCCTCCTGAGGACATCAGACAAGCCCGAGTGAGGCCCGCTCAGTGGGAACTGGCCTCTGCAGAGGTGCCCAAAGCCTGAGCCACCAACACCGATTCAGATTCAGTGTATAGAAGACTCGAATCGCCACAGCAGTCCAACGCCTGATCGGGGTTTTTGGGGTTTTTTTCTAAATTACATTCTTAGGACAATTATCTGGGTGTGTGTCTTAAATTACAGCATCGTGTCAGTATGGTCAGCCTGGTCTTGGTATTTGAAGTGAATGTTGTTAAGGAAATCTACGTGACAGGCGTATGGGAATTATTTGTCACATTCTTCTAACTTTTCTGCAAGTCTGAAGTTATGTTAAAATAAAAGTAAGGAAGGAAGCAAACGACGTCAAATTGGAGAGATGGGAGTCCACGGAGCGCTTCAGATCAGATGGTCAGAGAAGACCCCTGCAGAGCAGCCCGCTGAGCGGCAGAAGAGGCAGGAACCCGGGCACGCAGGGGCCTGTAGGTCACACACAGGCTGTGGATTGTATTCTGGGTGTTGGGGAACCTGTGAGGAGGTGTCCACGCAGAGCACCTTGTGCATATTGACACGTCACTTATCACCTGTCTGCTGCTGATTGGAGAATTGATTGAGGTGGAGGTAGGGGCGCCCTGCCAGCTGCCATCCATGGTGGAGGTTACACCAGGGGGAGTGTGGAGAGAGGTGGGCGGTTCAGGTACATTCTGGAAGTCCAGCTGGTGGGACACTGGGGTGGGGGGCGGCCCAGAGGTAACCCAGGTGTTTCCTCTTGAGCACCTGGGTGCAAGCCTGAGCTGGACCCCTTCGTGTGCCTTCAGAGAGCTCGTGGCTCAAGATAAATGCAGATGGTGACACGTGTGACGTTGCGCAGGATAGGAGCGAGCTGGTGGGGAGCTTGGGGGTGTGCAGGGGCCGTCATGCCTCCCGTCGCTGCGTCCCTCCCCCTGACTGGCAGCCCCTGACCCTATATCCGTCACTGTTTTCACTAAGACCAGGGATTCGTCCTTGGAGGACAGAGACCTCCCGTTGGCTCTAAGTCCTGGGAAAGGACTGGGACAGAAGCCGCCCGCCAGGGCTTGCGACAAGACCCTGTTAAGGAAAGAACGTCATCCCAGCAAGTGTTTAAATACTGATTGCATCCCTTGCTTTGCAGATAACTTGGTAGTAAATTTTTACAATATTGTTTTTACAGAGGCTGTACTGAGAGGGCAGTTTTTCCCCCTGTCACTTCGATATTAAGCTTTCTAATGAGAGTCCACAAAACAACTCCATAAAGCTTGGTCTGGAGCTGGCTGTGGGGGGGTTAGTGCTGTGGTAAAGCTATGAGGCTCGGGTCACTGCTGAGAGACCCTCTTGTCACTGCGGGAACAGACGAGCACCTGCTGTGGGTCCTTCCGCGCTCTCTCTGTCCTGTCCGTCCTCCCGAGGTGGCCACCGAGCGGCTTCGGTGGGGGAGGGTGGGAACGCGAGGCTTGGGGTTTTTTTATTTGGGAGCGTGCCTACTTTTTAATTGGCCTGGATGTTAATGAATGGATTCGTTCTGTTTGCAGCGAGCGGGCTGGGCGCTGGAGCGTGTAATCTGATGGCAGCCTGGTGCTCGGAGCCCCACAGAAGCCTCGGGAGCTGGCCTGATTGGTTTGGCCTTGGGCCCCGGGCTGCACAGAGCTTGGCGGGGTGGCGGGAGGCAGGGTGGGCGCCACGCACACCAGTGGCCTACACGCTCGGTTTGGAGGTCATGGGCCTTCTCCCAGCATCACCTGGAAAGACCACCTTGCAGCCCTGTGGTCCTGGGGGGCGGATAGAGAGATGGAGGCTCTTCCCGGGGCAGCCCCTGGATCCGGTGGGCACTCGGTGAGCACTGCCTCCCTCCTACCTAGGCCCTGAGACGCTGGGGGTGCATTTCATCTCGGCAGCTCCTAGTTCAGGTGGGAAAGGCCATCAGACCGGTGGTCGTGCAGGCTGACCGGCTGCCAACCTCCAGCCTCCTCCTTTGTCTTTCTGAGGTGTCTCAGCCGTTTGGCTCTCTCTGCGTGTGAACACCAGCTCCCCACCCCCAGGAGGGCCTGTGCCTCCTGCAGGCGACTGTGTGTGCCTCCAGCTCTGTCACTGGCTCCACCCTGGAGAACGGGACCCCTGCGTTCCTGCGGGACCCCAGGTCCCGCCCTGAGCTGAGCCACACTGATGATGCGGGAATGCAGGACACGGGGAGCCCCGCAGTGCTGGGGCACATCCTGGAGTCCGAGTTTGAATCTGAAATCTTTTCCTTCAGCGACAGGAGCCTCCTCCCCCTCCCGGGCCACTCCACGCGTCGCCCCGGCCAAACACGTGTTGTTGTCATTTGGGGAATGCACAGCACGCCGGCCCCGTGAGGGTGACTCAGAGGTGGCGTTGGATCTGTGATGGGCAGGAGGCCTGTGTATGTAAATGCAGTGCCTTTTCGGGTTAAAACCGTCTAAGCGAAATCTGTTTGGGGCCTGGTGCTTTCGTGTTTGAATTCAGTGGTTTTGGTCCACATCTGAGCCCAAACCCACCCCCGCCACCTACCCACCCCATGCCACTTCTTGTCAGGCAGCTGTTTCAGCCCAGAGTAAACACATGGCCACTTTGGCTGTCTGATCGCCCTGGGGGAAGGGAGAGGGGTGCGGCAAACACCACATGGCCTGTCCCTCATCTGTGACTTGGCCACCTCTCCTAAAGTCACACAGTGGTGGCGTGGCCCAAGTCACACACACGCGCGCAGACATGGAGGCGGCTGCATCCCAACCGACGCCCCAGTCCTTCCCACCCAGTGTTATATCCACAGAAAAGCACCCAGACAAGCTTTCCAGCGCCCACGCTTTGCCCGCCTTTCTCCTTCAGTGTGTCCGTGCTGGACTGCTGGGCTCTAGGGACGCTGCCACCTCAGTTTCCATAAGTCGATTTGCAGGACACCTTTGTGGCTTTGCTCAGATTAGAACGTGCACTTTCCTCTCTCTATAACGTGGTTTTGTTCAGGAGCAGTCCCCAAGCATGGCTGGCCCTCTGACACTTCGGGGATGCCCATGGGTCACTCAAACCAAGGTGGCAGCGGGAGCTGCAGAAACCGTGGTCACCCTGGCATCACTTCTGCGGGACCCCCAGGCGGGGCCTGCCCCATCCCCGCCCACAAGCCAGCCGTGTACCAGCTTCACCTCCGATGGGGAGAGGGAAGCCTTGTGCCCAGGTTATGCCCGGGTGGGAGGATGCCCAGCCGTGAGGAGTAGAACACGCTCCCGAGGTGAGGCTTGTATTCCACATCCAGGGCTAAGGCCTGAAGGGCCCTGCGGTTCTCAGAAACGAGATTAAAGACGCCCAGCCTGCAGCACAAAGGAGCCTAGTAAACTAGCCCTCAGGCCACATCTGGTCCGCGTGTCTTTTATTGGTCTTGTGCAATGCTTCAGATCTGTTTCCTCACTTAGATGGCAACACTTAATCATATGTTTCATAAAATCGTGATTCCTGGCTTGTTGTCTAAGAAGTTGACGCCTTTGGCTGCCTGGGGCCACATCCCCGCTGCAGCGATGGATATGCGGGCGGCACCCTCAGCCAGGCGTGTGCTGTGTCCCCACCGCTCCCGCCCAGCGCCTGCACCCATGTCCCCTGCCCTGTGGCCCGGAGACAGTCATGTGCCTTCGCACCCGTGACCGTCCACGCCGGCCATGCCCAGGCCACTTCTGAGGCCCAAGCCCACAGCCAGCTGAGCCCTGTGCGGGAAGGCTGCTCGCACCGTTTGGCCCCAGACGAGGGAAATGTGCCCTGCCCTTTAACTGCTCGTGTTGAATTATTGCAGCCTGATTCCAGGGCTCCTTTTATTGTTCTAAAAACAGCAATGATATTCTTTGTTCTGCGCAGATAATATAGCAGAGGTCTTCCTATTACATTTCTCATAATGAATGTCGTCCCAGGCCTCTCAGGACCATTTGGACTTAATAGAGAAAAAGCAGCAGATAAAACTATAGAAACCCCTCGCTGTATCTGACCTCCCATAAAGCAGGATTAGAAACCAGGGACGCTCGGCTCCTACTCCAAATTGACACCTGAATTGCGGGGTGACCTTGGGCCAACGGTGTGGGACGCCGGGGCTATTTTGTCAACTGCGAAATCACAGTAATAACTCTTCCCCTCCGGATGCTGTGGGGTTGGTTGCTGAACACACTGTAAGGTGACTCGAAAATGCCGAGGGCCACACAAATGCTCGGTGTGATTTACTCAAATGCGTGGTGACCTGGAGGAACAGAAATATGTGTGTGTCTGTGTAAACTCTTTGGACCTGCTGACATCAAACACGTGGGACATGCTGTCCTCTGCGGAAAGTGATGGAAACAGACATGGAGGCTGCTGCGCTCCGCGCAGGGGAGTTTGCTGGGCGGGCGGACGTGCGCATGGCAGATCCAGGAGAGTTTCGAGCTACAAAGATCCTGGGGCCTCTGAGGGGTGATGGTGAGGCAACAGCTTGGACAGACAGGCCACTCTGAGCCTTTGAACATCCGTCACACACTTGTCGTGGGTCAGGCGCAAAGCTTGGTGCTGGTGGCCAGTCAGCTGGAAAGTGCGGTGCCCCTGAGGGGGAAGATGTAGACAAGGGAGCGCAGTGTGTGTGCTACGGAGCAGCATGACCCCTCCATGCACGGGAGCCCGCAGGGCCGCCCAGAGGAGGCGGTGGCCTGGCCAGGGAGGGGGTGAGATTTGACTAGGGCATCCCTTCATGGCAGTGTGACATGGCATAACGTGGCACGCCTTGGAGTCCCCAGGGAGTCCTGAGAAGGGTGTGGGGCCACCCTGTGGTTGTAGTTAAGAGTGTTGATGAGTCAGGCTGCCTGGACTAGGCACTTCCTCCACTTCCTTCCCATGAGGCCTTGGGCAAGCTACATAAGTTGTCTGGGCCTCAGTTTTCCCAGCTGTAAAATGGGACAACAGTACCTATCTCACGGGGTTTTCATAAGGTTGATGTAGAAGAGTGCTTGGCATCCAAGGCCTGAAGGGGCACTGGCGTTCTCGGCACTATAATAAGTATCGAGGAAAGTTAGATAGGGATGGCAGTGGTGGAGGCGGTGGTGATGGGGGTGACAGTACTGGTTGTGGGATGGTGATGGTAATGGTGCTAGAGACGGTGACGATGGTCATGACAGTGGTCATTGCTGTGATGGTAATAAAAGTGGAGGTGATGGAGATGATGGTGGTGGTGATGGGGATGGTGGTGGTGATGTAGATGGTGATGGTGATGGAGATGGTGGTGGCGGTGATGGGGATGGTGGTGGTGGTGATGGGGATGGTGGTGGTGGTGATGGTGGTGGTGATGGAGATGGTGGTGGCGGTGATGGGGATGGTGGTGGTGGTGATGGGGATGGTGGTGGTGGTGATGACACTAGTATTGGTGGTGACAGAAGTGAGTGTGGGATGGCAGTGGTGGCAGTTATTGTGCTAGACATGGTAGTGGTGATGGATGTGGTTGTACGCTGGTGTTGGTGGTTATGTGGTGGTGTGGTGGTGTTATATGTGATAGAAATGGTGGTGTCCTGCTGTCTGCGTCCCATTGGTGTTGGTGAGATGAGACAGTGGCCACCAGGATGAATCACCCGGGAATTCTGTGGTGTGGGATGTGGGTGCCGTTGGAAGATACCCCAGGAGAGGCAGGGCAGGAGTAGCTGGGATCACCTTTGCGGAGAAAGCTAGGCTTGGACCAGGCCTGGGAAAAGAGGCCAGCTTTCCCAGGTTGGAGAAATGGCACCAGCACAGTTGGAGGTGGAACAAGCCTGGAGCAAGACCAGAGAGAGCGGGGCGTGGGGGGACAAGGAGATTGAAGTGGAGGCGTGGCCTAGGGGCACAGTGGTCATGGAAGACCCCTCTCAGGGGCAGAGTTTAGAAAGGCCAGCGGGAAAGACCAGCCTCAGACAAGCCTCACCTCGGGCGTCCTTCCCCATGGTGTGTGTTTGGTGTGAGTACCCCCTTTCCAGCCCTTCTAGGTGACTGGCACCGCTCTTGCTATCGGTCTTAGCACAGGGCCTCAGGCAAGGATTTGCATTTGACGGGAAGGACTCAGGCTCAGGGACGTGCAGAGACCGACCATTCAGTCACCGAGGAGCACACACTAAAGCCAGGATCATAGGCAGTGCAGGGCACCGCCCACGCCACCCCTCCTCACTGGCGGCTCCCTTGGCGGATATCCTGGTCCGACAGCCTTACTGTGTAGTTCTGACACCGATGGGCCTGTTTCTTGAGTCGAAAGACTCCTTTACGAGCCTGTAGGACCATCTCTTTCATCGCAACCCGTGAGCACTAGTTGGGCTTGAAGCTGTAGGACGCTCAAAGTCCAAGTGAACACCCACCAGCAGGGCATGACGGGAGGCTGCTGTCATTCATGTCTGCATTGCCGAGGTAACTGGGATTTGGAAGGGACAGTCGAGTAGCATATTTTGCAAGCAGTGCTCTGCAATTATGGAAGACTTCGTGGCTCAATCTAAAACGGAGGAGGTTGGGAACTTGAGGGAGCGCCGGGGAACGTGGCCGTCTTTCGTGGCATGCTCGGCGAGGTGCTCTGGGCCCTGGGGTTTCCTCTTTTTCACTTCCCTTAGAAAACGCCACAGTGGGGGCTCCTGGCCCCTGACACGCCCGGAGGGTCCTCCCCCACGTCTGAATATCTATTGACGGTTGAGTTGTCGCGTGGCCAAGGGTTTCCGTCCAGCCTCACCTCCTGCCCCCACCCTTTCATCATCTTCTCTCCCAGTTCCATCCTGGCCTGAGTTCAAAACCCTCCAGCTCCAAGACTCAGCCACGTGCAGCTCGAGTGAGGATGAAGTGATCGCCAAGGTGACCTTCAACTGTCATTGAGATTAGCGGATGTTTGGGATGCTCAGGACGGTCCTTGGCCCGGGTGGCCCTCCTACCCTGCCAGGCATGGAGACCTTGCTGCGTTCGCTTCTCCAGGGCACATGGAGATGGGACCCATCGCCATCCCAAAGTCCCTGACACCCCTTGAGTAAAACTGACTGCACACAAATTCCTAGAGGGGTCTGAACACTTCCTCCTGGGATGAAGGGAAGCTTGTCTTCTGTGCTCATCTCGGGTATGAAACGAAACCTCCTGCCTCGTGACTTTGTGTAGTCAGCTGAGCGCGTAGTGTCTTTAATTTGCTGTGAAGAGCGTGACTAGGTTCCTAGAAAGAACATCTGTGTTGAACTCATTTCAAGCCCCTTTCAGAACCACAGGTGTCCCCAGTGGCTCTGATGTCAGAATCCGGGTTTGCAGGGGCCTTAGCACTGCGTACACTGTGCTGCCCGCTAGTCCCAGTTCTGAGGGTGGCCCTGGGCACAGGTGTGGACGTTGCAAGGCCAGCTCCTGGCACAGTGTCCGAGAAGCAGATGGATGTGGCCTCCGTCTGTGAGTGGGCAGGCGGTGCAAACATCCATTCATGTGTCCCCAGTTCATAAGGAGCAATGTGACCACTTTGTTCTTTTAGGATTTTTTAATGTTGTGTTGATTATGTTTGATCTAATTAAACACATTTAGGAAAACGGTCTGAAGGGTTCATTGGGACATAGATTTCCTGCCTTTAACAGTCTGAAGGCGTAGTGTATGAGGTTCCCGTGGCTGCTGTAACAAAGCGCCACAAACTGGGCCTGAAGCCAGGATGTCACCTGAAGCCAGGGCTCCCCCGGGGGCACGGGGAGGCTCCCTCCTGCCTGTCCTGGCTTCCGGGGGCTCCCGGCAACCTGTGGCCAATCTGTGCTCCCATCTTCACGTGGCCTTTTCTTCTGTTCATGTCCCCTGTGTCTGTCTCTTCTAAGGACACGTGTCATTGGATTTAGGGCCCAACCGGGTCATCAGGGCGATCTCTTTATCTCAAGATTCTCAAGTTCACCTGCAAACATTCTTTTTCCAAATAAGGTGAGATACGCAGGCTCTGGGGATGTGATGTGGACTTATCTTTTGGGGGTCACCACTCAACCCACTATGTATAGTTCTGGATAGAGGGATACAAAGATGGTTTAGCTGATTTATAAGCTTCTTGGTTTGAAATAATTATAGATTTTTGGGGAAGTTGCCAAGAGAGTACAGAAAGGTCCCCTTACTCAGTTTCCCCGCTGGTAACCTGTTGCATAACTCTGCACATCACACCCGGGAAATGTCTGTTGGTGCGATCCGCAGGTCTAGGCATAATTTTCTTTTGTGGGCTTCATTTCAAGTCAGAGAGATGCGTGTGTGAGTCCCAGGCCCCCTTGCTAGCTGTGTCGCTTGAAGCAAGTTCTTCACCCTCCAGTGCCTGGAGGTTTTGTTTCCTGCCTCTGGGAAGGGGAGCCTGGGGCTGTGAAAATGAAGAGATTACTCGAGAAAGGAGAGCAGTTTCCCCTGCCTGCGCCTGGCTAGTGTTACTCCTTCCGACAGATTAAAGCCGGAGCTTAGAAATGTGATACAGTTCAAGACCTGCGCCTTGGAAGGGTCCGGCGACCAGATAGGGACCACGCAGGCGGACGTGCAGTGAACACCCCAGCTGGGTCTCGCTGGGGTCCGAGGACGGCCCTGCTCTCAGTCCCTGGTGGGCAGCCAGCCGCCCACAGGTGCCTGTGCTTCTCGCCGTAAACACCAAGGAGGGAGGACTCGTGAGAGCCGTCAACTTTGTCGTTATTGAAGACAAGCCAGCGTTCGAAGGTGTGGGCAAGGCCTGAAGGTCATTGAGCAAATTGAGACCTCACCTTGCTGATGGCGAAGGCATTCAAAATTGGCTTCGAAATACCCTGCCCCACCCCCCACTTCACAGCGCTGCACGGGTTTGTGCAACTTAAAACGCAGGGACGCAGGGAAGGGGGTCCCTACCGGAAAAAGTGAAGGACTTTAGAATGGCTCGTTTAACTGCACTGACTCGAGTAAGAATCCCCTGAAAGGGCAATAGAAAGGTTGTGAGGACGTGGCTTCCTGTCCCCACTGTTGAACCAACAGCACTCCCCGCCCCTGCGCCTGAACCGTCTTTGTTTAAATTTCCATTGCAGGTTTTAGAAGTGAAGTGTCAGAATGGGCAACAGAAAGGAAAACCGCTGATAGTCGGTAGCGTAGCTTGGAGCGGGGACAAATCATTCAAAGAAAATCAGACGGTAATTGGCCTTTGTTTAAAGCGGAGACTTAATGCCGATAAGGATTGTGTAGATAAATTTGTTGCAGACTTTTGTCTTATTACACAGACTAATTTGATATTGTCCTGGGAAGCCGTCCCTTTGAATATTCAACAAAAGCGGCAATGCGTGGGGAGCTGTGGTATTAAGGGTATTATTTTTGCATAATTCACGCTCAGTGACAGCCTTCGCCTGCCTCACTCCATCACACCTTTGCTGGGAGACTGCTGGGCGCTTCCACTCTCATTAAGCTATTTATTCATTGTCACGAATGATTTCAGTGTATGGCAGTAGGATTATGCCACGCTGAACTGTTAAGAAAATCCATCTCC
This sequence comes from Hipposideros armiger, assembly GCF_001890085.2. Taxonomy (NCBI): domain Eukaryota; kingdom Metazoa; phylum Chordata; class Mammalia; order Chiroptera; family Hipposideridae; genus Hipposideros; species Hipposideros armiger. The sequence continues at coordinate 1,912,412 of NW_017731382.1, read as the reverse complement.
CTGTACGCGTTTTAATTCATACCTTTATTACCGCCGCAGTGGTTGAATGGACACTCTGTGTGGATTAATCCCGCTTGTCTCCGTGTCACCCCCATCCTGGGCCACTTCTAGGCAGATGTGTGACCGTCTCGCCCCTTGGTGCCTCTGGACAGAGGACTCACCAGTTTGCATAAACTCGCAGTCCAGAGGCTCCTGTTCCCAGACCCACCCCCCATGCACTTAGACCCCTCCCTGAATCCTTCAGGTTGTTGTTGGCAAGTTGCAAAGACAAGAAGATAATATCTTGCCGGAGGACGTTGCGCAGATCTAATAAAAACCTGTCATTCACAAGCCCAAGACCCACTGTCGCACGACATGCATTTGAAAGCCATGTGACATGTTAAGTGGTTCAATATGGGCTGCCCACAGGGCTATTGCAACTCCGAGGTTTTTAACAGCTAGAAAAGGGGGTGTGGGCCCTATGGTAGCTTTGGTGATGGAAAAGTTTGGGGTTCTACACAGAAATATGGCATCTGGGCTCTGTTAGGTCAGAGTGATCTCTCCCGAGCCCACTTAGGAAGCCTTCAGAAATACTCCCCTGAGGACGGGAGGATGTGTATGTGATGGAAACATGGGGGTGTCATCTTTCATAATCTAGCAAATATTTGAAAACGCCGCACCACGCCGAGTGACATAGTCACCATCCAAACATGGCAGATGGAGATTCAGAACAGCACCTTGTAAGGGAACGGTGAGGCAGGCCCCAGGTGCAGCGCCTCAGATCTGCGGAGTGGGAGACACAGACCAGAGACTTGGTGGCCAGCCCCCAAAGCAGCCAGCAGGGTGGCGTTGGAGAAGCCCGAGTGCCCCCCAGGTTGTCCCTCAAGGAAGCCACGGTGTTCTGCCCCCACGGTCCCTGGGGCGTGTGTGACAGACCCTCCATACGAGTTCCTGCTTATGTTATAGATGATATCACCAGGGCCCAATCAGAAACTCGGGCTTTGAAATGTAAGCGAGAAAAACATGTTCTTTGGGAGACAGCAAATGCAGAAAATTGTAGACAATTATTCTGGGCTTGTTTGAGACTATGCGGAAATAATTAGCCCATCGCACACAACCTAGCACTTGACAATAAACAAAAACATCCACTTAGCGGGAGATTTTTTTGGTTTTAGAAGAGAAGAAATAAAATGAGAAAAAAGTGTGCTGTCCTGCCCCCACCCTTTGCCGCATGCCTTGTCCCTTTTTGGGATGACTGCGAAGCTCAGGACAAAATGGCACGTGTCACGAAGGGTGAATCCAACAGAGTCAGTATGGCCTTGACCTCGGGAAGTCCCACTTTGAAAATCTGAGACATCCATCCATCCACCCACCCAAAAGAATTCATGTTATTCACTTCTTTTTTTGTTGTTTTCCAGTTTGGTCTTTACATAATCGAGTAACCGGGGAAAACCTCAATCAGCTAATGTCTTTCAGAGACCTCTTTAAAAAAAAAAACACTGTTATAAGCAGAAACATGTAATAGGAGGGATATCTAATATCTATGGCCAACTTTTTCATTTAATTAGAAAAGTATCTGTTATTTAGTGCTGGCTGTTTTAATTCCAATAAATGGGTATCTTTGTACGTCATCTTTGGGCACTCCCTGTTTCCCCTCAGAATCCTGTTGGGAAGAGTCATCAAGCACAGAAGCTTCCGTTGTATGAGTCCCACAGCTGACCCATCCCCCAGAGTGTGGACATCAGGGTCTGCTCCCCATCTTGGCAGCTATGAGCTGTGGTTCACGTGTCCATGGGCTCATGGGTGAGAGTTTCTCTCCTGTGGGTCGATGCTGGGGAACTCGAATGTTTATGCTCAATTACTCTCTAAATGGAAATAACAAAATATGCACCCACCCGCCGTGGCCATGCAAGCCTGGCCAGTGCGTGCTTGCCCACGCAAGGTAATGTCAGACTACCGAATCTGAGTCTGGAACGGGTGCTGGGCGTCAGGTTTACAGGTTGCCAATAGCAAACACGGCTTACCATCTCTTCATGTACTTAACGCCCTGTGTGTTATCTGTGACACTCCTGGGTTACCTGTGATGCTTCTGTGTTACCTGTGGCGCTCCTGGTTACCTGTGGTGCTCCTGGTTACCTGTGGTGCTCCTGGTTACCTGTGGCACTCCTGGGTTACATGTGACGCACCTATCCATGTCTCTGCCCATTTTTCTAGTTATTATTATGACACAAATAGTTTTATTCTATGTTGTGCTACAGCTTGATTTTTAAATATATCGTGGACAACTGACAAATGTTTGAACATATAGTGACAATTGATGGATGTTGCGTGTGTACACTCAGACACACACAGACACACACATTTTACGCTCTTTAATCGTTGCCTTTTCCATTTAACAGTTGTTTCCTGAAGCAGTTTCATAAAAACAAAATATATCCAAAATGTAACCTTAATTATACTGTTGTGTGAGCACAACATACTATATTTAACCAATTCTATGTATTTGCTCGTGAAAGTTGTTTCAATTTTTCACAATTATAAACAGCTTTGGGATAAACAGTCTAGGAGTTAAATCTTTTTACATTTGAATTTCTCTCCCTGTAGGAGACATTTGAAGTAGAAGTGTGGAGTCAGGGACCACTTTAAAAGCTTCCTGATATGTACTTGGCTAAACTGATGGAAGTGTCTTGGTGGTGGTGTTTGTTTTTGGCTTCTGAGGAAGAAAATAACCAGAGGTTATTCCCAGAGATGGCAGAAGTGGTCATCCAGGGTCCCCCCACTTGGGCTGTGGTTCTGCAGACAGGAGGGCGGCGGGTGAGGGGCTACGCCTTCTCTCTCCCTCCTCCTCGGACCAGCTCAGCTCATTGAGAAGTGATTGGCTTTTCTGGCTTGACCTCTGGGGTGGCCTGTGTGAGGTGCCTCAGACCACATGGCCCTGTGTGTATCCTAGTGACCATATCTTAGCACTTGACATAACTTGAAAATATTTATTTGCTCCCTTGAAAAAGTGACCTTGTGTTTCTTATGTACCACAGTACCCCTAACACCTAATACCCAGTACATAGTAGGTGCTTTGGGAATATTTGTTGAACGAATATTTGATTTGGTTTGGTTTGATGAATGTGTAGAGAAGAGATTGGAAGAGTGTCCGTCAGCACGTTCCGTCGGGCGCCTAGATGAGGACTTCTCAGCTGGGTCCAGGGGATACTTGGCAACGTCCAGGGACAATGTGGAGGTGGGTTGCTGTTGGCATCGAGTGGGCGGGGCCAGGGATGCTGTGAAACACCCCACAGTGCCCGGGCCAGCCCGTGACAGAGTAGCATCTGACCCAACGTGTCAGCAGTGCCACGTTTGAGATCATGAGATCATAGGCTATTTTTCTGCCTTTCCAATGTAACGGTTTTCCAAATTCTCTGAAACAGTTTTGTAATTAAAAATTACTTATTAAAGAGGCATCATTAATGTGAGCTTGGAGTAGAGACACTGTGGCTCTCAGAAGCGGCCTGCCCCCAGCACGTTGCTGCTGCTGCCAGCGCGTTCTTGTCCTGTGGGGGACACTGTTGGTGCCAGTTTGAATATCTACACATGCCCTGAGGCCTCAGAGGACTTGGAAGCTCAAAGAATGTTCTGAAAACACCCTTGAGATATGCCCACTCTGTGACCTGCCACTTAAGTGAGCCCAGGAAAGCAGCCATTTACCAAAAGGAACAGAATCCGCATCATTTAGGGAGACAGGCTGAGTGCCCTGCTGCTGTTCTGTGGGGCCTAGAAGCAGTGGAGCAGACGCCTGCAGCAGGGGGAGGGTCTGGGACAGCCGATTTTCACCAGTGACCCATCAGCCAGGATGAGAATGGCCGCGTCCTGGACCCACACACCCCACTGAACCAGCACACTGGGCTGAGGGCATGGTCAGGGCTGGACGTGCGTCCCCAGCAGCCTAAGTGCCGTGCCCGTGGCCTTTGGGGAAACCCCTACTTGGCTTTTGGGGTTCTGATTGTGTGAGCAGATTGTGTGATCCTGGCAGCAACAAGGGTGTGTGGCAGCCGAGTCCAGCGTCTTCGTTTGCGCTTGGGCCACGAGGCCAGAGGACCACCTCCCAGCTTGTGCCCTCGGGGAAGGTGAGCAGAGCAGCGCTCGGGTTAAAAAATAGGGAAACGGTATTTTTTCACCAGTGGACTGTCCTCTGAGCCTGGTGGACGGGAAGTCACAGTGGAGGACACTGTCTGTCCCTGATGACCGGCCCTGCGTCCAGTTTGCCTGTGAGGGCGGCTTTCCTCTGGCGTGGCCTTGGGTGCCCTGGGCAGGTGGGAGAGGAACAGGCGCCAGTGGGCTCACGTGTGGGGGACTTATTTCTGCCGGACACCCTGCCCAGTCCTGCCTTAAGGAAGACAGTGATGACAGCAGGAAGGAGACAGCCCTGGGTGACCAGGGCACAGAGATCGCGCTGTCGGTAGGGAATGGAGGGTCGCCGGGCACTCCTCACCTTTTCCAGGCCCGGCATGCAGGGAAGCCTTTGAGCTGTCGGCTGCGGAGTCCCCGCGAGGTTCGGGGTGAGCCCGGCTTTTGAAAAATGCCTGGAGAACTTTGACGACCAACTCGTGCTGTGGGATGTGACCCGGGGCTGAGATAAAAGCAGCTGTCATTGTCCTTGCATTTGTGCAGTGTGGCGTTTGACCCCCGCACGGCCAGCCCAGACATGCTCCCTGACGGGGGTGGGGCAGTGAGCCCCACTGGGCACCTCTGGGGGGGCAGGTGCCCATCTGCCAATCTCTAACTTAGGCCAACCCTGCTCAGCAGGCACCATCCAGGGAGACCTCAGACAGGACGTGCCAGTCGGATGCTTATTTTTTAGAGAACTGGGTTCCTTAGATATGAAAATTAACCTTTTTTAATAACAAAAATGATACAGTCCATTGACATAGGGCTGGATTTATCTTCATGACAGAGCTTGTCACAGCCTTGAGTATTTATTGAGTGGGTTTAAAAGTTCATTAAACTCCAGAGATTAAACATAGCCCTGAGCAGTGCCCCGTAAAGAGGAAATATGGTCCTCTTACTTGGTAAAATGTTGTGCTCTGTGGTTAATTCATCTCCCCCGAGTTCTCATCTTCTGATCCGAGAGACATTTCCCCATGCTGTTAAATCTGACATTTTCAAAGAGCCTTGGACTGCTTCTCGCCGCACTCACTAGAAACTCAGGAAGGTACATTTATTTCAGGAGGGGTGGGGCGAGCAACGCCGCCCCCCCACAGTTCTCCAGAAATGTCAAGTGCATTAGCCCTCCATTTTCCTGTGTCACCTGACTTCGTAATAACCAGTTGACCAACACAAAGGTCCCCGGTGGGGAGGGCGGTGCGGCCGGCCCCATGCTCCCGGGAGCGGCGCGGTTCCCTGGCCGCGTGCCCTTTCACCCACCGGAGCACCAACGGGGCGGCAGGCATGTGGAGAGCAGCACGCACCCCTGCTGGGCCCCGCCTGTGATTAGTGCCACTTATTTTGCTTCTAATTTCTTTCTGAGCTGGCTCCCGCTGAATCTCTGTGAGAACATCCTTTTATCATCTCATTTGACTGGAGGGTCTTTGTTTGGTTTCTGCAGCGAGTTCTTGGGGACACTGACAGCACTGTTTAATGTGTTATCTCGTGGGCTAACCAGGGGCAGTGGGACCCGTCTCTCCTTCACCATGAAGGAGTCCGATGGGGGACCCTACGTTCCCGGAGAGAGAAAACAGAGCTGAGCTTGGTCTTCCGTCCACCTGGGGGCCATGGGCGTCCCCCTCAGTGAATGTTTGATGCATGGATACGTGACCGCCAGCCCTCTGATGTGCCAAGGCCAGGCTGGGCCTTTGGGGAGCCCCAGCGGGCGCTGCCCGCACCCCCTCCCAGGCCTGAAATCTCAGGGCTTTGTAAAAAGAAAACTTGCTGGGGAGCTCACCACTGGGCCAGTGGTTCCCAAACCCCAGAGAAAACGGTGTGGCAGCTTAGCACCAAAGCTCAGACATTTGTTATTCGATGCATTTTATGCAGGAGCCACTGTATCACTGTTACTTAATCAGAACACGTAACACACGCCGACCTGTTAGAGGGTGAGAAAAAATAAATGTTTACTTATCAACTGTACAGAACCTTTCCGCTCACACCTATGGCCTCACGAATACACATCTGACATTGTTAATGATGATACTAACATTCTAAACGCTTAGCTTCTAAAGGTCTTGCTCACTCTGCTGTCATCGCATTATCGGAGGGCACAGTGAACGCTTAGAGTGGGCTCCGTCACTAATGAGGTCGGGATAAACCCACATTTCAGGTATCTTATAATTCCAGATGTCTTAGAGGACTTCATCAAATCTACTCTGGGCCCCAAGGTCTTCAACCTCATAATGTGGCTGACAGACAGCTTGGGTTAGGGCTAGAAGTAGGGCCGCCATAGGTGGCCCTCTGCCTGTTTTGTGTAAATAAAGTTTTATCGGCACACATTCAAATTACACTAGTGTTTATTAGAAAGAGAAATAATTTCCACCTGAGCAGGGAACCCAGGTCTCGCTGGCACCTGCACCGCCAGTGCCTAGCGGGGCGCCTGCCGCCGCCTCAGGAAATCGCTGCCGAGGGGATGGAGGCAGGAATGGGACAGATGAGCAGGGTTCTCACACGTGTTCAAGTTTCAGAGCCGTGTCGCTAAGACTTGACCTTAAATGCTGGTGGGGTTTCAGTTACCGTCTTTCAAGCACACCCAGAATGGAGATACATATATTTTTGGCCTCACTTGTGCGGTGGAGGACCAGACACTGACGTGTCTGGAGAGGCTGAGGCAGGACTGTCCGGAGTGCGAGCTGAGAAGGCCTCTCCCTGCAGGGCTCGCCTGCCGTCTCCCTCCCAGGGACGTGGGCTCCCCCATTCGCAGACTGAGCTGTCACGCATACCACGCTTGGCGAGATGTCTGTGACGATGTACCCGGAAAGGTTTTCACCTTGAAATATTGGTTGAGGCCTGATTTTGCGTTCTGTAGGTTTGCATTCTAGATTTTTACAACTTATGCAGAGAAGAGATGATGTTTTTAAAGAGTTCTAGTTAAAAAAAAAAATGTTATGTGAGACCCGCCATCTGTAGGGGTGAAGGGAGCAAGATGGCCTTTGCATGGGGGTGGGTTCTCCAGAGAAGCAGAACCAAAGGGATGTGTGTATGGGGGAGATTGACTTGAAGGCTTTGGCTTCCCGACCCTGAAATCTGCAGAGCAGGCTGGAGCCCCGGGAAGCGCTGACGCCCCGCTGCTTTCAGAGGCCGGCTGCTGGCAGCACCCTCTCTTCTCCGAGGGACCTGTCCTGTTTCTGTTAGGGCCTCCGCTGATGAGATGACTAGATGGGTCCCCAGATGGCCGCTGCTCCTGAGAGAAGTGGGCAGCGCTGTTCTGCATGAGCCACGGAAACTCGATTCATAAGATGATCTCAGCCCCTGAGCGCCGTCCGTTACCGTCAGGCGTGTGATTTCTCTGTGGACAGTCGATGAGAGCAGTAGAGGCGCAGGTGGCCTCCCCGGCTGGCGCTGCGCCGTCTGGTGACCTCCCCACAGCTGTGGGGGTGGTGCCGAGCCCCCGAGGTCAGCCCAGGGGCTCCTGCATACACAGGGGTGACGTGCCCACCCAGGCTGGACACCCAGGCCTTGGGCCAGTGGGTCCAGCTGAGTGACGGTTTATTTTGATGTGCTTCTTGGGCATCATACATTCTGTCTTCATGGATTCAGATGCCAGTTCTAGAAAAACACTGGACGTGGACATACAGCTGCATCGTGGATGCGGAGGGTGGGGTGAGGGTGTGCTCACTGGCCCCTCACAGCTGGGGCCCTTCCTGTCCTCTTTAGTTCAGATCCCTTTGCAGCCAGGCAGCACTTTATGGGACAACTTTTCCAGGGGTGGGTCATGGCCCGACCCTCACTGCAGAGATAAGCATCCCTTTGACGTGCCGTCCATGGGCCAGAATGAGATTAATGTCCGTACCCAACTTCAGGGGGCTTGGAAAGGTGCCAGAGCACAGGGGACGCTCAGGGAGCACCACTGTTTTCTCTCCCAAACAAATGTGACATTTCCAGAGAAACCGAAGCCAGGCAATATGGTGGTCGTGGCGGAGGGGAAGGGGATGTGGAAGCATCCTCAGGTCTGTTGGTGGGACGTCCTGTGACAGTACCCAAGGGCTTTGGCGTTGACACAGCCCCACCTCACAGATGTGTCTCAGGGGGCCAGTTCATGGGGTGTCAGATGTGATTTGTATAGCCTGCAAACCTCCCCTGTAACGTCTGCCCTAGTTATTTAGCTCTTGAGTGCAGAATGGGTTTTTTTGTTTTTCGGGTTTTTTTCATGCAGGAGTTGAACCATCAACCTTGCTGTTAAGAGCGCACGCTCTATCCACTGAGCCACCCGGGCGGCAGCTCAGCTCAAGGTGCCATGTTCAGTCCCAGCTGTGGGTGGGCGTAGCCACCATTGAACAGGCAACCTTGTCATTAGGAGCACGTGCTCTCACCAGCTGAGCCATCCTGCCACCCGTTGGCAGCTCAGCGGCAGCTCAGCTCGGGCGCAGATCGGGCCAGAATGGGTTTTTGTAATGAATATTTGCATAGAGCTTTTAGTCTTAAAGCACATACTTGTCTTACTTGAAGTAAGTATTAGACTAATTTACAGATGAAAAAACGAAAAAGTTTCAGCCATGTTCCCACCGGTCACCATGGTGGAGTCTGTTGGAAAAAATCATCTTTCCCTGTCTTTCTTATTTACAGATCCACAAATTTATTTGGGACAAACAATCTAGCCAGCAAAAAACGGGCTCTTTTACCAGGATCCGTTGCAGCTAGGCTTTGCCACATGACTAAGGTGTGACCAATGCAGCCATGTGGAAATACTTCGTGGGAGCCTCCCCTCAACCTTCTGCCTGCCTCCTTTTTCCTATGTGGAGCGTAGAAGGGATGGCTGGAGGCCCAGCAGCCACTTGGTCCATGAGGTGGCCTTGGAGATAGAAACCACACATACACAGAGCAGAGAAAAAGGAGGCTGGGTCTCCCCCTGCTGCTGACCACTGTAATCCTCCTGGATGGCCAGCCTCTGGGCTTCACTTACACGAGCAAATGTACCTTTGAGCTGGAGGGAGTGTCTACATTTACAGTTGAACCGAAGCTTCATGCAGCTTTTCATACTGTATAACTCCTATTTATTCTGGACATGAGTGTGGGCGGGGGGTGGTGCTGGCCCCCAGTGTTGCTTCGCTTATCTTGGGCTGTTGTCATACTCTGAGGCATGTGGTCACCTCTCTAGAAGTCAGGACACTCTGGAAAGTGACCACTTCGGACCTCCCCTATCCCCATGCGGGTGCAATGGCTCCAACCAAATAATCTCATAGAAAATATGTAAGCCGGATTCAAAGAAAGGGAAGGGGTCCTTTTCCGCACCATGTACTTCTGCCCAGACTTCAGGGTGTGTCGTTTTCTGAATTACTCCCCAGGTGGCCATGTGTTCACCTCACATGTTCTCCTCTCTGCATCTTCCCACCAGCAACCTCCACGTATGCTCCAGATTTTGCCTAGAACACTTTTTCTGCACAAATAATAGACCTTAAATTGTCTTTATCCTCTAAACCCAAAGGGTAAATGAGAAAGCGTCATCTTTGCAGAAAGCTTCCTTCTTCATCTAAACACAGCAACAAAATGTCTGGCAGGACAGTTTATCACAGAAAATCTAGAAATCGCAGTGTGCTATCTACCGCTCATGTAAATATCTCCACATGTTATTCTTAATTAATTATATTTTATTGAAGCAATTAGGTGACTGACAGCCTCAGTTAAGCGCTAATGAGAGGACCATGTCTTTTCACATGCTACTGATCAGACAGTGTAACTGGGAGTCCCAGGGGTGGGGGCCAGGCAGGGGATGACAGCAGACGCCGCCCGCGGAGCCAGCCAGGCAGCGGCCTAGGCCAACGCTTCCCAGTCACTGCCGCTCTCCCGTTTCCCGCCCCCTGCTAAGGAAACGGGGCTCCCGCTCCCCCCAGTTCCTCTGCTTCTCTTCTGTTTGCTTTCATTTCCAAAAGCAACGAGGACAGCTGTGGAAGTCCTGAACAACGCACTTCTCTGCAAGTAGGGGTAATTTGTCTAATTTCCACACCTTTCACTCCCTTCCACATGGTCCAGTGGTTTTGTGTCCGGGCATCGGAAGCATTTCATGCTTCTCGCCTTTTCTGAAATACCTGATGGCACTAACAGCTCCCGGCGCACCTGGCTCAGACCCTGGGCCTCGAGACTTAATTGTGGCTATGACGGTCACAGAGGAGACATGATTCCTTTCGATGTCCCTTAGAGTGGGGACCAGAGGCTGTTTTCTTAGGGCCACATTTCCCGTAATCTAGCCCTTTCCTAAGCAAGATGCCCACACCTGTGGGCTTCGAGGATTTGGGGTAAGGGGGATATTTTGTTCTTTGTAGGAAGAACATTGTTCAGAAAAGCATACATTACTTTCGTTATTATTAATGCATTAATCTAAACACCTTTTCCAAGCTGATTTTGCTTGGGAGGCCCCGAGGTTACAGTTAAAGGCTGTCTCCCTGCACCTGCCCCCACAGCCAGCCCCTTCTCCCCCACTGTGCTCCTCGGGCCCCAAGATTTTTCTCTCACTTCTGTCCTGTGAGATACTGCGTGGCTTCCACACCCATCACGCTAGGAGACACCTGCCCTTTAGCAAGCGTTCTAGAAATCACCCGTCCCACAGCGTGGCGAGGGTCCCACGCCTCAGAGACGGACCCGGGTGCCCACTGATGATCTTCGGGACCAGAACTGTCTCCCCTCTTATAAAGTAAAGAACAAGAAACAAGAAAACCGCTCAGAATCAGTATGGTAGAAGCGCATCCGCTGTAGCCACGGCCCTAATCCCGGTGTTCACGTTATTACCCTAGTTAATAGTCTCACGTCTGTGGCTGAGGGCGGAAGCTGACGCGGAGACGAGTTTAATGCAGGGGCCGCAACACCCCCGCTAGGTCTTTTCCGTGATAAATATTTACACTAAGTCTGGCAAAAAAAATAAAATTGCCGTCACTGAGCAACTTAATCTTGCACTTCTCTCTACGGATCAGAAAAGTCATTTGTCACAGAGACCCTGGGTTGGCAACAGAACTTCCGGGTCTTCGGGGAAAAGACCTTGTGCTTAGCTTCTAGGGTTTCAAGCTCTGGGTCAGGATTTCGGTTGTTCGGATGTTGGGCTGGGGTTTTCCTTGGCAATTGAGAGAACGCAGGGACGGCATTGGTTCATGGACTCATTCATCGGCAGGGACTTAATGGGTCCTGCGGGGACGACACTGGGGACTCTGGTGCTGTGACCGAAAGGGACCTACTCTTAGGGGAGCCGGCATCCTGGAGGCACAGTCTTTGTTTCCTGCCCGAAGACAAGTGTCGTGTTGGGGGCGCTCTAAAGACAGTAACACGGGGGGCGGTCTGAGAGGTGTCCTTGTTCTGTGTTGGGGGCTTGTAACGGGCCTCTCCGATGAGGAGAGATTGGAACTGAGACCATAAGCTACTAAGGAACTGGCCTGCAGGGGACGGCAAAAGAACATACCGGAAAGGGGCCAGAATGTGATACGGAAAAGCCAGTGGCTTAGCCGGCTTGGGCTGCTCTTACAAAATACCACAGGTGGGCCTGCTTAAGCCAGGCATTTGCTGGAAGTCTGGGATCGAGGTGCCAGCCGGTGTGGCTCCTGGTGAGGGCCGGCTTTCTGGCGCATAGACGACTGCCTTCTGGCTGTGTCCTCACGTGGTGGAGAGCGCTCTCAGTTTCTCCCGCTTTTTATAAGCGCACTAATTTTATCTTAGGGGCCCCGCTCTCAGGACCCCATCTAAATTACCTTTGGGTAATAATCCCAATAAAAATCCCAAAGGCCCCACCTCCAAATACCACCACACTGGGGATTTGGGCTTCAATGTAGGAATTGGGGGGACACACACCTTCCATCCACAGCAGCCAGGATTAGACCACTGGCCTGGTTTGCTTATGTCCTTCTTACATCTCAGTCCCCGATCCCCTCTGCCTGGACATAGCATCAAATAAAATAGGCACAGCCTCCCGCCGTCCCTAACAAAGGGGCACCCTCCCTCCCAAGGTGACCACAACGTCCTGGTGAAGACGCCAAGAGAAAACTTGGTTGCTGTCACCCAGCTGCTTCTCCCTCTTTCTAGAGAGTTCTTCCCCCAGTGCCACACGTGGCTGGTTCTTTCTCACACTCTGGGTTCCATTGGCAGGTCAGCTGCCTCGAGACGCCATCCCTGCTGCCAATGTGCTCTCACCTCATCGGCCCACGTGCTTTTTCACATGACTGGCTGCTTTTCTCTTCCTGTGTCGTCAGCCCCTGAGCTGCGTGGGTGACGTTCCCTCTGCTGGGTTCCCTACGGTAGCACCCCTGCAGACAGAGGCCTGGCCGCCCAGCCTCACCACTGAGTCCCAGTACCTAGTGGTGCAGATATATTGGTTTTGGTGACTAAGTGGTGAAATTGTGATCAAAGGTTATGATCACGGCGTGGAGTAACCCTGATTCATGGATCGTGGAGGCGGAAATAGGTGCAACCACTTTGGAAAATGGTCTGCGGGCATTTCCTAAAGTTAAATATAAATGTCTTTATTCAGTTTCTCCAGAAATTCTACTTCTGGGCATTTTCCCAGGAGAAATGAGTGCATATATCAGGATGTTCCTAGAAGCTTTACTCACAGTAGCCCCCGAAATGGAAGCTACCCAAGTTTACGTACATAGGGACTATGGATAGAAAAACCGGGGCATATTCACATGGTGGAACCAGCATGGAACAAAGAGAAGGAACTCCGTGCCGCGACATAGATGATGATCCTAGGCCTTATTTTGAGCAAAAGAAGCCAAGTCCAAAAGGGCACATACTGTAGTGTTCCATCTCGTAAGTGAAGTGTGTGAACAGGCCAGGCTAATTATATTAGTTTCCTACGGCTGCTGTGACAAATTAACACAAACGTAGTGGCTAAACAACGTACATTCATTCTCTTACAGTTCTGGAGGTAGGATGTCTAACCCGGGTCAACAGGGTCCTGTGCCTTCTGGGGGACAGTTCACTTCCTTGCCCTTTCCAGTTTCTAGAGGCCACTCACTGTCCTTGGCTCATGGCCCTGCATCACTCTGTCACACGCTTCTATCATCACATGTCCTTCTCTAACTCGGACCCTCCAACCCCCCTCTTATAAGGGCCACTGTGATTACACTGCGCCCACCCAGAATCCAGGATAAACTTCCATCTCAAGGTCCTTCGCTTAAGGACATCTGCAAAGTCACTTTAGTCATGTAGTCACATCTTTACAGGTTCTGGGGATTAAGATGTGGATGTCTTTGGGGGCCGTTCCTCTGCCTCCCACACTAATTGACGACAGTAGAAGAGTTGGGGGGGGGGTGGAATTGCCTGCGAGTGGGCGTGAGGAGTATTCTGGGATGTGGGCAGCGTTCTAGACCTGGATCTCGGTATCCTTAATATGGGCATGTGCGTATGTGAAAATGGGTCAGGCGGTAGCCTGAAAACCATACTCTATGCAAGATTACACATCCATGCAAATTTTTAAAAGAAGAACAAAGTAAAAGTCAATCTTCCTACACATCCTGCACTTTCTGTGTGGAGCTAACACTGCCATGCTTGGCGGGTGGACAGGGAAATAGCCGGGTGTGGTGTGAGTGCCCAGTGGTGACGTGATGGAACTTGCGATCGTGAGCACAGGGGTGAGGGGTGAGCGGTGGCGGGGTGGCGGGGTGGCTGCCCTTCTGTTTTATGGCCTTTCTGTGGTTCTGTTTCATTTTGCGTACAATGCCCATGGAAGTCAGTGGGATAACTTATATTTTTAACGGGGCCTCTGACAGTTTTTAGAGTCAGCGTTTTGCAAATGTCTATGAAACAGAAGCTCTTTGCGATCATTAGAACCCCAGCCCCTCACTTGTCTTCAAGGGGCCCCGCCACACGGTTGCCTGGGTAACAGCCCGCTGGGACCTGGCACCGCACACAGAACCACATTCTTTCAAAGACTGGACTCTGCAGGCTTTGTCACTCTAATGTGTCATTTGAGGTTCTGGAAATTGAGCAGTTTAGAAAACCGTTGGGTAGTTTTGTCCAAAGGAAAGCACTGGTGACATTTTCAAGCCGTCCTGCTGCCCAGGCAAAGGAAGGCACGGTTCCATCGCGTGGCGGGGAATGCCCACGCTGCCCCTGAGCAGGGCATGGACTTGCTGCCACGAGGGCCGTGCCCGTCACCTTGATCTTCTCCCTCATTTGGTGCCAGAGTCAAAACTGTCAAATAAACATGGAAGCAGGTGGGACTCAGACACGCCATAACACTCTTCAAACAGCGTCAACATTGAAAGGGGCACCGTCCCTCTCCACAAGGAACTAAAATGTGTTCTTCACAGATAAATATTTCAGACCAGACCAACTCATCTGGATCAAATGTTACCGTTTTAAAAATGCACATTGAAAACGCAGCATCAAAACACAAGGGTTGACCTGGGGCCACAGGGAGGGGCTTAGAGGCCAGTGGAGCCAGTGCTGGAGCCGGCCCATGGCCCTACCGACCCAAGCTGGACCTCACTTTGTGCTGTTGTTTCATTTTGTGCATTTTAGAATTACTTTAAAAGGTGACTAGGATAAGAGCTACTAAGCGTAGCTCAAGCAGGTGAGCACTACTGTATATGAGATATGTGTCTCAGAGATCCTTCTAGAAAAATTTGGGCAGCTAATGTATTCTTTAACACTACAGCTGCATGGTGGCCCTGCAATGTTATATACTTTTTAATGTTCCCAATTTGGAAACTTTGAAAAGGTATCAATGAAAGCTATCAAAGATATCTAACACTAGGTAGCTGGGAATAGTCGCTGTTTTAGAAAACTGATCATCATAATTAATCTTTAGGGGCTACACACACACACACACACACACACACACACACACACACACACACACACACACACCTATGCTGAGTGATTGCCGTCACAGTCCATCCTTCCATCCATCACACTGCTTTTACACTGGGGGCAATTTCACCCACTTTTCCCAGATGAAAACCAGGAAACTCAGAGAAGTGAGGGGACCGGCTCCAGGGCACGCAGCGCAGGACTGAGCAGGGACCTGAACCAATCAGCCTAAGTCCTGAGAACAGGAAGCTTCCCCTTGGGAAGACTGGCTCTTCACAGGCTGGAGTAGCAGAGAAAAGCCCGGTGACACTAGTATCTTTCCTGTAAGTTATTAGGGAAATGAAGACTACCTTGTGACCATCTACCTGTACGTTCATCCAGCCACCCATCCATCCATCTATCCATCCACCTACCTTCCCGTCACCCATCCACCCACCACCCATCCCAGATATCGGGGATTCCACAAAGAAGCTGGCGAGGTCCCTACTTTTATGAATCTCATGTTCTTATTGTTCATCCTTCACTGTCCTGTCCCACCACCCTTATGGGGAACTGTGTGCTGTCCTGGTGGGTGAGGCCCCACTGAGCCCCGCGTCCGAGCTTATCTAGTGTGAGTCTGACTTCACGCGGCCTCAGCCCCTTCCTAAGGCAAGGACAGCTGCATTTCTAGATGCAAAACCTCAGCAGAGACAGTGCCTGGGTCATTCATTGCCTTGGCAGAACCTCAAGGCAGACTCGCTCATCTTCTTTATTTTGGTTCCCGATGAGCAGCGTTCCCACAGGGTCGAGCGGCCCGGCTTCACCACGAAGGCTCAACTGCCGGCCGGGTGGCGCTGCACCGCCGGCTTCCAAGGTGGCACCAGCATCAGCACCTCGGACGTGGCCTGCCCTACGCTGTGTGTCAACGCCGAGCGACCCGTCTCAGAGCCCTCTCTGATGCAGAGCGCATTTGAGCTCAGACACATAAAAATGAAAGCAAGACGAGCCGTGAGTGTGAGGCCTGGAAGGGCAGGAAGGAACGGATGTGGAGGGGTGTGCAGGCCAGGATATGTCAACACGGTGGGCAGAGCACAGCAGGCAGCCAGCGGGTGTGGGCAGGCTGGACAGAAGCCGCAGGCCAGGCAGAGGGAAGCGGGTGGGGAGTGGATTTATGGGCTCACGTCAGTGGAATTTCCCTGGCGTGTGGCGGCAGGGCTGGATCCGGGGGCTCTGACCGTGTCCTCAGACCTGACCAGCGCCGCCTCCTGGCTCTGCTGTTCCCACACGGTGGCCTCGTCAGCCCCAGGTTGACACTGTTTATAGAGGGAGCAAACCCAGTGAGACAACAGCTTGTCCTTTGCCAGGCGCTCTTGCAAACGCTTTGGGATTGCACCCCGTCGGCCCATGTGCGTGGTTCCCCTTGGGCTGGGGGTGGGGGGAGGCGGGCAGAGCCAGCCCCACCCAACCTCAGGGGCCACGTCCGAGGGAGGGGCAGGGTGCCAGGCGGGCTAGATTCCGGGTCAGCCTCATGTCTCGTCTTTGCCTCTGGAAAAGATTGAACGGTCACTCTTCACTTCCACGTCCCTGGCTGTCTCCGCTGTGACTTCCATGCAGACGCCCTTCAGTGCCCTCCTTGGTTTCAGACCATCCTTCTCAAGTGCCAAGCAGCACCTGCCCCTGCCTCCTGCCCTTTATGGCCGAGCCCTCTGCCTGCACCCCCAGTGCCCGCCTGGCTCCTCCAACCCCTGGACCCTCCCTCCCTGCCTCAGTTTCCGCCTCGTCTTCCTTCGTCCAGACCGCAGGCCCCCTGAGGTTGGTTCCGCTTGTCTGGGTGCCCCGTCCTGCTGCCAGCACAGGCCTTTGTCACAGTGGGGAGGCGGTGAAGCAGAGGGCACAGGGCACGTGCTCCCCGGCGACAAGCCTGGGCTTCTCTTCACGTCCTGAGTCATCCGCTCCTAGCCAGGGACCGAGTCTGTGACGAGCCTCAGTTTACTCATCTGTAAGCTGGGGTCACAGCACTGCTGCGAGGATCAATGGAACCTAACGTACACCAGCTGCGTGCGGGTCGTCCCTGTCACTGCTGTGGTGACGTGATTTGTGTTTGGTCACAGCCTGCCACGGGTGGTCGGAGCCCCTGGCACTCAGTAGGTGCTCAGGCCCTCACTGGCTGGCCCCTCTCCCCACCCCGGAACTTGCCTCCCATGGGTTGTCACTCATTTGTGACAGGCCGTATCCTGGTCACACACCTCTTCACGTTGACACCCAGCCAGCAATGGCTCCCAAGGGCAGCTCTCAGCGTCTTTTACAGCCGCCTCTCTGTGCTCGTCAGCTCAGGACGCCGCGACACGTCCCACGGACGAGGTGACTTCACCAGCAGGCACTTATCCTCTCCCGGTTCTGGGCACCGGGGGCCTGAGACCAGGTGTCCACAGGGCTGGTTTGTCTCAGACGCTCTTCTCAGCTTGCAGAGAGCCATCTTGTCTTCCCCGTGTCCACACCTGGTCGTCCCTCTGGGTGTGTCTGTGTCCTGTCTCCTCCTCGTACAAGGACACCAGTCCTAGTGGATCAGGGCCCACCCTAGTGACATCGTGTCATTTTAATCACCCCTTTAAAGACCCTGTATCCAAATAGTCACCCTCTGAGGTCCTGCCGTCAGGACTTTAACAGGTAAAATTCGGGGGGACACAATTTAGCCCAGAACACTTCCCGTCATCCCACTTGATGCACACGTGTCACATAGGTCACCTGGCATGAAGGCACCGTGCCCGAGCCAGCAGCCCTGGTGCCAGCAGACGCATCTCCCTGACTTGGTCAGCTGCTTTGGCTGCAGCATGAGACCATATGGGAAGGACAGGGGAGCCCTGGGACCCCTGTGTGGCCTGCAGCTCAGAAGCAGAGGCCCATCCTGCCCAGTTTGTGCGGCCCATTATAGATGCTGCTTCTCGCATTGTCATGTGAGCAGAGTGTCCTCCTAGCACTAGTGTTAATGCTCCCCGTCTGCAAGCTCAGCAGGAAACAGCTGCGCCGAGGTAGAGGGTGGTGCTCGGTACACCGGGGACCGCCTGGCTGAGGGACTGATGTCTGCAGTGCAGAAATTAGTGTCACTTCTCAGAATCGGAATTCCGCTCAGAGCCACAGTTGGGAAATTTCTCCAGGTGGAAGAGGACTTTGTCTGCAGCCCTCCAAAAAGCCACAGGCTGTCCCCTTGCTGAAGCCAGCTCGTCTCTTTCTGTGCATCAGGGCGAGCAGCCGGCCTGGACCAGTTGTGGGGCCAGTAAGTGCGTGGGAGTGAAGACGGGGCGTGAAAATGGCAAACCCCCATCGCAGTGTCTCTTGTCTGATGCCAGCCATTCTGACAAGTGTGAGGTACTATCTCCCTGTGGCTTTGATTTGAGGTTCCCTGATGCTGAGCAATGCTGAGCGCCTTTTCATGTCTGTTGTCCATTTACATGTCTTCTTTGGGAAAATGTTCAGTTCCTGTGCTCATCTTTTAATCAGATTGTTTGTTTTGCTGTTGCGTTGTATGAGTTCTGTATATATTTTGGATATGAACCCCTTATCAGTTATATGATTTGCAAATATTTTCTCCCATTCTGTAGGTTGCTTTTTCGCCTTGGTGGTGGTTTCCTTTGCAGCATAGACACTTTCGAGTTTGATGTCGTCCCACGTGTTTATTTTTGCTTTTGTTGCCTGTACTTTTGGTGTCAAATCTAAAAAAATCATTGCCAGCACTCGTGTCAAGGAGCTTGCCCCCCACCCCCGTCTCGTGTCTTCTTCCAGGAGTTGTATGGTTTCAGGTCTTATGTTCAAGTCTGTAATCCATTTTGAGTTGCTTTTTGTTGATCACTCTTTTGCATTATTCTGTCCGGCTTCGCCATCACCATTTATTGAAGAGACCGTCCTTTCCCCATTATGTATTCTTGGATCCTTTGTTGTAAATTAATTGACCGTCTATGTGTGGATTTATTTCTGGGCTGTCTATTGACACATGCGTCTGTTTTCATGCCAGTACCATACTGTTTTGATTACTGTTTGTAATACAGCTTGCTATTAGGAAGTGTGCTGCTTCCAGCTTTGTCATTCTTTGTCAGGATTGCTTTGGCTCTCCAGGGTCTTTTGTGAGTCCATACAAACTTTAGGATTGTTTTTTTCTATGTCTGTGAAAAAAAAATGCCATTGAAATTTTGATACAGATCACATTGAATCTGTAGACCACTCTGAGCAGTATGGAAATTTTAACAATGTTAATTCTTCCAATCCATGAGCATGGTATATCTTTCCATTTATCTGTCTTCTTCAGTTTCTTTCATTAATATCTTAAAGTTTTCAGTGTATGAATCTTTTACCTCCTTGGATAACTTTATTCCTAGGTATTTTATCCTTTCTGGTATAATTGTAAATGGGATTCTCTTCTCAATTTCTCTTTCTGATAGTTCATCGGTAGTATATGGGAACAGAACTGACTTTTATATATTGGTTTTGTATCCTGCAATTTTACTGGATTCATGTATTAGTTCCGATAGGTTCGGGGTAGGGTCTTTAGGGTTTTCTATATATAAGATTATGTCATCTGCGGATAGTGACAGTTTCACATCTTTTCTAATTTGGATGTCTTTTTTCGTTTTCTTGCCTTCTTGCTCTGGCTAGGACTTCCAGTCCTATGTGGAGTAAAACAAATGGCGAGAGTGGGCACCCTTGCCTTGTGATCTTAGAGGAAAAGCTTTCACCTTTTCACCATTGTGTTGTTAGCTGTGGGCTTGTCATATATGGCCTTTATTATGTTGAGGTACGTTCCCTCTCGCCCCAGTTTTTTGAGAGTTTTTATCATGAATGGATGTTGGACACAGAGTTTACCAAGTGTGATTTTAAGGACCGTGGGTTTATCCATTTTGATAAAAGGCACTTTTATTGAGGGGAGAAAGCCTTTGAACAATTGGTTTTCCTGACTCCCTGCCCTCGGGGAGAATGGGATGTCTGTACATAGATGTGGGGGTGCACATCTTGGGGGTTGACCCAGTTGTCGGATGGAAATGACGTTGGACCCAAGGAGAGGCAGAATTGGAAACACTCATCATGCAGCAAGCCTGGTCCAGCTCGGCATTCTGCTCAGTAGAATAATATGTGGCCTGCGGAGCTGACCGTGAGAGCTTTGGATGAGACCCAGGTCCTGTGGCCTTTTTCTTTCTTCTTAAGGAAAGGCCTCTGATGGTGGGCGTGCAGTCCAGGTTTCCAAGGGGCTCGCTGTCGCTCCCTCTTAGTCTGTGTGTCCCCCGCTTTCTCCCTCCCTCCCTCCCTCCCTCTCTCTGTACCAGCAAACCTGCTGAGGTTGCCTCTTCTACCTTGAGCCAGCTGTGGGGTGTGGGACACACACCGAAATGCCAGCTGTTGCCTCTAAAAATATCACCAGCGCGTGCGAGCACCGTCAGGTGCAAGGAGTCAGGCCGTCAGAATATTTCCCCCTCTGACTTGATTATTATCAACAACTGTCAACACACCCTAGCCTCGTTTCTGGCTGGAATACATGTATATATGGATATCTAACGGTGCTGTAAATTAGCACCGTGGATTTGGGAGGGAGTCTCTAGCTGTTTACCTCTGAGCATGCCAGTTTCCCCAGACTTAAGTTATTTTGTTTTACTGCTAAAATGGTTCCAGAAAGGTCTGGAGACAGATGCTGCATGGCGGCAGGAAGGGGGCACACAAGCAAAGACCTGACACCCCCTGAGGCCAGACAAAGGTCGGACTCAGAAGGCTCCGTTCTGAAGGCGCTGCCAGAGGCGTGACCTTCCGACGTGCTGGCCCCGCAGTCTGTGCCAGTCACAGAAGAGCCGTCTTTCTACTCAAAAGCACGTTTGGAAAAGAAAAGAACTGTCCACCCCTTCCGTTTTCCGTGTGGACACACCCTACCTGAGGGGGCCATGCTGACACCTGAGAGGCAGGTACAGGTGGAAGAGCTGCCCCCACGGGCAGGTCACGGGGTGGTTTCCTTTGGGTTTTTGCTGTTAAATAGCAAGTGCTGGTCAGCAGAGGGAGGTGGCCATTGGCTCCCTGGCTGAGCCTTGGTCTCAAGAGTTAACTGACCAGAGTGCCTGACTTGAATCCAGGTTCTCCCCCAACACCGTCCTCTCTTCATCAGGGTTGTGGGTCACAGGTTGTCGTGGTGCCAGGAGCCCTCTTCTCTGAGAGGGTTCCCTCTCCAGCCAGCTCTTCCTGCTGTAGGGAGGCCTAGGGGGCATCTGCTAGACCTGGGGTGGGAGGCGACGTGTCAGAGCCAGAACCTAGTGAGTCTGGAGGTAAAAGGGATGACAGAGCCTGCGGAGGAGAGACTGTGGTGCCCCGCACCCTGGAGGCATGATATTGTCACCAAGACGCCGTGGAATGAGACATCTCAGTAGGGACAGATGTCTTCCGTGTTCTGTGGGCAGCAGAGTGTAGGGCAGCCGTCCCCGTGTAGGGCATGTAAGAGGGTCTCCAGGCACCAGGAAGATCTGATGACAGCTCCCATTTATGTTTATTTATTTTTGCCAGAGGATAAATGGCCCAGCCATTTTGGAAAACCACCTGGCAGACCTTTTAACGCTGAACATACGCATTTCCAGTTCTTCCTAGCTACGCCCCTCCTGAGATCATGCCCAGCAGAAATGCATAAGTCATGTTCTTGAAGATTCACAGCAGCACGCTTTATAGCAGTTGAAAGTTGGGAAGGACCCAGCTGCCCATCCACAGCGGGATGCGTGAGTCAGGGTGGATTCACGCGACGGAGTGACACAGGCGATGGGAGGAACAGCGACCCGCTCCTGCAGCCAGCGGCGTGGATGGGCTTCTGGTCACGATGTCCGTGAAAGTGGCCAGTGGCAAAAGGGTCTGCTCTGCACAGGCCAGTGTGTGTGGAGCTCAAAGACAGGCAGACTGGTCCATGGTGATGGAAGTCGTGAGTCTTATTTGGGGGGTGGGGGGAGAGTGACTGGGAGGTGCCGGAATCCTTGACCTTGACTGGCTGGTGCTTACATGGGATCATGCGTTAGTGGAAATCCCTCATTCATAGTGTATTCTTTACCCCAAGTATGTTACACTCGACTTCAGAAAATTACCAAGAAAATTACCAGGAAGTCTTTATTCGATCCAATAATAGGAGGAGACTTAATCTAGACAAAAGGAAGTCACCAAAAGGGGCGTGGAGGACGCGCACGGGCGGGCTTTTGATTTAAAGGAGCCAGACACCAAAGAGCATCTGGGCGCTTCCGTTGCTGTGAAAGACTGAGGGAGGTGGACCGCACTCACACCGTCAGAAGTCAGGGTACTGGTTTCTCTTTGGGGTGGAGGGTGTTTCATGACTAACGGGAATCCAGGAGGGTTTGGGGTGCTGGTTACACAAGAGTCAGCTGTGAAAAGCCATCACTTGTAATTGCACACTTGCTCTGGAGATGTAATGCTTCAAGAAACAACCAGAAAGAAGAAATTGAACTTGACCGAGGTTTACGATACAGGCTGCCGAGGCCCCGCTCCCTGTGCCTGGGTCTGCCGTGCTGAGACGTGTGAGAGGGATGGTGGGAGGGTCGTGGGGCAGAGCGTGGCGTCTCTCTCAGTGTCCGGTGTCGCTCATGCAGAGTGTGCTGGGTTAAGGGGATTTACGAGTTATTATCTAGTTTTCACTAAACTCGCCTTCAGAAAACAAACAAGTGGCTTTACTCTTCCGGCAGACAAAGCGCAGGCTGGCGACGGCCCGCACCCCACAAGCGCTACGTAAACGGGGAAGATACGGAGCCTATGGCACCTGCCCACACTCGGGCCGGCCCCTCGCCAACCAAAGTCAGAGTTTCAAAACAAAAGAAAGGGAGAAAATGATGATGTGATCCCGTCAGAGAGGCATCAGCTGTCAGGACGACTTTGTAAAATATACATTCATTTGCACCGTCACTGAAGGCGGCCCTCTACCG
>NW_017731382.1:1880872-1885251 GCF_001890085.2 Hipposideros armiger | reverse complement strand
TCCCCTGAGCGGGTGCTGATGTCCAGGCTGCGTGTTCTTGGGCGACACAGAGACACCAGGCAGGCGCTGCTCTGGGGCTGAGAAGTGGGGCCAAGTGGGTAGGGCCGTGGTCCAGTGATTGCCAGCATTTGGAAAACGGGTTCATTCCACATCTGTCTAAAGAGGAAGCTCTGCATCTGGTTCGCAGAAACGTGCAGCATCTAGAACTCTGCCACTGCCGCAGCGTGAGCTGGTCCAGTCATTGGGAAAACTGTGGGCAGTTATTGCTAAAGCTAGAGGTATGCGGACCCCGTGCCCCAGGAAGTCCCCTCGGAGGTGCTTCCCTAACAGAGATGCATGGGAAGGACAGCCGAAGACAAACGCAGGCATATTCTTAGCAACACCCTGTGTTCCATCCCCAGACTGGAAACCATCCAAGCGTCCATGGATTGTAGCGTGAATATGAAAGCTGCTGTATATCCGTGCCATGGAATACTATGCAGCATTCAAAAAGGATGAACTTGAACTGCTGTCTTCATGACAAGGACGCCTCACAGACACGATGTTGGCAGAAGGCAGAGTAGGGTCCCCTTTGCAGGTGGGCACTGGGATGGGGCATGAGAGGGGGCCCTGTGGTCCTGCCGGAATTCTCAGCTTCACCCGGATGCTGGTAACACGGTGGGTGTGTTCACGTTGAAAACCCATCAAGCTGTACACTTGTAATTTCTTCATTTTACCATCTGTGTACTTGAATGTAAATTTTAGGTAAACAGCTAGATGATGGATAGGTAGGTAGGCAGGTACGTAGGTGGGGAGAGAGAGAACGATTGCCTACTGTGTTCCAGGGGCAGAAATAGATCCATTTCTCCCACATTCTCAGTACATTTATAGCTCCTGCCCCTTCCACAGACATTATCTTATAGTGTACATATTTGCACTTTCCAGACTGGGCTCCTTGTTGATAGGGATGACAATAAAACAAGGATCATAAGTTTAGCTTACGTTGGGCTGCCCATTCTTTCCAGATGCTGTTCTGTTCTGCATTTATTAACGATTTAATCTTCACAAAGAACCCTTGAGGTAGAGAGCGTTATTACCTCCATCTCACAAACCCAACGGATTTGAGCCTCGTGTGCTTGTCCAGCTTGCCCAGAGTCACACAGCCCGTCGGTAGCAGAGGCGGCCTCCAAGCCTCGCGAGCAGGCTGTGCCCACGCGTGCTCCCCCATCAGGCTCTCGAACCTCTCCTAACAGTGAGCGCGTCAGTTTGTCTAAGGCCAGCTGTGTGCTGGATACACAGAACTGCACCCAGTACCAGCCAGGAAATCGGTGGCCAATATATGTTTGTTAGATGGATGGATGATGGATACGGATGGATGGATGACGGATGGATGGATGATGGATGATGGATGGATGGATGATGGATACGGATTGATGGATGGATGGANAGGAGAGGACCGCCGGCATCTGTCTTTCCCACATCCACGGGTGACCAGGCCAGGCTGTGCCCTGGGAAGGCCCAGCATGGAGCCGTGAGAGGAGGCGGAGGACTGTGGCGGGCGCAGGTGAGCCCGTGTGCATCCCACTGTCCCTCTTGGAATCACACTCAGGTGCCTGCTGATGCCGGCCCTGTCCCGAACCTGGGCGGCAAAGGGGATTCTTCCGTCGCAGCTGAGCTGGCAGGTTGCAAAGCTCCCACGGGGTCCAAAGCAGACCGCACGTGCTGGAGGCCGGCCTCTGTCATGAGCCTGGCGCTGTTTAAAACCGCAGACGGGCCGGGCTGAGCTGAGCGCTGGCCCCTGACTGCTGTTTGAGAAATCGTGTTGTGGGCGCCGTGGCCTGGGGAGCCCTCTGCCCCCGGCTTGTGCCACATTTCTCTTTCACTTGGCAGGTGCATTTGTTATTTGCTTTTTCTTTTCATTTTGAGATCTGCACACTTAGACCTGCTGATTTATGCATCATGAATAGTGCTTTATGTGGTCTCCTAATGAAATGGGTCTTTACCTCTCTCTGCATCCAAGCAAACAGTTATAAATGGCTGCCGCTGTCATAACACAGGACAGCCTTTTCCAGTGACGTCTGAAACCTCCCCCCGCCCAGCCTCTGCCTCATCCTCACTCGCTACACACGCGTGTGCACATACACACACACAAATGAATGTGCATATGCATGCACAAACCACACGTGCCGTATGCACACACGTGTCAGCACACAGGAGCACACATGCCTGCACACACGTGTACACACAGATGGCCTTCGGACCCTTCCCTGCAGCCCCCTCTCTCCGTCCCTCACGTGGGTTCCTGCTCCTGCCTGGGACTCTGTGGGCTCCTCCTAGGCCAGGTATGTCCCCCGTCTGCATTCTTCCTTCTGTTCTTCCTGTCTGGCCAGCTCCATCTCACCGTCTCGAGTTCAGCATCAAATTGGGCGCAGCAGCCAGGATGGAGGTGGGGATCTCGGGGCCTGTTCCCATGAGAGGATCTGGGAAGAAGCAGAGCCCAGGTCTGCAGCCCGGCACCTGAGCAGGTGGTCCGTGAGGTCAAGCGCAGGAGGACAGGATGAGACAGGAAGACACTGGAATAATTGCCCATGACATAAGGCGAGAGTCCACACCTGCCGGAAAGGCAGTCCACATGAAAAGACGGAGGAAGTCTCGCCAGCCCCCAGCCTGTTCAGCGCGGGGTAAACCGTTCTCACTGGCACTGCCCAGGGCAGGTGGCCACTGCGAAATGCACTGATGACCTCAGACCGTCCATAAACCCAAGCATGTTCCACCCCGTTTGCTAATTCCGGAAAGTCACACAGCGAACCATTGGAGGATGTGGGGGGCCCTCTGCGGTGGGACCACAGGGCATTTTACTATGCTCTTTACAGTAAAAAAGTGACAAAGAGCGATTCATTTTATGAAAAAAGTGATCAAACAGAATAGAGGAATGCATAACATGTCCAGTGGGGGCTGCCAGTTCAAAAAAATTATGACAATAAAAGGAATAATCTCATTTTTCGATAGAACAAGGGGTTTTAATCTAGCCGATTGGGATAGAAACTTTGCTTGGGAAATACTCTGGCTTGTTATGTTCAAATGGGAACCATGGGGAACTGCAGGCACATCCGATGGCTGACCTTACCTGTAACTCGTGTACACTGTAGTCACGGTTTATGTTCAGCGGGCACCTTTTGCTTTGTGTCGATGGCATTGTGGGCGGCATGGACCCTGGTGCCACAGGTGGAGGATTGTAGGCTCGTGGCATCGTCCCCAGTTCTGAGCGTGGGAGCCTGCAGAGGTCTGGCTGTCCTGTCGCCCACCCCTTCCCCATCACCTGCATTTCTGCTCTGTGTGGGAGTGACTCATGGATCCCAGTTACAATTGCCTCAGAGACGGGATGACATTGTGACTGCGGTGCAGGGATGACGTTGTGACTGCGGTGCAGGCCGGGCCGTTCCAGACTGCGAGATCTTGGCGTTGCCTCACTGTCAGAGGTGACCTGGCTTGTTGACACCAGCGAAGGTGGCCAAGTGCATCGGACAGGTAATTCCCTGGAGAGAAGGGAGGCCGGCGCCCCATGTTCCTTCCTTGGCTTCTCCCCGGATTGTCTCAGTACATGAGAGGATGTGCTGGGTGTTTAGGATTTCAAAACGAAGATCTTCTACAACGAAGCTCTTGGTGGTGGCCATTATGCAAAGCCGGTATAGTCCTGGCTAATTGTAAGTAAGGCTTCCCTTACAGCTACCGTGTTCCCAGTAGGCAGTGTTTCTTTAATAACGGCCGTGTCACTCACGTGCAGCCGAAGTGAGCACCGTGTGTACGTACCCGCTCCAGGCCTAATTAGGGAGAAGCAAAGTCAGAAAAATAAGTCTTTCACGGGCTGGCATCTTCGGAACAAGCAATTAAAAACAACGTTGAAGCCCTTTGCACAGCTTCCTGCTGCATTTCCAGGCTCTGAGGTGCACGCACCCATGTCTGAGGCTCTTGCCTCCGCTCTGTGCTCCCAGCACCGCAGGGCGGACCTTTGTTCTGCGCTGTATGAGGGGCCCTGGTTCTGAGGTGGCAGCTGGCCCCAGTGTGTGTGCCCAGCTCTGTCTGTTTTGCCCGGCCCCACGGGTGGGGCTCAGCGGCCTCTTTCTCAGGGGGCCGGGAGAGGGTAAGTGCCCTTCTCCTGGTAGAAACAGATGCCAAGACCCAGGGCGCTGGCAGTTCTCCTGCGAGGGTTCAGGGCTGGGACCTGAGGTCAGAACATCATCTCTGATTCTCAGTTTCCATGCCATCCTGCATTCATCAGAGGGCTTACCAACTCAGGTTGTTTGGGGCCGCCTGGCCCCTCCCAGCCCACCCAGAGACACCGCTCACCCCCGCCGGCCCACCCCTTGGTGTTATTCTCACCTGACCAAGCTGTCACTCCC
>NW_017731382.1:1876023-1878747 GCF_001890085.2 Hipposideros armiger | reverse complement strand
GGAAGGAAGGAAGGAAGGAAGGAAGGAAGGAAGGAAGGGAGAATGGATGGGATTTTTAAGACGTGTTCCCTCTGAAGCCTCGCTCTGAGCCTGTCTGGCACCTGGGCTGCAGGTGAGTGATTCCTGAGGAAAGTACCAAGGCACAGCCGTGCTTGAGTGCCGAGAGTACGGCTTCAAGCTGCATTTCTCACCTGGGTGCCCATTAAAGCAGATTGCTGGGCCCACCCCAGAGACTGTGGACCCGCAGGGCCCTGATGGGTCTGGGACCCTGAAGGTGCTCCCAGGAGGTGCTGCTGTGCCTGACTGTGGACCGCGCCAGAGAGGGGAGGGGGGGAGCGCTCCCCAGGGCCGCTGGTGCTGAGTCTCTTGCAAGGACACTGAATAATGTTCCCCTGAACCCTCTGTTAATTGGACTAAGCAGAGATAATGAGGGAATGATTTCAGGGCATGTCTTAAGGGCTGTGCAGAGAAGGGGTGCTGTGGGTTTTCAGCAGCCTCCCCCACACGTGCCTCTGCCCTCCGCTTTGAAGTCTGCTCATCAGTGTGCTGGGCGGCCTTCTGCCTCGAGGCCATTCGTCGTGCCGAAGCTTGTGAAGCTAAAACAGTCTGATGTGTAATTGCAGGAGGAAATGGGAAACCCGCTGAGCATGGCAGGATCTAGCGCCGTATCACCCTTTATGTGCAGCGGCCGCTCGCGGGAATTGCCAGCAGATCCGCGCCATCGACAGAACGGTGACATTTTTCATGGGCCGCTGTGTCCTGAATCAACACTGCACTGGTGCGATTAGAGGAGGGAGGCAAGGAGACAGTCTCGGCGAGGCTGGTGACAGATCCGCCTCGCGTGCCGCCTCCCTGCTTATTACCTGCTGTCTGCTGCGATATGCAAAGCAGCTTCTCCAGACGCATTACACCTTCACATCACCTGGAAATTGAATTTTATTTGGTGGCCTGCATATAATTTATAGCACTCCTCCAGCACACTTCAGTTCTCATTTAGCGAAAAGTGCATTCTTTATTTCCTACCGGCCAGGAGACAGCGAAAGAAGCCTGGGTGTTCATTTGCGCTCACAAGCCCCAGGCCCCAGGCGCCCTGCGGAACTGGGTTTTAAGCTGCCTGCTCGCTCGTGGAGGAGCCGCCCACGCTCCTAAATGCTCCTGGTGAAGAGGGGCTGCCGTGAGCATGAGCGTCGGTGGAGGGGTGTCCTGGAGACGTGCTTTTCCGCTGGGCTGTGGCATGTCAGTTCCGTATGCCCAAGTGGCATTAGACACGTGCTAGGGGCTCCGTTCCTACAGCAGCACATTGGGGGGGGGGGAGGCGGGGAGGACTTTAATTTTAAAGGTCCATTGACATAGTTTTCTCTTAAACAAAACAACAAAACTCCCCTCCCCCCTGCTATTTCAAATCGTAAAATGTTATACAGGGAAGATCTATTTGACAAATCTTGGCTTCAGAGGTTCCAGTGTCGGAGAAAACCTTGCTTGGTCAAAAATGACTCTTTTAAAAAAAAATAAATAAGTTTATCAAGGTAAAATTTACATTCAGTAAGCTGTACCCCTTTAAAGCATACATCTACACAAGTTTTGGCACCTAGATGCCCTCAGGAAACCAGCAGCACAGCCAGGATTTAGAGCCCCCCCCCGCCCCCCATCTCCCCGAAAGCTCTCTCTGCCTCTGTGCAGTCAGCACTCCTTCCTGCCAGCCCTGGCAACCACGAATCAGCTGACTGTCACTGCAAATTAGTTGGCATTTTCTAAAGTTTTATGGAAATGGAATTGGAGGCTGCACACTCTTTCGTGCCTGGCCCCCTTCCCCGTGGTTCTGAGATTCACCCGTGCTGCTGTGCGTACCTGCTGTCCCCCTGTTGCCGGGTTCACTGTCCGGAGGGGCGTGTGCTGTTTATCGTTCACCTGCTGATGCACATTCCGGCTTGTTTCTAGGATTTTGCTACTGTGGCTAAAGCTGCTAAAACCGGATGTACAAAAGTCTTTTCTGCTTCCTCTGTCTGGGGTGGAATGGCTGTAGAGGTATGTTTAACTTTTCAAGAAGTTGCCTGACAAGTTTTCCGACGTGGCTGAACCGTTCTGTGTCCCCACCAGCCGCTGAGAGGTCCACACCCGATCCCGCAGGGCGTGTGGTCCGTCCTTTAAATTAGGGCCATTTTGGTGAGCCTGTAGTAGGATCGCTGTGGTTTTATTTTCATTTCCCTGGAGACGAAAGGTGTTGTGCACCTTTTCACGTCCTCCTTGCTCATGTGTGGGTCCGTTTAAGTGTCTGTGTAGCTCTTCCTCCGTCCTCAGATTATGTTGTTGTCTTCTCATTATTGAGTTGTAAATGATCTGGATACATCCTGGATAGCATGTTTTGTCTGCATATATTGAAAATGCTCTTTGCCACTCAGTGGCGTGCCTTGTTTTCTTGGGAGTGTCTTTTCAAAGAGCAAAAGTTCTGGTTTTGATGGTACACACTTCTTATGTTCTATCTAAGAAATCTTTTCCTACCCCAAAGCCATGACATGTTTTCTCCACGTTTTCTTCTATAAGTTTTAGACTTTTAGCTTCTACACTCAGACCTATAACCTGTTGTAGTTAAACTTTACAGGCCGTCCGAGTGGCACGATGGTTAAAAGCTGACTTGGGACACCAGAGGGCCCCGGTTTGGATCCCACATATGAGGGCCAGTGACACTGCCCTCCACAGCTAAGATGCTGAGCAACAGCTCAACCT
>NW_017731382.1:1822866-1874682 GCF_001890085.2 Hipposideros armiger | reverse complement strand
ATTCCGCCCGGCTCTGTGGCAGCCCCGTGCAAGCCCCGGCCCTCTCTCTGCTGTTTGAAAGAATAATAGATCCATAGGAGAATTCATTTGTAATTCTAAGCCCCGAGTTAAAGATGTCTCGGGGGATAAACGTGGGTGATTTGTGGAACACTGCAATGCATTTATGAGATAGCGTGCGCGTTCGCCGCGTGTGATGAGACCAGATCAGGGTGCGTTAGCGGCATCCGGCTCGTCCCCACCTAATCCGGCCTTCTTTGGGGAGAGGAGGCGAGCTTTGCAGAGTGCCATATACGAAAGCTGCGGTGGAAATCATTTCCGTGGCACCAGTCCTGGGAGAAAGTGCCTGCGTCTCACTCCCTTAGCCCATTAGGGAATTTCATCGTCACTTAAGTGCCACAAGGGACACTTTGTTTCCGGGCCCAGCCCCACCTCCGCCACTGTCACATGGAGACCGCCAGAAAGCCTGGTCTTCTGGGTGTGACCTGCGGGAAGGTGGTGTCAGGCCGGAGGCCACTTCCAGACAAGCCCTGCCGTGCGTGGTGGGGGCCCCTCCCTCATATGCACCCCGCGTTTGCCCTCCGTTTGTCTCGCTCCTTCCTGCCTTTCTAATTCACGTCTTGTTGGTGATTCTGT
This sequence comes from Hipposideros armiger, assembly GCF_001890085.2. Lineage (NCBI taxonomy): Eukaryota > Metazoa > Chordata > Mammalia > Chiroptera > Hipposideridae > Hipposideros > Hipposideros armiger. The sequence continues at coordinate 1,874,049 of NW_017731382.1, read as the reverse complement.
TCATTTATTCATTTATTCATTTACTTTTTTGGACCTCCCCCCGCCCATGACGTAGATGAAACAACCAGTTTGTTTTCTTTTTCTGGGTGCGTGGGTGTCGTGCAGCCCTCGCTCCAGCGCCCACCCCACACGTGAAGTTGACTTAATTTGCTCTTTCCTGAAGCCAGATTGTGCGGGCAGACTGACTTTTCTTCTTCTGAAACCGTGAAGCTGCAGGACTCATGACGATTGGTTTTGTAGTAACTACGACATGCTGCGTCTGCGTGATCTCTGTGTCTTCAGCACGCTCGGGGCCTTGGATTCTATTTTGTGTCCATTTGCAGAAAAGAGAGGCTCTGAGGGGCAGCATGAGTCGCCCCAGGACAGGCAGCCAGAAGCAGGAGGAAGGAACCCCAGGAACTCATTCGTGAGGCTCTTCCCTGGGCAGAGATCCCCACCAGCTCTCCAAGGATGTGCATTCTCATCTAGCACCCCACCTGGATGCACCGAGGGGTGAAGAGATGGAGGCAGAAAGTGGGGTTCAAAGGCAGGGAGTGGAAAGGGGAGAGTGAGGCAGAGGGGCCGGGGACAAGCGGGGCAGCAGGAATTGCTTGCAGGTGACGCAGGGCCAAGCCCCACCCATGCCATGGCTCTGCGCCTCTACCTCCCATTGTGAGGTGGTGACTGCCTGTGTTTCAGCTCACAGGACACAGGCATCAGCCTCCGGTGGCCTTCCCAGCCTCGCTCCCTGCCTGGCCCCCAGGCCGGCCCATCCCCATTGACCGACGCCATCCTTGCCCGTGGCAGCGCCGGCTGCTGAGGCCAATCATTTAAATGGATTTACCACTTTCCTTCTAGTGGCTTCCACCCAAAGATGAATTCACAGCCCCCAACAGCCACTGCCCTTGAGAGATCACAGGGTTTGTGGGACCCCAGGATGGGCTGGTGGAGCCCTGAGCTTTCTGATTAGTCACAAGGACGGGCTGCAGAGGTTGCAGGTTTTCACAGAGGATGTGAGAACGCCAGGTGCCCTCATCTGCATGTTGTGCCCTGCATCTGGCCCTGGGTGCTGATAAGGGGGCTCTGGGGGGGAGGGGTGCTGTACCTCCTCCATGACCTCCGAGGCCAGACGCTGTGGCCTCCCCTTGTTCTCTCCCCTCTGGCCACACACCTTCTCTCAGTCCCACCCCAGGGCCTTTGTGTGTGCTGTTCCTTCTGCCTGAAGCACCCGACTCAGCCTTCGGACCCCCAGGGGAGCTGCCCGTGGCCTTGCAGAAGAGGTCGGGCCCTCCTGATCTCAGCTTTGACCTGCCGTGCTGCTCTCTGGACGCTCTCATAATCACTGTGGCAGCTCACACAGTTCAGTGTGGATTCCAGTTCAGCCCGGCCGGTCTGACACCATCCAGGCGTCCTGCAATTCAGTTCTGACACCGTCTTCCCAACGCTCAGACCCCACAGGTTAAGGCCACATTCCTGCAAAAACTGCCCTCAATCAGACGCCCGTCACAAGGCTCAGGGGTCCCCGGGCCACCTGACCAGCTGGTTACAAATTCCAGAGATCCCAGGACCCTCGGGTTCGACAACTCATCAGAACGGCTCAGAGAGCTCAGGAAGCCGCACTGTGGGGCAGTTTTGTTATAAAGGGTACTCGGAGGGCGAGATCCGGGAGGCAGTGCCAAGCTCCCAGCCCCCGCGGGCACATCCGAGCGTTCACCAACCAGGGAGCCCCACTGACCCTGCGTGTGCAGAGCTTTTAGCGGGGTTTCATCTGGAGTCCTGGTTGATTGCGTCATTGGCCGTGTGACTACCCCTCCCCTCCCCAAGGTCAGGCAGGGGTAAAGTTCCCAGCTGCCGGGGCGTCTGGTTATCTTTCTGGTGACCAGCCCCCATCCCAAAGCGAGGGGCTGGCAGTGAGTGTCCTCGTTAGATAACAAAGACACCCCATCTCTCAGGAAATCCCAAGGGTTTTAGAAGCTCGATGCCAGGGACCAGGGACAAAGACCCAATTCTTATTATACAACAGTGTGGCTGTTCCACTCCTGTCTGCCGTCCCTGCAGGGAGCTCAGAAAGGGCAGAGCCTCGCCTGGCTTTCTCTCCGCTGTATCTTAGCACCCAGCACAGTGCACAGAGCAAACATTCCTATTTGAAGGAGGGAGTGCGTCCGAGTGATGGTCGTGGGGCCAGCAGCAGACGTCCACCCAAAGGCCTCTGTCTCTTTGAAGAAGCCCGTCCGAACCCCCTTCCGTCTCTTGCTCTTTTTAACTGCTTTTCATCCAGAGAAATGGCTCCTCCTGACATCCCCAGGCCCACGGGAGGAATCTATTTACTGTAGTGTACATTTTCCCCCTTTTGGTGTGTGCTATTTTCCTCTGGCAGGATCCCTGTTTTCTTTGGAATGGTGCTCAGAATGATAGCATTTAGCGGATGAAATAGCAGTGTGTCTCTCTCTGCCTCCCTGTGACACAGCAAAAACGCTGTGACTCGTGAAGGCGCCTGGTTTTCTTCTCACTGGCGGAGCAGGTCACAGCGCCGGGCACTGATTGCTAGGTGAGGTTTCTGGGCTCCACTCATCTCACCCTAAAAGCCGTCATAATCAGACCTCACTGCCAGGAGAGAGGATGCTGGCCCGGCTGACTTTGAAAAGTAGATTTTCAGGGTGTTCAGGTAACAAGAAAATGAGAGGGTTTTCCTTTGGCCCCCAGTGTCTCTGCCTGGTGGTTTCTCTCGTGCAATTCAAGTTTGTGGTGTGCTGGCACACCCAACATTGACAGGGGAACCCACTGGGGCCCACGTATGTCTCCTTAGGAAACAGAAGTCACATTGACCATGCTAAAGGGTGGGCCATTCTCAGTTTGTCCAGAAGTCAGCGAACTTGTTCTGTGAAGGGCCAGACAGTAAATGTCTTCAACTTCGGGGTCCATATTTCATACCGCTGCTCAGCTCTGCCATCATAGCGTGAAAACAAACGTGAACGCGCGGCCTGGACCCAGCAGCGTTCCCTTTGCACAAACAGCGCTGGCGCTTGGGCCTGGGCACCTACGTCTCCTCTACAATTCTGACAGAGTGTCCCAAAGTGGGAAACACATACCCCGCAGTTCCCTAATCTGTGGATCACATTTTATGCCTTGAGTGAAAGTCCCAGCATTTGAGAAGTTTTACTGTTTTTTTTTTTAATTTATACTCTCATAAAAATAAACATACCCGCTAGCAGGCAATGCCGCTCCCGTGAAGAATTCCCGTTAGAAAATATGAAAATCTATGCCCCGTGCAGTTTGAGCGTTTCTTGTGAGGAAGCCAAGAAACCTTTCTGTGAGTTTCCGTTTTATAGCATGTGTTTCGTTCTCCTTGAGGGGGCCTCATAAATCAATTGGACACATTTTGCTATAAAAGAAATATTTTACGTGTAAAGTACTTTCTTCAAGATTTTCTCTTTTATCGGAGATTTGTAAAATACAAAATGACACGTGGGCATAATTGGCTGGCCATAGGCCTTAACTGGGGGTGTCGTATATCTCTGCCTATGCAAAATTTATTTGAGTGTCAACCTTAAGTGGATAAGGTTGGAAAAACTGCCCTGAAAACATTATATGTGAGAAAGGACATTCTGTGCTTCAGAACCTTTTAGCCAAACTTTGCAACCCTGTATTGCTAGGATGCTGAATAAACTACCCACAGAATGCACCCCTGCAGCACCCTGAAATGTAGTCTGGCAGAAAATACATCCTGCCATCTTAACCAACTCAGTAATACCCCCCAGAAACCTGCGAGAAGCAGACCCGTTCGTTTTCAATGCCCCAAACGAAGAGTAAGAAGTAGTAAAGACTTAACTCACCTAAAAACATCAAGGAAACAAAACTCCATTATTATTTACACAATGAAAACGCATTGGGTAAAAGTGTTTGCATGCTTCTTTCGTTTCTCCTCTCAGCATAGCATATGTCTTCTGTGTTGACTGTTCTGACTGAATATATTTTTAACTTTTAAAAGACTTGTCTCTTAATTGAAAAATAGTTTGACTTTTTGTCAAAATGGTCAAAACAGTCTCGGTGCTGGAAGTCATGTGATCTGAAGATGCTGGCACAAGCGCCCGAAAGAGTGTTGACGTGTGTGTTTCAGCTGTCTGTTACCGCGTGACACGTGTCCCCAAACTCGGAGGCGTAAGACAACAGCGTGTTGTTGTCTCCTTGGGCTGTGGAGCCGTAGATGGGCTCGGCTAGATGGTCGGTCCATCCTGGGGTTCCCAGGCACTTGCCCTCAGGGGCTGGGGTCATCCCAAGCCACAAGTAGCCTGGGTGTCCAAGATGGCACACATGTATGGCTGGGACATTGGCTGGGACTGTAGACTGGACATGGCTCAGGCTTGTCACAGTTTGGGGACGAGGTTCTGAGAGGTGTGTCCCGAAGTAGTGCATTGCGAGAGGCCCAGGTGGAAGCCAGCTGCTGTGACCCATCCTCAGAAGTTCAGGGACTTCTCTGCAGCTGCATTGGTCAAAGCCGTCACCGACCAGTCCAGACCCAAGGGGAGGGGATCAGACTTCCCCTCTGCTGGGAAGAACCTTTCAAGTGCTGAGAAGGAAGGATTGATGACGCCGTCATTAGAGACCACCCCTCACAGCCCTGAGGGCGGGTCACACAGCCTGGCCCCCTCTGTCACCCTCACTGTGAGGCTGGGTGGGGAGGAGAAGGCAAGCTCACGCGGACCAGCCCTGCCCTGATTCCCACTCCGACGTGCCTGTGTGCGCACCTCTGTGACCCACCTCTCCTGACGGACCCGTGGCTTTTCAGGTGAGTCTTAGCTGATGTCCAGTGTTGCAAGGGGCCCCAAATGCAATTTAAATGGACTGGATAGTGACAACGCAGATCATGCCAAAATACAGAGTTTCATGAAGGTGGTGTGAGGCTTGGTGAAAAACTGAAGGAATTACACTCACAATTACCGAAAATGACGAGGAGGAAGCGCTCAACCAGGTAGCTGCTGAAGAAGAAAAGTCCGTTTCTGCCAGTGGTAATGCATGTTCATCAAGAGAGAATCATTGAAACATTAAATGAGTAAGGAAACACCTTCGGGAAATCAATGAAATATAGAGTATTTTTTATAAAAATCGCTCTCTCTACGTGGAGGCTCTGAGAGTTGCGTGCGGAAGGGCGTCCTGGCATCCTGGAGGGGCGGCCATATACCTGTGTGAGCCAGCTGTGCCACGGACACTGCTGGGACTGTGTCTTCATGCTAAAAATTAGCCTTTAGTTGCAATTACCACTGAAATTGTATTACATGTAAAATAATGTATTTTCAATACATTTTAGTTTTGTTTTTCAATGTAAAGTGCCATATTTGATTTGCACTATTTCCCATGAAGTTTTCGCCCAGTTCTATGATTTCACCCAGTTCTAAGAGTTTGCGTTGTCTTCTGTGACAAGGATCTCCTGAGATTTAAATCCAGGTTCCAGCTTTCCACTCACTGAGTGGCAGGCTCTGCTGAGCATGGGCTGCTGCTGGCCCCCTCGCAGGTGTCCTGGTGTCCCCGGTCACCAGAGAGCTTTGCCGCCACAGGGCGAGGGTTGCGGGGGAGGGACCGGCATCCGTGCCAGGGAGGTAGTGTTGAGAAGAGCCCGAGTGAGCAGGTCTGCGGGCAGGCTGCCTGTGTGACAAGGTGTCGTCAGCCCGGAGACGTGGGGCTGAGCTGGAAGTTTCTGTTGAGGTCAGGTAGCAGTTGGAAGACGTTTGCTTTCTCTCGCTTTAGTCCTGGGTGGACGAGATATGGTTCTCTGAGTCGGGAGTGACTTCCTGGTGTGCAGGCCCCAGACCCCTTCTTCCCACTGCCATTTTACCACTATTTGGCCCATAAAAGAAGAGAAGAGTCCGATAGAATTGTTCGTTTTGCCAAGGGTGTTAATTCAGGCGCCCTCGCATCCTTGTTAACCAATAAAATATGGCTTCGGAAAAACCCAGGCTCTGGTCAGGTGGACATGGCTGCAAGATTTCAGGTTCTATGTCTGAATCTGTGCGTCCATCCCAGTGACAACCGTGAAAGTGGAGGTGACGCACACGTGAGGGCCACCCAGACACAAACGCACCGAGCTTCCAGCAGTCTCATGGTTCACTGCTGCTCGCTGGCAGGGTGACTTCTATCTACCTTTGCTAAAATGAGCGCGTAAGCCAGGATTTGTGCAGACGCGTGTGAAGGCGTGCTGGTGCCCTGGCCCCACAGGGCACGCCGGCTGGCGTGGTGGTGAAGCCAGGGTGTGCACAGTTAAGGAGCTCGGTCACGTGGAGCTAGAGCCACACCCGCAGTGTAGAGACCTCCAGGGCCTGGTTTTAAACAAATGTCGTCCCTTTCAGATCGATGACACCTCTCTGTATGCTTTATGCTTTTCATCCTGCTGTGAAAATGCTTATGGTAAGAAAAATAACATTGTGTGAACTCCAATGAAGCACCATTTTAAGTGAAGGTAGCATTTCTAACTGTCCCACTGGGCGTCTCAGGGCCCCACTGGGCATCTCCGAACCTCACGGGGCATCTCAGGGCCTCACTTGGCTCACACGTTAAACTCCATGATGTGCCGGCGTGGTGACTGTGCATCCTGGGGCACAAGTTACAGAATGAAGGTCGTAGACCTGCAGCCTCGGCCCCATCAGTGACTAGACGGCAGTGAGGGTGGCAGGGGGGCTCCAGAGAGGTGGCAGTGCACAGCCTCAAGTATGTAAGCAGCCCAGACAATTTGTAACCCTCGCTTTCCCTATCTAAAAAATACATACAAGGCCTGACAATTAAGTTTGCAAACTTGTTGCAACAATGTTACTTACCTTCTCTGATATCAGAGGGGTTATTCATTCTGAATTTGTACCAACTGGACAGACAGTTAACCAAGTTGACTATTTGGAAGTGCTGAAAAGGCTGCTTGACAAAGTGAGACGACCTGAACTTTTCGCCAACGATTCATGGCTCTTGCATCAAGACAACGCACCAGCTCACACGGCACTGCCTGTGAGGGAGTTTGTAGCCAGTAGACACAAAACTGTATTGGAACACCCTCCCTACTCACCTGATCTGACCCCCACTCACTTCTTTCTTTACCTGAAGATAAAGGAAATATTGAAAGGAAGACATTTTGATGACATTCAGGACATCAAGGGTAATAAGACGACAGCTCTGATGGCCATTCCAGAAAGAGTTCCAAAATTGCTCTGAAGGGTGGACTAGGTGCTGGTGTCAGTTCATAGCTTCAAAAGGGGAGGACTTCAAAGGTGAACGCAGTGATATTCAGCAATGAGGTGTGTAGCACTTTTTCTAGAATAAGTTCGCGAACTTAATTGGCAGACCTCATATTTGTGGAAATACATTTCTCGTATTCCCAGAACCACAGAGCTTTATAGTGTAGGGTTTCTCACCCTCGGTACTGTTGACATCAGGGCCAAATCATCCTGTGGGGGAGGCAGCGCCCTGGGAACTGTGGGTGCTGAGCTCCCGCTCGATGCCATGAGCACCCCACCTTCCCCCTTCTCTGCCCCCAGTTACGACAATCCAGACTGTCCCCTGACAGTGCCAGACATCTCCCAGCGACCAAACCGCCCTTGCCTGGGAGCCCACCGCCTTAGTGGGCTGCTTTCTTTAAAGAACATCCACTTTATGCTCTGAGCCCTGGTGGAGACACTTCCACCTCCACAGGAAGTACCTCGATTTTCCCGGGGAGCTCTGAGCATTTAACCATCGCTCCCCCAGGATGGTTCTTTACCACAAGAGTTGTTAATGCTCTTTAATTGGTACAGTAAATATTCTAGAGACTTCCTTGCTATGCCAGAGTCATTTCGAAATCAGCTTTCAGACGTGGCTGCTATTTTAGGGATCACCGCCCGTCATCTGGTGTTTGGTGTCAAACCCGGAGCGGCTGTTACTCAACGCTGATTAATAAATGGCAGGTTGTCAGTACCGGTTGTGAAGACACTTCAAAGCGCCATTGTTCTTTTAAATTAAAACATTTAAACATTTAAATCCGGGGCTGGTTCTGGTGGCTCATTTTAATTATTCCCTTTGTCTTAGCATCCCTTTCTCCTGATCACAGAGCTGTCACGCCAGCAGTACCTGAGTCAGAGCACATGACAACCTTTCCCCATTAGCTGCCATTATTGTTACAAGGAAAGCTGGGAGACGCGGAGCAGATATTAATTTCGTGAGAAGGCCGCCGGCTAAGTTATTAAAATGAACGTATCCGAAGGTTACAATTCATTTCATTTATGTTATGGGCTGGGCTTGCAGGATGGGGTGCGCACACATGTGTGCGGTGTGTGGTGTGTATGTGTGTGTGTGTGTATGTGTGCCATGTGTATATGTGCACACATGTGTGTGTGCGCACACATGTATATACATGTGTGGTATGTGCGCGCGCGTGCGCCCATGTGTATATGTGCACACGTGTGTGTGCATGCACATGTGTATGTGTGTGCACACCCATGTGTATACGTGCACACGTGTGTGCACGTGTGTATGTGTGTGGTGGGGGGGTGGGGGGAGTACTTTCACCCCCTCTTGGCCCAGGGAATGCTTCTCTCTGTTCTCTCCCCTCCATTCCCGCTCCTGACTGCCAAGGTCACCCCCCCTGGGCCACCTCTGCACATCCCCTGTGCAGAGCCCCGCGGAGCTCCTCGTGGATGGAGCTGGAGAACACGGAGGGACAGCAGGCAGAAGCGAGGGGCTGTGGAGGGCAAGGGGGTTGGCCTGGCCCCTCGGAGCCTCGCTTGTGCCCCCTTGCAGGGACCCGTTAGTGTTCAGGCCCCAGATGAAAGGTCCAGTTGGCCTAGAGTGCGGTGAGCTCCGCCTGGGTGCCCTGAGACCCGCCCCTTCCAAGTGGGTGGCGAGAGCACCCGGTACCAAGACTGAACGTAATGACGGGTCCCTGAGAGGCAGACCGAGTGCAGTTAACAGAAGGGTCAGAATTCTGGGCAGCCGAGAACTGGCAAATGCCCACTCCCTCCCCCCCTCCTCCTGTCTGCCTTCTGCAAGTCACAGGGGGCTAAGGGACTTTTAGCTCTAAAGAGTCAGTGTTCTCACCAACTTCAGACCTACCTGGTTCATGTTATATTTAGCTGTGCTCTCTGTTAAGAAAAGGGGGAAGGAAGTGGGAATTAAACACGCCGCAGAATTAAAATGCTGCAAATGCAGGACCTCTCCCATCGATGAGGTTGTAGTCCGTGGGGCACAGAGTAAAGTCAGGGGTCCCTGGGTCCCTGACAGTGTCTGAGTGACGAGTGGCTGGCCCTTCCCTCATCCCTGGTGGACAGTCTTGGCAAATGCTTGGCATCTGGCCTCCAGAAGAGCCCTCATCCTGGGCACTGACCTCCCCCCGGCATCCGGTCATTGGTTTCGATGGAGCAGATCAGTCAGTGAGACCAGAACCAGAAGGAACCTTGGGCGGCTTATGTGGCAAGACTGTTAATAACTTCAAATATATGCCATCAGATTTGTTAAGTATTCCCAACTATTCCTCAATTTTACAAATGTAAGTAAAAGGTAGCAAAAATAATAAAAAACAGTGAAACCCATGTGTCTAAATAATAAAATATAAACAATAAAATATAAATACATTTAATAGGGTTTTGACTTTGCATACTGGACTATAAAAAAAACTGTTATAAAGGAAGGATGACAGACTCTCAGACGTTTTTAGGGAAATGATACAGCTCATATGCCCCCTTAATATGATTACAGTATAAAGGTTTTTTTAAATTGGGATAGTAATTTTCATAGGCAAAACAATTAACCAGCTATTTTCTTACAGAACATAGAAGCCTGTGATATTATGTACACCTCCAAAGATCGGGATGCTGGGTGATGCTTTGGATGGTTTTACTGAGATTATCTTGAAACTCAGACTCCTGTAATCTAACTGGTAAGGAGAAAAATGGCCCCACACCGGGTGCCATTGGCCAACGATGGTCATTTAAAATACTACATTTCTTAGACCAAGTGGCCAACTGCTATATTTCTACAAAACTTGCTTCCATAAATTTACTTCCAATAACATATTTTTTAAATGTAGAAGCACAACCATAAAAAAAAAGTAGAAGCACAAGGTTTCATGTTATGTAAGTAAATACTTGACTAATGCTTTTGCCTACGAAAGTTACCTTTCCGATAAAAAAAAAAACCCACTACACTTTAATAAATACCCACACTTCAAATTAAACCAATTTTAAGCCAAATCGGTAGTCACACTTTTAAACAGGCATCTTCATTCTGCTGGTCTCACTTACACGGCTCCGTGCCATCAAACAGTCATAGCTACATAAATATTCCATCCCGTGGATTGTTACTGTTTGGCCTCCGCCTCATGTTAAACAGCTTTTCTGCATTGTTCATTATGGAAAACAGCACCGCAGCGAGCATTTCCGTGCCTGTTTTTCATGCACCTCTCACCATTTCCTTGAGGTTGAAGCACAGGGCTGAAGAGTTAGATCACTTCTCAGGTGTTTTGCATGTGTTGCTAAGCTGCCCTGCAGACAGCCGGCACCTGCGTCTTCATTAACCTGGAGGACTCCGAGAGCCCGCCTCCATTCAACCTAGGTGCGTGTGCTGGGAGGGGCGTGCATTTACACATGTGCATTAATAAATATATCCCTTTCTGCCCATTTGTTAGGGACACCTGTAGTCCGTCATTTCCACTTGCATGTGTCATTGTTACGGAAGCTAAGCCGTCATTGCCACTAACTACTGACCGTTTGCTTTTTCTTTGAAGTTAGTTATCTCTTTGGGTTTATTTGCTTGTTGTCTGCTCATTCTTTTCCACTGAAATACTTACCTTTCTGTGTTCGATCTGTAAGGATTCTTTGTATGCTGTTCATGAGCCTTTTCACCTGCCTCCCTCGCTGCAAGAGTTTCCCCTCGTTTGCCTGTGGTTCTTGGGTTCTGTGGCTGGTGTTTTCTGACTGTGTGGTGTTCCCGTCTGCCTGTGTTTCCCTCTTACACACTCTCTTCATTTGCCCTTTAGCATCCTGTTTCCCCCGTCACCCTGTGATCCATTTCCCCCCCATTCTTCTCACTTTCTGTCACTTTTTCCCTGGTGCTGCGCCTCCTCCCTTTATCCTCTTCCCTCCTTTTCTGTCCCCAGAAGGGTAAACTCACTTTTCCATCTCTCTGGCTTTCCCCAGTTCCCACCATCAGTTCCATGTTCATCCCCTTTCCTTCACTGGGGCGCTGATTTCCCTAGAGAATCAATTTACAAATGGACCTAAGAGAGCTTACAAGCGGGGTGGTCCGGCCGTGCTGTTCCATCCCAGGCCCCCAAGAGGCCAGCGCCCAGAGAACTCCGCGCGGAATTCCTTGTCCCGGGAACCTGGGCGCAGACCGACTTGCGTTGCCTTCTGCTGATGGTAACGAAGGTGCTTTTGCAGTTTGCGTAAGAGGTTTGTATTAAATAAACCGCACTCTTCCAGACCCGAGAGGTATTCTGTGAATTCTTTATGAGCGGCGTGTAGAAATTAGTGGAGGAAAACATACTAGAAATTCAGCTTGTTCAGTGATGTTTGGTGCTCACACCCAGCGGAATAGGGTTAATCTCACATCACACGGCAGGTTCTCTAATCTCCTCCATAATGTGTTTTTTATTTCCATTTGTGTTGGAGGTTTTGTAAAATAAACACATATTGTGTTCTCCAGGAAGATAATGGGCTTGTTCAAAGGACAAAGCCTGATTCCATCGTCGCTGGGCTGCGACAGGGGCAGGGGGGTCCCCTGTGCTGCATGATGGGCGTTCTGGGGGTAAGAAGCGAGTTACACAGACCGGGTCTCAGCAGCCATGATTGCATTACGCCTCATCGTGGTGAACTTCTCTGGGCTGGACGTGCAGTTCTGTGTGATGAATATACAAATAGGCACCCCGCACACCGAGGTTTTCTTTCGGAGACTCTGAAAAGGCTCTTCTGTCTTTTTTGGGGGGCATTCTTCGAGTTTAGTGATGGAGAAATAGCCATCATAATAATAACAGCAGCACACACACAGAAAAACAAAATGAAAAGGCCAAAATATTTAAGTTTTCATTAGGAAACAGCTGTGGGGCCTGTATTATGCAGTGGGTCACGTGAAGGGGCTGCTAGGTCATGAACATGCCATGTTTTCTCTGCCACTTGGTTATAACCTGTGTTCTCATTACCCCCTGTCACTTCACACACAGCCTCCGGGAAGCAATGGGACTGGGGTGGCACCTGCCCCCCATGGTGTGCAGCCCCAGGGCGGGGGGACGCACAGGGTTAACCTTTGCTGCTTTGAGGGGCAACAGCACCAGCCGTGCCGGCATCCTTGGAGGCCTGCGCCTTTCAACTCCACTGGGGGGAGCGCCCGGCAGCAAGGGTCAGTGTGGATGGCCGGGTCAGCTGCCACCAGACCAAGGAAAAGGGAAATTAAAGTCATTCATTTACATGGTCTCCAATTCTCGGATTTCTGCCCTGCTCTGTGGAAGGCCAGTCTCCACTCCCTGCTAGCTCCCCAAGTCCCGCTGCTAATAAGGGTTGTGTGTCCCCGCCTTCTCGTCTCACACTCATCTCCCTGGGACATGGGGACGTTTTGTAGTTGAACGTGTAGGCCATCGTGTTCAAAGGATCATTGGTCACAGTCTCCTAAGAGGGGACAAGAAAGGATTTCAACAAATGTATTGCATTTTGAAAATTATTTTTAATAGCAGTATATGTTGATGGTAGAAATTTTTAGTAAAAAAAGATAAATTACAAACCTAAGATCACCACTGTTGATGGCTTGACCTACAACTATCCTTTCTAGCCTTTTTCATTAAACCTACAAAAGTGAAATTATATAATAATTGATTTTCCCCCAACTTATCCATATACTGTGGCTGCTGTCCATGTCACGCGCGGGTTTCTACTGTTTTTAAGAGTTGCACAGATTCCGTAGTCGTCCCTAGGAGTTGATACAGGATTTTCCATAACCAATTGAGAACATGGGTTAAATCCATTTTCCTATCATTGTAGGGGGGGAAATAAGGCATTTTGCATACACCAGTTTTGTGAAACCAGCCGGAACTGTGTAGGTTTTGTCTGGGAGAACTGGGTGGTTTACAGCAGGGCTGGTCTCCACGCCTCTCGCTAAGCCAGACCCTTGTTCGGATTGGAAAATCGGGCATGTTAATTTCTAGAGTGTTGATGATGACACTGTTATGACAGTAACGCTCTTAGTGGATTCTTGGGAGCCTTCGTGAGAGATCCTGGGTGGCCACGTTTGCGATGCTGAACCCGAGTCTGTGACCTCCCTTCTGGGGTCATTCCTCAGGCCTGGGCCACGTGGGGACCCAACCTGCAGGCTTCTGGACCAGCTGGGGATGGGGGCACACGATGCTTCCTATGGAGGCGAAGCACAGCCCCGAGACGGGAGGCGCCCAAACACACGAGCCCATGGCTGTGCCCTCCCGGCAAAGGACCGAGGCTGGGGCTCCTCCGAAACAGTCCTCGTGCTCGTGTGAGGGTTTTCCCTGCGAGGGGGACAGGGTGCCGTGTGGTTTACACCGAACTCCCACCTCTAGAAACATGACTGTGTCAGCCAACCGCTGCTGGGGCTGCTTCCTCAGTGGGAGTTTCCTCAGCACGATTTCAGGCACAGAGGCTGCTTTCAGAGTGAAATGTGTTGGGCTTATGTCTGCATCTGTCACTGTTATTGTCTCCATGGCAAAGCCTGAAGCCCTGGCGGCCCCCGCCCCCGCCCACCTTCCCGGGCCAGCCCGCGGGACCCTCCAGGACTGCTGGTCCATAAACAAGACAGCTGCTCTTGACCATGAAATGCTTCTAGTTCATGGACGCGTTCAGAGCAGACCCACCGTCGTGTCACCCTCTGTCCTCTGTTCCCAGAGACCTGTCTGCACAGCTTCGGTGCGGAGGGAGCCAGACCCCCACCCAGCTCTCTCTCCTTTATGGCACTTAGATGATTTGGGCAGAAACCATTGGGAAATTAATTATCCAGACAATTGCCTAACACTTAACTTCCCTTATAAAATGTAGAGTTGATTGTCGGCCTGACATACACTCATTTTGTGTCCTTGGAAAATGGCTTTGGCCAGGCCCGAGACCCGGGTGTGTGCGTTTCACTTCCCTTCTCTTGTTGGTGTGTGATCCGTGGGAGGCTCCGCCACACGCCCAGTCCCCCCCGTGGAGTCTGCGGTTGTTGATACGTTACGCTCGGGTTGTAATCAAATCATCTTCCCCGTTTGGGCACCATAACGGGCAGGTGGGCTCACGGGTCGAGTTCCCAGTGTCTTTGGAATCAACCTCCTGTCAGAAAATCATACAAGATGATGCCTGATTCTGCTGGCCCATAATGGATCCCAGGCCCTCCTTTAAAGGTTTCCTTACTCTGCCTGATGGAGAAGGAAAGCCAACTTTAAGTGGCTTTCTGGGGGTCGTTTGATTTCTGAAAAGATTGCTAATCCTAGTGGGAGTTTTTATAAAAGCCCTCGGACTGCAGAACACTCAAGGTTTCCTTCGCACATATCAAATGCGGTCTTCTTGTGTGAATAATGCATTCTGGGGCAGGCTTCGAAATTGCCCTAGTTAATGAATTTCAAAGGCAGAGATGGCTGTTGATGCATCTTACCTGGTGGGCTTGCTGCCTGAGTTTTATTATTTATTGGGTTTTCAAATGTCTGTGATTGTTGAAGAGTTTTCCAACAATGTGTATGGAAGCGAGGCAGGGAAAGCAAGAGATAGGTTATTTGATTTTTTTTCTTCAATTAGACCTAAGGATGCATTCATTCTTTGATAGTGCAGAGACCGCCTCGAGCACAAACACTTCAGCAGGCGAAGCCTTGCAGAAGCAGCTCGCGGCAGACGAGGCAGATGTTAAATAGGGGCACGACAGACAGAGAAAGACGAGTGACATTTATTCAATGTCTTGCTTTCTTCGCGCGCGTCCACGCACACCGCAGCCCTGGACGCTCACCAATGCCCCTCTGTAATCACATCCTTCAGAAAAGGCATAGCCGGTATTTAATCTTGCAACTTCTTAAAAGTTAGACTAGCGAGGCGCCCCCTCCCAAGCCAACTATATAGAAAAAGGTTCTATTAAGAAAAAAAAAAACCTGAAGAAATGAAAATCAAACTTCCTGGGAAGTAATTATATCGGTTCATAATAAGCCAGAAGAAATCTGAAAGGGAGGGAAAAAAAAGCCAATGAAAGAGTATATTGAGGACATTAAATTAAGTAATTTTAATGTCACCACCTGATATCTGGGAACAGGAACAATGTATAGTTCTCGAAACTGTCAAGTTGAAGCATTTGTCTTTCAGTGGTGGAACGTGGCCTGGTGGGGGGGTCACACCCAAGTGCACACGCAGGACGACTCAGACCTCACTGGCTCCCCGCGAGGCCCGGGGCAGGTCAGCGTCCTGTGTCAGCTGTGAGCAGCATGCTAACAGCACCGACTCCCTGGGATGAGTGTGGGACCGGGTCCAGGGAACCGCTGAGCACCCGGGAGAAAGGTGGCAGGGGCGGTAGACCCGTTCCTGTTTATTTAAAGCCCAGACTTTCCGCGTGTCTTCCTTATCGGAAGCATAAGATGCAGTGAAACACTGCTGGCCCCTCTGGGTGGCCTGCTCGGGGTCCCATCGCAGCCACTGGAGTGCCCTTGCCTGGTGTTTACAGCGTGGGGCTGATGAGGCCCAGCCCAGGTGTGCATCCCTCACAGGCCACTCACCTTTGCAGAAAAGGACCCATGTTCAGGGCCAGAGGTCCCTCTGCAGGCCTGGCCGGGTGACCCCTGTTTGGCCGAGTGTGTGTCCAGGCATCGGTCCCCTCTTCTCTTTACCTGCCCCCTGGGGGCTCTGCCCTCCGCAGGGGATCAGCCACCAAATATAAGTCAGGCAGGGCGTCCCTCAGGGGCACTGGAGTGAAGCCCCATCTCTAACTGAGGACTTCAGACCTCACAATGCTGGTCGTGAGCGAGCTCAGACCCCTCGTCCCCACCCCCACCCCCACCCGGGAGGCGCCTGCTCTTGCCGCCGTGAGCATGTTTAGGGATGTTTATTTTGTGAGACTGGAAGCAGCAGGTCAGTGATGGGCTCAGAACATACACTGTAGATTTTCCCATCATCTCCTCGAAGAAGCGGTGCTTACAGCAAGGAGGCCTTCCTCATGAGGCTCCGTTTCCCGGCGCGTCCCACGCACCCCTGCCCCCAGCGCCCGCCTGTGCTGGCAGCCGGCACGACTGGCCCTCCTCGCCGTCCCAGGGTGACAGGGCCCCAGTGTCCCCTGACGCGCAGCTTACAGCTGTCTTAGCCTCACGTCCGCTCATTCAGACGTTTACAGCAGAGCGTCTAGTGAGTGACAACTGTGTGCCACACACTCAGGAAGGGGACAAGGCGGTGGTCCGTTCTCAGCCTCCTGAGCTTGTCTGGTGGAAATCGTGCTATGAGCTGCCATGTGAGCGCTGGCCATGCTGGCTGGGCCACCGCTGTGGGAGGGGCCACCCGCTCTCTCAGTCTGTGGGTCCTTTTGTCTTCACAGGTCTCAGGTGTTCGTTCTTGATGGCACTCACCGCAGCGGTGTTCATACGTTTAGCGGGTCCTTCTCTTGGGTGGTGCTTTCTGCTCATGCAGACGGGTGGCTGTGAGGGCAGGGGCCCCTCTGCGGCCCACACCCCAGAGCTCTCGTCCAATATGGAAAGAGGGGTGAAACGACCTGTGACCACCTGAGGTCTGCCTTCTGCTGCACCGATGCGTCTCCACCCTGTAAGAAAAGTGCCTCCCTTTAGAGTAAATATTCGTGCCGCCGGAAACGAACTCATAGGTAGTACAGCACACCTAGACAGACACTCGTTGAACTCTCTATTTTGGAATCCTCATAGATTCACAGAAAGTTGCAAAAAAGTATACAGAAGGCCCCCACGTTCTCTTCCTCTAGTTTCCCCATGTGGTGACATCTCGTTCACAGTACAATATCACAACCAGTAAAATGATATCGACGCAACGCCGAAACCTTAATAACATGTCACCAGTCTGACCTGTACTTATGTGTCTGTGCAGCTCCATGCACGTTTAAGAATATCCGAAGACTTATTTACCACCAGCCATGGCAGCCAGTCTCCTCCCCTTCTCCTCTGCCAGCTTCCGCTTCCCCCCGGAAGACGTGCTGTGCCCTTGTGCTGTCAGTCGGAAGCGTTCTCTGAGTGCCCTTGCTTCCAGGCTCTCTGTTGGCTCCTGGGGATTTCAAGGTCACCAAGGTGGAATGGTCCTTTTCGCACGGAGTTTATGGTCGAGAGGAGGAGTCGGCAAAGGCCACGGGCAGTTACACCCGAAGGGCGAATGCTGTCATGGGAACGTGCCACCTGGACTCGGGAGGCCCCGGGTCAGATGTGGGCAGCTGGAGGGCGCGTTAGGCGCCAGAACAGCAGGTATGGTCGTGCGGAGGTCAGAGGACGTCTGTGTCATGGCCAGGAACCTGAACAAGGCCCCCAGTGTCATGGGGGTCATGGCTCGGGATGTGCTGGTGTGGGCAGTGATTGGGTGACCCCGGTGTCATGGGGGCCGTGGCCCAGGACGTGCTGGCGTGGGCAGTGATTGGGTGACCCCGGTGTCATGGGGGCCGTGGCCCAGGATGTGCTGGCGTGGGCAGTGATTGGGTGACCCCGGTGTCATGGGGGCCATGGCCCAGGACGTGCTGGCATGGGCAGATCCATGTCAGAAAGCCTGTGAGCAGGGTAGGAGGCCTGGACTTCAGTGGAGCGAAAGCTGGAAACCATCTAAGTGTCTGTTTCTAAGAGCTTTACTGAGATATGATTCACAAACCCTAAAGCTCACTCTTTTCATGCAGTTCAGTGGTTCTGGGTTTACTCATGCAACCATCACCGCTGTCTAATTTTAGAACACTTCCATCACCCCCAAAAACGTCTATGTAATTTTATATCATGTGTAAATTGTTTCACCACCACAATCAAGACCCCAAATTGTCCCATCTTACAAAAAAAAACAAAACCTAATACACAGCATCACTGTGCTGAGAAGGTGAGAGGGAGAACGGTTATAAACACATAGGGGTTTCCACCATGTGAACGCCCAGTGAGGAGACCCGGGGAGGAGCCCATGGCCTGTCTGTGGAACCCCTGAGATGGTGACAGCTACAGGTGATGATGGAAACAGGTTAGATTGTTGACCCAATGTCTGGAATAGCATTGCCATTGGTGATACAATCCTCTGAAATGGTGAAGGACTCGGGAAGTTCTAAGCGAAGACAACCTTCCATCAGTTTCTATGGCAGTTTCCTTCCTGAAAAATTCATTGTGGATTAAAATCCTACAAAACCAGGTGATGTTTTTATGTAAAAATTAAGGCCTGGGCTCAAATAATTCTAAACTTACAGGACGAGCCATTGGGGCACATGAGGTGTACACACACGGAGCCTCTTGGGCTTTGCAGGGTGCCTTGGCATGTTTAGACCTTGCACACAAGATGCTGATGGCACCCAGACACTGTGATAAACAAAGTGTACCTGCCCTAGTCCCAAAAGTACTCCTTGGGGTGGTGACATTGCCATGAGAGCTTGACTTGGCTTGATTATGAGTTCCTCAAGGACCCTATATCTCATCTTTTCATCTCCACTGCAGTGTGAAATAGCCAAACAAACATGGATGCATGGGTGGATGAGTGGATGATGGATGGGTGATGGCTGGATGAATGGATAGATGATGGATGGATGATGGATGGATGGATGGATGGATGGATGGATGGATGGATGGATGGACAAATGGACGGGAAGGTGGGTGGGTAGATGGGTGGATGGATAGATAGATGATGGATGGATGGAAGAATGAGTGGATGGATGAAGGAATGGATAAACAGGTAGACGGATAGATAAGTGGATGGATGATGGTTGGATGAATGGATAGATGATGGATGGATGGATGGATGGATGGATGGATGGATGGATGGATGGAAGGACGGAGACTGCTGCCCGGCGTATGTGCTGAGGTCACTATCTCTGGCTTTGGGAATGATCAGACCTCTCCAATCCGAAGCAGGATGTGTTGAGAACTTGGTGGGAATCATGATTTGTCTGTTGTAAGAAGACTAAGTTTTGTAAGAACCTCAGTTCTTACTGTGGTTCAGTGGTTCTCAACAACTGATTTTGCCCCCCAGGGATCATTTACCAACCGCTGGGAACATTGTTCTGACATCTAGAGGGTAGGGACCAGGGATGCTGCTAATCACCCTACACGCACAGCACGGCCCCACAACGCAGTGATCCTCCAGGTTGTCAGACATGCTGGGCTTGAGAAACTGCTAGAGGTGGTCAGCTCTGTGATTTTTCAACCACCATAATGTGAGTCAATTAATCTTTTGGGATAGTAAGGATGGCCTTGAACAAAATGGATGCATAACTTGCTCATGCAGCTGCAGAAGACAAAGGACGCGAGGGAGGCAGCTCCAGGGATGCGCTCTTCGTGGAAGGTCCCGCAGGTGTCGTTAGAGCAGAGAGTGTGCCCTGTATGTTGGATGCATCATTAGTGTGATTATATATACTTATGTGAAGACACAGTTGTGCTAATAACACAGCGACGCTTCTGAGAGTAATGGGAAAGCTTCTCCTGGGGGTGAGCAAGTCAACACATGGAGGACGAGAAGCCTGCATTCACAGTGGGGCAATAAAGAGAAACTTGCCGCACAAAGAAAAGTTGGTGTTTTAATTTGTCAGAAAACTACTGACTGGTAAGAGGCGCCGTGTGCCAGCTTTCTCCTTTCAGAGCGTGGCATCCTCGTAAAAGAGAGCAAACCCGTGGGTACTGTCTCTGCCCAAACAGAGTCTTTTGAAAATGACGAGGACCTACGTGGAGTTCACAGGCCAGTAAAGGCGTTGCCGTGCCCCACAGCCCTTCTGGAAACAGTTAGTTGCCACGAGGCTACTGCAGCCCGGCTTCTCGAAATACCTTGGAGGTTGACAACATCTCCAATGAGTTTCTCTGCTCACCAGAGCGTCACATCTCCCTGTGCCATCTCTGGAGGGAAGAGGTGGCTTGTTTTATCTTCCTTCAAGTAACTTGGTAAAAGCAAGCACCAGGGGGGAGAGAGAGACCTTAGCAGGATACAGAGCCACTCTGAGGAAGCTGATAAACAAAGCAGCAACATTTGGTGGTGACAGTGATGTGATGATGATGATGATGGTGATGATGATGGTGATGATGATGGTGATGATGGTGATGATGATGGTGGTGATGGTGGTGACGATGATGATGGTGATGGTGGTGTTGTGTTGATAATGGTGCTGGTGACGATGGCAGGGACAGTGAGTGATGGGAGCTCACAGTGCCTGGATAGTTGCCGAAGGTGAGGGACCGATGGTGGGACAGACATGGGGCAGACGTCACAGATGCAAGGTGACAAGGGGCACCCTGGAGGCGTGGGGACCCCACCATCACCCTGTGTTTTGTGTCCCCACATCCCTTCCTGTTGTTTTCTTGAGGAACCGAGTGTCAGCCCAAGCCCCCTTTCCTTCCCTGAGGCAGATGAGGCCCTGACTTGGGCATATGTGTGCCTTCAGAGACCGTGGTGCGCACTTGTCAGAAACCACCTCCCTGCACCTCGTACCACCGAGATGGGCAAAGGGACACAGGCAGCTCAGTGACCTGCTGAAGGTCACACCACGGTGCCAACCCCACACTGACCCCAGGGCCCACAGGGCCCTCCAGCCTGGGGTCGCGTGCCCAGGAGCCACCTGGAGAGGGTAGGGCTGGAGGCCAAGAAACTGCCCGCATATCCAGCAGGTGGCTGGCGCCGGGGTCGGAGACCATGCTTTGCTAATCAGTCGATATTCTTCATTAGTAGGAAGTCAATAAATGTTTGCTAAATGAATGTGCACAGGTGTGACACTCAAGGAGAAGAGGTGTCGGGAGCCCGTCACCCACAGCTGGCATGTGACAAACACTGAATAACTGCGTGACCCTGCTATTAGCGCTGTCATTGTTGATTGGCACCTCGGCTCCGTTCCCGAGGAAGGGAAGCAGGCGGTCGAAAGGCGCCTCCTGCTGTCATTGTTCCTGCAGAGGGAGGGTGCTCGGCCCTTTAAGTACCGCGGGGTGCCGTGGTGGGCAGTGAGTTGTGCTCCGTGACTGGCCCGGGAGCCGGCTGTTTCCCATGGTGCCTGGCCTGATAGGAGCGGCTGGCAGACTTGGATCCTGGTGTTACCCTGAGGGGTGCAGTGGCTGGCCCCAGAGCCCAGGGTCACCTGTCCTGAGGAGCGACCTGGTCTGCACGTGGGGCCTGAGAGGTCTGTTGTGAACAGAGGTGTCCCCAGGTACAGAATCGAGAGGTGGCCACTATAGGAAGGGAACATGTTGAGTGGGCATCTTGGGGACCCCTGAGGGGTGGCAGAGCTGGCTGGCTCTCTTAGAGAGAGGGGTGTCACTATGAGAAGAGGAGTAGTGGGTGCTGAGGTTGGCTTCAAGGTGACAGCACACCTCGGGAGGTCAATGAGGTCGTCACTGGGAGTACCCAGCTGAATTATGGCAGTCTTCACTTTCTTAACTGTTACTGCGAATAATATTGTTAGTCCTCAGTGGCCCTCTCTTTAGCTGAAGCTCTCTGCTGCAGCAACCTCAACCCCCAGCTGGGGAAGCCCCTCCACCTGGCAGCCCTGGCAGGCAGTGTCCTGCTCCAGGCTGGTTGCAGCTGTTTGCAGGGAGGGACATTCCCAGTGGGAATTCTCTGAGGACCAGGCTCCTAGGTGAGCTGAGCTGCATTGGTACACATGCGTGTCTGAATCTGAACTGTGAAAACTCAGTCTTGTATCACCCTCTCCTCCCCACCCCCGTCTTATGCAAAATATTTTAAAGGGAACATTGGCACTCTCAGAAGCAAATTGGATTCAAAAATCCAAAATTCCTAGGTCTGGAATTCCAAGCCCATCAGGGAGGAAGAGGGCCCCTTCTGCTTTTCCTGCAATTAAAAAGGGTATTAGGAAAGCAACACTTTTCAGGCACTATCTCTTAATTGTCAGTTGTGCCGGGTTAATGAACTACATTAGTTCCCTGAGAAATAACATCCTGACTGTCAGAACTTGACACATCAGCACTGGGAAGGAGCCTCCGTAGAATATCTTTGTTGGAAATTATAAGTGACTTGCCTTCCTCTAGCAGGAGGAGACTGGAGGCCCGCTGATGAGGCATTTTTCCAAAGGGGCTTCTGAGAAGCTACTGACTGAGGGGGACGATGCTGGCTCCTGAGGCCAGGTGCAGAGAGGCACCTGCGGTGCGGGCGGGGCTCGATTACTTTGTCCCGAAACCGCTGCTCTCTGGAATTGGTGTCTTGTCCTTCTGTGTCATTTCTGCGTTTGTGAGGTTGTTCACTTAACCTGTGCACTGACCTGCAGATATCCCCGCCGGAGACGCATGCTGTTTGCAAAGGAATATTATTGAGCGAGCTCAGACTCTCTTTCCACCTGACGAGCAGGTGGTGAGAGAGGTGTTATTCAGCACTTTGCCACCCAAAGCGCTGGGAGGAGGCCGGGCGAGCTCCCAGGGCCGGCGAGTCAACGAGGAACCATGAAAAATTAAGATGCCATTAAAAATTGAGTTGACAAAAGGATTGCCACCTTTAATAATCCTGTTCAGGCTCCAGCGTGGCACTCACATGCACTCAAGATTATTAAGCCACAGGAAGGCTTTTCGATGAGAAAGTTGTCATCTGGATTAATGAACAAATCCAAAATTAACCCGGGGCTGGAAGTACTGCGGCTTTGCAGAGCTGGCAGATGAAATGCGTGATAGGAAGGGTGTTGGAGCCTCTCCACGCTCAGCCTTTCTGAAATCTTGTTACAGATTAGAACTTTCTGTTGAGACTCTGCCTTCCTTTCACCAGGCTCTTCTGGAAGACAGAAGCACCCTAGGAACTCGGTAGTTCACATCCCACTGTCGGAATCCCAACGAAGCAGCACAGACAGGTTTTGCCTAATTGCAGACACGACTGGCCCCTCACCCGCCTGCCTGGGGTTTCCTTTGCATCCTCCGTGGGGAGCCAGTTATGGGTCTTCGGTGGTGGAGGGGAGTCCTTTCCACACACACAGTTGGCATCCTCAGTAAAGTTTGTTCTTGCCTGTTTGTTAAACCAGGGCCCCAGAGTCCTGACTAAGGGCTCCTTAACCTTCTTCTGCTTCTATGTTCTGAAAGGAGTAAAACCACGTTAAAGAAACCATTATAGATGTCCTCCCTGTTGAGCTTGTCCCTGGTTCCCAAGCAGATCTAGGTCCTGAGACTCTGCCTCACCTCCTCGCTCATCCGCCTCCCTTCATTGTCTGGGGGCACACATCTGGGGGCACACATCTGGGGGCATCGTGGCCCCCCTCCCACTCCCAGTCCTGCTGGCTGTACGCCCTGGAGTCAGCCCAGCACCGGCCAGGACCACCGTGTGGTGCCACCGTCCATCGTTGCCGCTGGGCTGACCTTTCACAAACCCAGATTGGAGCGGGTCTCTTCTTCACTAGAAAACTTCTACTGTTCTGTTGAAGGTCCCGATTATCCTTAGTACCACGTGCCAAAGGGGAGGGGAGTGGACAGCGGGCGCCATAGCGACGGAGCAAGTGTTTTCAGAGGAGAGTCAGAGGTGGGACTCCCATAGGGTAGGAGGGACCAAAGTAACGGCAACCAAGAGAGAAACTCCAAACAAGATGTCAGCCAAGAAAGTGTACACGGAATACCCGAGCGCCGACGTTCAGTCAGAGGAGATCTCAGGCGGAATCTCCTGTGTTCTAAACCGAAGGTTCTTCTCAAAGAAGCCGGGCACTGAGAATCATAAGACTCAAAATGGACCGAACAGGCTTCAAGTGGCTCATGGTCCAGAGCTCTGGCCAGGAGTCGGACTCACCAGTAGATCCCTGATCTACCAAGATGAAGACAGAGGCTTCAGAGGTGCACCCCTGGGTCCTGGGTGAGCGGTCTGGGGGCCCAGGGGTGAATCGCATCCTGTCTGAGTCACGGCACCAGGCGAGTGAAACAGGCAAGGATGACTTTTTTCAAGACTAGTGTAATAGGGGAGAGAGATGAACTTAAGTTTGCAACAAAACGGGGGGATTTCTAGCGCTGTGGTGAGCTCTCAGAAAAGTCTGCAGGATGTTGGGGGCAGCGGTCACTGTGATCAGGCCACCTGTGCTTGGTCATCCCTTAGGAAGTTAGGATCCTACCCTCCCACAGACACCAGGAGGCAAGGGCCGTCTCCTTCAGTGACTCGTTTCAAAGGGATGGCCCCCAGGTCCTTGGTAAAGTCATTCCTGATCTATAGAAGATTGACATCTCGGAGGGGCAGAGAAGAACTGACAATGGCAAGTTTTCTAAAGTACACGTGCTAAGCAGAGGGAGGTGAGAGACCCGTCGTCAGGGAGGAACCTGCCAAAAGTTTAGTGAGGTTCAGGGGAACCTCACTGCTGTCCTGATGACCAGGACAGTCACGGAACGAGACTGTGAACTGTGCCTGCCTGACTCCCAGCCCTCGGCCAGTGGTCCTCTCCTTAGCAGTTAACGTGCCCACGGGCTGATGGTTAAGGTACTTAGAATTCGTGAGATCAGTGCTGCTGCCTCTCGTAAAACTTGTTGGTCCAGGATATATCACTTTCTGGGGAACTCAGTATTTTATTTCCAAACCAAATTTGGGGTCCTGATTGGTTTGGAGAGAATATGCCAGAAGCACAGGGGGCCCTGCTGTGTAGTCAGATAGAGAGAAGCAGTGTTAGGTGATCACCAGAATGTGACTTTTTCTTTTCTAAGCCCCAGTAGGTTAGTTTTCAGGTATAATTATCATGGATGTGATTTCACTAACCCCTACTCAGAATCCAGGTGGAGGAAAAGGGTGTATGGATGTGTTCTACGTGATTTTTCAGGTGGTAGGAGATGTGAAGCTAATGGTGTCCCTATAATTCAGTTGAGAAATGACAGCCCAGTTTTGGGCTATTGACCAGAATATCCTCATTTATTGTCACCTCTGAGGGCCCATCTGATGTGGGGCAGGACTTCATTTTTGCTTTTGCACACGGCATTTTTGTCCCTGAGTACTAATAATGCTGGAGAAGGTTAATTGATATGGGCAGTTGTGGTCACAAACGGCCTCTCTGGATCTTGGAGTCGAGGTCAGCAGCAGCCAGCTGAACCAGGAGGTCTCTCGGACGTGGTTTTAACAGTCCAGTAACTAGCGAGGATGTCTTTGCTGTCCTCTGGTGAGAAGCAGTTCAGTCTCCTGCTCGCTGAGCCCAGGTCTTCCCTCCCGAGCAGGAGCGGACCTCGTGCCAGCATCCCCCAGGGGTGGACGGGTGGGGCTTGCCACCTGCCGTGACTCAGAGCTGTTACCGAGCTAACTTTCATTGAGAATGAAGAAGCCAGCTTCCAAACCCGGAGCCCAGCGAGAAGGCTGGCGCCTTCATCCGGGTCATGCATTTTACATTTTTCCCGCTTAATAAGCTAAATGTCTGAAAGGTGGAATTTGGACCCTTTGTTCTGCAGTCCTAAGAGTGCACACAGGCCTTCAAAAGTATGTGTGAGTCTTACATGCCCCCATATTTAAAAGGCGCTTTTGGACACAGCAGTGACCGTCAGCGGGGACTTTGATCGGCCATGTGGAAGGCTGGGAGGGACCGTGGCTTCTGTATTCTTCGGTCCCTCTGGGAAGGAGAAAGCCGTCTCGCAGAGAATGTGCTGGAGCCTCTGTGTTTTGATTATATGAGAACAGCTAACCTGCTGCTTCCAGTTTATATCAGAGCATCCGGGAAGAATGGGGTTTCTGTTGGAATTATGAATTTGAAAAAAACCTTCCCAGAGAGATGAAATAATGGGGAGGGAACGTGGGTATAAAGCCAAGGATTTTTGCTAAACCTCCTCTACACTCCCTCTCTGTACAGACGTGAACTGTTTCCCAGTCAGAGGTACTTCCCCGTGATAATGAGGTTGTCCTCGCATTATCTTAAAAATACCGGGACTTGCCTGGTCCGGCGCTGCCTGGTGGATGACATGTGCACCTCTCTGTGCATATCTCTCTGCGTGTTGATTTGATGTAGAGACAACTGAACATGTCTGCAGGGAACTGCCTCTTGGTGAACCTTTCTCTGAACTGTTCTCAGTAATGAAGTTGATTTTGAACATTTATCTCCTGGTTCCTGTTTTTGTCAGTCCTTGCAAATTTTGAACTTAGTTTTCATCTGTGGGCAAGTCTCATGCCTGCAGAGATTCCTTTCCATTTTGACCCCAGGGCATTGCTAGAAACCATAAGCCAGCAAAACAGATTCTCAGGTCCGGGGTATTAGCTTATTAGTTTATAAAATAGGGTCTTTTTTCTTCTGGGGGACAAATTTTGACTTGCCTATGTTCTCCATGGGCCAGTTTCCAAATTCCTTTGCCTGCATGAGTGCTCTGATAAAGAGTGCGTCTTGTTTGCGATGGCAGGGAGATAGGCTCCAACCTTCTTGGCACAGTTTTAAGTGAGAGTGCACAGCACGTGGGTCACATGTCATGTGCCCCTGTCCACTGAGGAAGGTGTAAATTGCCATTCAGTTTCTCTGTGGCCACCCCTATGGAAAATGTAGATTTCATCAGATAGTTGCAAAGAACCAAACAGAGTCCATATTCCTAGAGGCCTCTATTCAAAGGGTGTTTTTTTTTTAAGCTTCTCACCAGATGTTTGACAATATGTTAACACAGCTGGATTACCTTTACCCAAATAGTTGATTTTGCTGCAGTCCTGTTAGATAATGTTCCCTCCCCGTGCTTTTCTTTTTCTTTTAAAATACGGGTAAGAAAGGAAAAGGCTAGACTGGGATTGTAATGAGACCTGTGACTCAAAGAAGAAGTGCACACTTCAGACAACTCAGCCACCCCAGCATCACCACCCGGGACAGAGAAGCTTGTTTTACAACCGAAAGATTGCAGCAGCCTGATATGGTGACGATGCGTTAAGAGTTAGTCCTATCCTAGGAGGTATGGACCAGATGGCTAACTAGTCAAACGGTCGTTCCTTCATCGTTGCTGAAAACATTTATTCAAGTCTGAAATGCCCGTCTGTACCTCTCTTTTCCACCTAAGCAATGATATTCTCGGTAACTTCAGTGTTTACCATTCCGCGGGTGCTGACTGTGTGCCAGGCTCTTCAATAAACCACTGCAAACTTCACTTCAGCTCATCCCCACCAGCAGCCCATGGGGACGTCGGAACTGTGTCCAGTTCCTGGGCGAGCGCACTGGCCCAAGGTCCCATTCTCTTTATTACAGATTCTCAAAGCCACCACCCATTTGACTAAATCAAGCTCAAATCAATCCAGTAAAGACCAATGAAGAGTGCCTGACCCATTTGAACTCACGAAGCTACTGCTCGTTACGCGCTGACTACGCACTGGCTTCCACTTGAATTAGTGCTTCCTGAGCCCTTGCGTTCTGAACTCTTGATTTGCAACACTTTTAATTATGCCGGGGACTCTGTGGCCGACTGTCTGAAATACGTGACTTGAATGGGATGAGAAAGGGATGAGAAGTCCCATCTGCGCCCTCACCATTGGAGCCACCGTTGATAACTTCCATGTATAGCGACCCCATGGAGAGCGGGGCCCTTGCTGTGATGCGGGGTCTGAGATTCTGCCAGCAGCGTCTGCCCCAGGACACCCACACCTGTGGTTTGTGTGGAGCTAGGTGCCTACGAAATTAGAGGGGACAGTCCACATACCACCCTCCCTTCTGACACCAACTGCAGAGTCCAAGTGCCCAGGACCAGCCTCCGTTTGGTGATTCACTAGAAGGACTCAACTCACTGAAACCTGTATGCTGATGGCCATAGTTTATTACAGCGAAAGGACACAGATTGAAATCGGTCAAGGGAAGAGAGTGTGGGCAGAGTCCAGGAGAGGACCGCAGTGTCCTCCTCCCAGCATCGGCACGTGACAGCACACCACGCGTCTCCCAGTCTGAGCTCGGCCTGCACGCTGCTTTCTCTGACAAGGATCCTCATTGCCAGAAATAACCTATTCTAGGAGCTCACGTGTTAACCAGTAGGCACCGTAACTTAACTCAGAAGCAGAGAGTTGAATTTGTGGTTCATTTAGCAGATTGCTTACCGTTCCCGGTTCTGTGCACTTGTGAGGAAATTCACTGTGGGGAAGTAGGCTTGCCGCGTCTGTGTGGCTTTGTTACGGCAACTTTAATCAGGTGATGAGCGCAGCGTGGCGGGCATACCCATGTCACATCTGTGTCCGAGAGGCGAGAGCAGCGGTCCCGCTCAGCTCTGGGCACGTAACTTCTCTCTGCGCCTCTTTCATTAACGCCAGTTCATGTTTTTATGGGGCTGCCTCTGGATTCTGTCATAAAAAGCAGCACAGAATATTGGACTCCTCTGGCTCCCTGGAGTGATCCAGGCTGTCTGCCGAGGGTCACAGTCAATAAATTGGAAACTTCCTCCATTTTCCGGACCTTCAGAAGACATGTACTCCGTGAAACGCATAATATCCACACGTGGCTAGCGGCCACTGTGTCACACAGGCAGCAGACCGTTCCCATCACCCAGAAAGTTCTGCTGGACAGCGCGACATCACAGTGTTTTTCACTCCTCACTGGCCTCAGAAGGAATAATGCTGGAGGGAGGTATTTTGACGATAGTTATACTCAATGCCCTGCAATTGGGAAAAAGCTTCCAATATAAAAACAGGACCCAGCAATCACACACCTTCATATTCACCCAGAGGAGGTGAAAGCTGATGTCCACACAAAACCTGCACACGGACGCTCACAGCAGCCTTGTTCAGACGCGCCCAAACTTGGAAGCCGCCAGGATGTCCTCCAGCGGGTGATGGATAAACAAACTGTGTCCATCCAGACAGTGGAATATTATTCTGTGCGGATAAGAAAGGCGCTGTCAAGCCATGAAAAGATCTGAGGAAACTTAAATGCCTGTTACTAAGTGAGAGAAGCCAATCTGAAAAGGCTACACACTGTGTGATTCCAACTATTACATGAACCTTCTGGAAAAGGCAAAACCGTGGAGACAGTGAGAAGATCAGCAGTGTCCAGAGGTTGGGAAGGAGGGGTGAGCAGGGAAAGCACAGAGGCTTTTTAGGGCAGAGAAATGAGCCTGCATGATCGTATAATAATGAATCAATGTCATCGTACATTTGTCCAAATCCATAGGACGTCCAACGCCGAGAGCGGCCCTAAGGGAAACTATGGGCTTT
The DNA here is from genome assembly GCF_001890085.2 of Hipposideros armiger. Classification (NCBI taxonomy): domain Eukaryota; kingdom Metazoa; phylum Chordata; class Mammalia; order Chiroptera; family Hipposideridae; genus Hipposideros; species Hipposideros armiger. The sequence goes on along the minus strand of NW_017731382.1, from coordinate 1,844,902 downwards.
GGGTGAGGGTGTTGTGTCCATGGAGGCTCATGGGTTATAACACATGCACCTCCTGGTGGGGACGTGAGTGGTGGGCAAGGCTGTGCGTGTGGGCGGCAGTGCAGTAGGTATGTGCCTTCCTCTCAATTTTGCTGTGAACCTAAAACTGCTCTAAAAATAGTCTGTGTTTTTTTAAAGGGGGATTTTAAGTTTAGTGTTTTTCCAAATTGAGCCTCACCTGGTCTTTGAAAACCTGTTTAAGCCTTTTGAGTTGAACTTTGAGGTTTGCACGGACTGCCACGCTTGTACCATGCCCCATTCGGTTCGCTATCAGGCATTTCTCAGCGGTCCCTCTGTCCTCGGACTTAACATACAGCGAACCAGTTACCCAAACAACTGAGGGAGCCTAGTCCGGCAGCAGGACCACCCTCACAGCGGCCAAGCACCCTCCTTCCCACCTGCTGCCCACGAAGAATAGGGCAGGCCTCTCCCCAGGGCAGAGTGATCCCCCCTGGGACAGGTTATGACCCTGTGGCCGGGCAAATGCATTATGAGGTAATATTCTCAAGCGGAACCTTTCAATCCTGTAGAAAGTTTCCGGGGCGAGGAAGTGGTTCCTTCCTCCCAATCTTATACACAGTCATAGAGCTTTGGTTATTTAAAATAAACACCAGCGTGGTTTATCTGATGTAAATCTAACAGCTGCAAGACGAGAAGCTGAAGCTGCCATGGCTGCAGGAGGATTGGCATTTCCTTCAGCCTCTTGGCAGAGATCATAGCTGTTCAGAGGACAAAAATATGCCTCTAGATGGGGAACTGTGCCTGCACCTCAGACAGCAGGGAAGACTCACCAAGGGGCTTGGGTCCCAGATGCCCGTGCTCTGCGGACTGTGAGCGTGGGTGTGCCCAGAAGTACAGTGGGAGGGGGACGCTCGGAGCTGGTGTCCATGCCAGGACCGAACAATCCAGGCCACCAGGCCAGAGTTGGGTATTTGTCCTCACAGCCAGTTACCAAGTGGCCTCGTGTTTGGAGACAGTGTGGACACACTGGAGAACGGAATTCTGTATGACCACACAGGAGATCTATTTTCATATGTGTCTCAGCCCATTCAGGACGCTCTAAGAAAATACCACTAACAGAGTGGCTTAAACAACAGATGTTTATTCCTCACAGGTTCGGTTCCTGGAGAGGGTCCTCTCCCTGGCTGACAGACTGCCACGTTCTGGCTGTGTCCTCACCTGGCAGAGAGTGGGAGCCCTGCTGTCTCTTCCTCTTCTTCTAAGGACACTAATCCCATCATGGAGACCTCACCCTCACAAGCTCATCTAACCCCAACCACCTCCCAAAGGTCCACGTCCAAATCCCGTCTCACTGGGGGCAGGGCTTCAATATGTTGATATTGGGGACACACACATTCAGTCTATAGCAATAAGATAGATGGGCCCCCAGGGTTGCATCTAGTTGGCATTCAGCAGAAGATCCAGGTGTGACACGACGTACATGTCGTTGCTGTCCACCAGGACGCGCACCTGCCCTACGACAAGTGTGTTAACTCCTCGGGCATTTATTAAGTGTCTGATGTTTGCTAGGAACCATGGTTCTGCTGAGGGTGTAATACAAATAGACATTCCTCTGTCGAGAGGTCAAAGACTACAGTGGAAGCAAGAAACCATTGTGACGTGTAAAGGCATAATAGAGAGAAACTATGTTTCATAGAGAGAAAATGAGAGAAGCTGTGTCTTCTATTCACCGCTTCTGGGGTCTGATGGTATCTCCTCCTGCCTGAACAACCTCCTCTAATATTCCTTAGACTGCAGACCTGCTGGTGATGAACACTTCCAGCTTTTGTATCATGAGAAAGTCTTTGTTTTGCCGGGGGGGTTTTTTGAAAGATATTTTTGCTGGGTATAGAATTGGTATTGTTGTCCTTCAATACTTTAGGAATATAACCCCAGGGCTTTCTGGCTTACTTCATTTCTGACAAGAAATCTGCTGTCATTCTTTTCTTTGTTCCTTATACATAGTGTAACACACACACACACACACACACACACACACACACACACACACACACACTGGCTGCTTTTAAGATTTTCTCTTTATTATTGGTTTTAGCAATTTGATGACAAATGGCCTTGGTCTAGTTTTTTTGCTGTTTCTTTGGTTTGGGGTTATTGAGTTTCTTCAATCGTTAGATTTATAGTTTTCATCAAATTTGGGAAACCGTAGTCATTATTTCTTCAAATATTTTTGTTCCCCTGCCCCCATCTCCTTTGGAGCTCTGATTGCCTGTGTAACAAGCTGCCTAAAGTCGTTGCACAGCTCACCGGTTCTGTGTTCCGTTCAATTCTTTTTTTCTCAGTATATTTCATTTTGGATACTTTCTGTTAGTGTATCTTCAAGTTCAATATTTTATTCTGTAGTTTCTAACCTGCTCTTAATCCCATCCGGGGTAGATTTAATCTCAGATACTAATTTTCATCTGTACAAGTGTTTCATGGGTCATTTTTTTCCTTGACATGTTATGCTTTCATCTGCCTTCTTGAACACGTGGAATATCGTTCCAACACATTTTTAATGTCCTTGTCTACTAATTCTCTCATTCCGATCTTTTCTAACGATTGCTTTCTCTCCTCGTTACGGGTCATGTCTTCCTGCTTCTTTGTATATCTAGTACTTTTTATTGGATGTGAGACATTGTGAATCTTGCTCTGGTGGGTGGGGGCATTTTTGTATTCTTGTTAATATTCTTGACACAGGTGAGTTACCTGGAAAAAGTTAGATCTTGGATGCTAGCTTTATTAGACAGGACTGGAGCAGCATGTAGCCCAGGGCTACGTGTGTCTCATTACTGAGGCAATTGTTTCTGAGTTATCCGCTCCGTGCCCCATGGATTGTGAAGCCCGTCCCCGCTGGCTGATGGGAACACGAGCTGTTGCAGCCCGGCGTGAGCTCCAGGTGGTGTGCTCTGTGATGCTTTCCAGTGGTGCTTCCAGATGAGGGTAACTTCTCCCATATGTTCCCTGATCAGCACTCAGCTGAAGACTGAAGGGAGACCCTCTGCAGGCTCCCTGCCTCCCTGTCTCTCATATTCTGCCTTTTTACCTCTAAACCCCTTTCTCCTCCCAGACCCTTATCTCCTCAACCAAGGGTGCCCCGGGGTCTGCCTGGAAACTCTCTCCAGGCAGTGAGCTGGGGTGACCGTGGGGCTCATGTGGGTGTCCCCTCTGCGTGGGTTACTGTCCAGTGCCTGAACACCATGGTCCACATACTTGTTTAGACTTTTAGTGGTTCCAAAGCAGTTGGGGGTCCATCCAGGCCCTGTTACTCCATCTCGGTGGGTCGCTTCCTTCACCACTTACTCTGGGTCCTGTCAAAGTGCCTGACAAGTCAGGTGCCCCGAGGAGGCAGATGTGGAGTCAGCAGCGCTCTGCTAAGGGTCCTGGTGGGACCGCCCTTCCCAGGAATGAGAAAGCTGTGTGATGACCAAATCTTGGTGCTTGAGCAGGTGCCACGGTGACAAGGGGGAGGAGGTTGAGGCGGAGGCCTGGGGACGCCAGAGCCTTGCAGGGGCAGGCGAGGCACAGCTCTGTGCTTGGGTCCCCAGGGCATTCTGCGTGAGGTCCAGGCTGTGCCCTGGGAACCGGGAGCACCTCTACCTGACCACCTGCTTTTCATTCCTGCTCCACAGAGAGGTCGTAAAACTGGAATTATGAGTCTAGCTTTCTCGTTTCTGCACCTCCTTGTTCGAATTTAGGAGGTTGTGCCCCTTCTCTGAACCTCACTTTGTCTGGCTGGATGTCGGGGCAAAGTCTGCATGCTCTGCCCACTCATGGGCTCGTGTAACAGAGATCATGCAGCTAGGATGCCACTGCTCGTTGTGTGTTCACACTGAGTTTTCAGCGTGATTCTCAGTGTCTGTAGAGGCAGGAGAGAGACAGCTTCATGTCTGTTCTAAGCTGGAGCAAGTGACAGACACAGTTAGAGCAACTTTGCCGTAGGTCACACAACTGGGCAGTGACCATCCTGGTCTGGGACTCAAATCTCTTGATGGCAAATTGAGGCCCCCTCCTCCACACAAGTTGTTCTCCACTGCAGTTTTGCCCCTAACCCACCAGAACATCTGTCAAGGTCAGGAGACGCTACTGGTTGTCGCCACTAGGGGATGGGGGTCAGATGCTACTGGTATCTGCTGGGTGGAGGCCAGGCCTGCTGCTCTGCATCCCACAAGACGCCCCCCAACAGCCAAGGAGGATCTGAGCCAGCTTGTCCAGGAATCGGGTCGAGGTGGAAAACCCTTGGCTATGCGGTCCCGTGAAAAACCACGGAGGGCACACAAAAAAGACCTGTCTGTCACAGTGGTTGCTGTCACATCACTGGCCTTCTCTCTGTCATCACATCTAAAGGGAAATGTGGCTCTTTAAATTCTTTCTGTCACCTGTGCCCTTTTGTAGGTGAGTTTATGATTGTGTGCTTTTTAGCCTTCTTGACAGATTTCTACAGTAGACGTGTCGTTAGGGGGTGTGTGCGGCTTGCATCAACAGAAGAACCCCATCATTCCATAGGGCGTGTCTCCCTCTGACACATGAGTATAAGCAGGGATGTGCCGGCTGCAAGCACAGGGTGGCGAAGAGGGCTCATCCTCTGCCGAGAATGCAATAACCAGTTAAAAAGCCCTTGTGTGTCTCTCATCCTATCTCTTCTGCATCCCTGTGTATACGCATAAAAGAGAGCATCAAAATATATTAGGTTTTCTTTCAGGCACCAAACTGCTTGAACAAATGGTTTTCACATACAGTAAAGAGGTCATGAATTTTTACCTGTGAACCGTCCCCATATGATCTGATCTTTTTTCCAGCTCCGTGCGTACCCATGACTTCATTTCTCTTCCCACTCTGTCTTCGAGATTCAGCTAGGAGGTCCCGAGCACAGGGTGCGTGGCTTCATTTTTTAGGAGAACATGCCCGTTGCTTTGGAGAGTGCAACTCTGGGGTCCTGCTGGGTCTTACCCCGTGGCTCCTGCTGGTTCCAGCTCTGGAATTCTCTGTACCTGACGCTTCTGCTGCAAAATGCAGATTAGCAGATGAAGGATTCTGCAGGGGCCCAAAGCTGCCAGGTGTTCTCAGAGACCCGGCAGCAGCAGGCGGCTGAAATACATGCAGACCAACCTTTTCCCAAATGTTTGTATATGCCTGTCCCCAGTTTGCATTTCTTTTATTCATAAGGAGATGCTTATGAAAACAATCGGCCCATTTAAGCTGCCCAGATGGCAGTCAGAGCGGCTGTAGTGCGTTCTGGTGGTGGGGTGGGGGTTGGGTGCGGTGGCTGATTTCCCTCCCTGGGCCCCCAGTTCTGTGCACAGTAGACCGACCACCACTGGGTTTTGCCTCCCTGGGTCTTCCCTGTCCTTCGGCTAACAGCGCCTAGATGGCACTTAGCTGACCATTCCCCTTGGATGCTGAGGGACAGTCACGTGACTCGTGAGAGCCAGGCAAAGAGTGTACTCGTCACCCTGGCCACAGCTCTTTGTGTAGATGGGCTGTGCTTTGCGTGGCTGCTGCTGGGACACCGTACACCCTGCATGGCCACCCTGGGAGGGAGGTCATGCCGTCGTGGTCCCCATTTTACAGATGAGGAAACTGAGGCAGGGGCTTAGGCACTAGGGCTTGGTGGAGCCCGGGTGAAGCTGACTGGTCGGCCTCCAGGCCTGTGCTCTTCGCCACCACGGTGAGCTGGTCCAAACCTCCCCTCCGGCCACCGTGTGCAAAATTTGATGAGAAAGAAGCAACTTGTTTGCTGCAGAGCTGCTGGGCCCAGAGCTGCGGGTGGCCAGCGGGTGGTAAGGCTCCTGGGAGCGGAGCTAAGCAAGGAAGGCAGAGCTGACAGCAGAAGACGGGAGCTCGATCTCTGATTAAATGTCTGATTAAATAGTTTGAGCCCCGGGTCCAGCTATACCTGAAGGGAGCAGTCCCCGCAGACGTAACGTCCCCCTTTCACACCGTAGCCAAAGCCACTTTGAACTGCCTTTGTGACTTTCCCACTGAACTATTCTCTTCTAACCTAATCACCAAGCTCAAAGCCATGGGCATCCTCCACCCTCGTCTTCCCAATTGCCTGCAGAGCTAGTTACAGGAATTCGTCCCATCTTACCCACAGCCGTGAGTGTGGCATTAGCGCTCTTCCTCCAAGGGATGGGTGTGGCCAGGTCGACCTGCTTTGGCCAATGGGACGTTAGCAAACCACTGTGAACTGAGGCACGGGCTGTGCCCGGGGGCTGGGCTGGCCGGCCTCGACCGTGGTGGGAGCCTGAGACCAGGACGTGAAGGGGCCCCGGCTGGTGGAGAGAGGAATCAGAGCACCCCACCAGCGGCCTGCTGATGGGTGCCCACCGCCAAGCAGACACATGCCTGGCAGCTTCGCAAGTGACCCCGGGCCAGACTTGCCCAAGGACTGTCCAGGTGAGCTCAGTCCAAATTGTTGACCCACAGATGTGTGGGCGTCTGGGTGTCTGGCTGAGCAGCCGAGGCTAATGGAAACATCCGTATCCTAGTTTATCCTGCCACGCTTTTCCGTTCCGTCTTAGTCTCTTTTTCTTCGTTCTGACGCCGTGGTCCCCTCATGGCTGACCACTTTTGAAGACTTGCCCCCCCCCCATTCTAGAGCTGCTCTTGGCCCTTGCTCCTCGTCCTCTGCTCTAGACACATCTCCCTGGAACACAGACTTCACACCGCCCTGCCCTGTGGGCAGGACTTCAGCAGACCCTCCTGCCCTCTGGGACACAGGGTCAGATGCCCGGACCACCTCTGAGGTCCCAAATCCAGCCGGCCGGCCTCTCCAAACTTGTCACACAACATGCCCCCCAGGCACCCTCCCACATCCACGCCCACGTCTCCAGGAAGCCTTCGAGGCGGTGTCATTGGGCCTGTTTTGCTTCTCTAGACACTCGTGTTCAGTCTCCACATTGAGCGGAGTTCCGCCGTCCTTTTTCCCGCCTGCTCACCTCTTCAGCAGCACTGTTTATCTTCTGCTAATTTGCTACCTTGGATGCTTAGCAGCCTCTGGCTCCTGTTCCTTTTATCACCACAACCTGAGAGCCCGGGCTGGCTTTGCACGCAGTCAGCCCACGGTGACTACTCCCCGTGTTTTAAATGCCCTGCCTTCGCTGAGTGTGCCCGCCACGGACGCTGTTGTGTCGGTTCTTAGCAGATCCTTAAGACCAGCCCGTTGGGGAGGAGCTCTTGTGACCCTGTTCACCTGAAGCACAGAGAGGTTAAGTGGCTGCCGAGTAGCTCAGCCAGGGTGTGAACGAACCCCTGTCGTCACGGTGTGGAGCCGGCCCCTAACCACTAGTCCACTCTGCCACCTTGTGCGTGTTTTAGTCTCAGCTATTTTCAGAGCCAACCTGATAGGATGAGAGCATCACCTTGTGCGTGCTTTCTCCTGGGGCTAAGAGCAAAAGACTGCTGAGATGCACCTGTGAATTAAGGATAAAAAAATTAATATGACAGAGCAGTGCCCAGCTGAGAAATAAGAAATCCACCCGTTTCCAGTGGGCGGCTGCGTTGCGTGAAATGAGTTGGCGGACTGCACTTCATTTCTGTGAGTTTGGCAAAGGCGTTGGGCTCTTCAAAACTGCAGTCAGCGCCCCTGTTTCATTGTGGGATGTAGTTGGCAGCCATGAGCTTCTAAAGCTCTCCCTGATAGAGAATGGTATTCAGTTTACCTTTTCAGTATAATCACAGGGTGACAGGGAACCTGCCTGGCTTTCTTTTCACCCCGCTCTCCAATGCTTCCCTGCTTCGGCTGGATTTTTGGTGGCTCTGTGGGTCACAGCACCACACCCTCTCCCAGAATATTCCGTGTTATGAAAGGAGGTGGCAGGTTGGCCCCCCAGTAGACTTTAGGTTATGGCTCCAGGCAACAAACGTGCACCGAGCCCGTCCACTCTGCACAGACGGTGTTAGCTCCTCAGATGGCCGGCCAGCTGCGGGAGGCTGACCTCAGGCTGCACGGGGAGCTCTCTGTGACAGGCTTCCAGAGGTGGCCCAGGCGTGAGCCTGGGGAGGTACAAGGTGCAGCTGGGGGCCATCGGCCACTTCCACAACCTCTCCCTCAAGCTCTTTCCTGGCGTTAGTCGAGGATGTTCCTGCGTCTCACAAAGAGCAGGGTGACCGCAGAACGAGTGAGCACTGGCTGCACATCACCGCCGACCTGGTGGCCAGACAGCGGTCCATGCCTGTGCCGGGCAGGCCTCTTTCTCCCACCGCCTGCCAAGAGCAGGCTTCAGTCAACACCTGGCCATGGCTCCTGGGGGCAGTCGCTGGATGGCGTCACTGCCAGCCCTGGGCCCCGTGTCCCTCTCGGCTCTCCTTTGATCAGTGGGAATCTATACCATACGTCAACACACATTTCCTCGCCTGTACCTCTGCTTTGAGTCAAGACCAACAAACTGATCAACGCATCAGTTCATTCACTCCAATAGTTATTTTGCCACTTTGGAGTGCCAGAAAGCCAGCACTGGCCATCTTGCAGATGGGGAGAGAAGTCGGTCGTACTTGTCTCCATGAGTGAGCCATGCTTCCCCCCGCCCCCCACTTTTGAGATGTTATGAACCAGAACAGAAAAATCCATAGAACACACATCCTGGCACGGTTCCAGGGGAGAATTCAAGGGGCTTCTGCCACGTTTGCCAGGATGGTGGTGCCCACGGTGGGTGGGGTGTGAGCAGGTGCAGGGGCTGGGGACAGGAGAGCTGACAGTGCCTCTTCAGGCCTGTGAACATGGGGGTGCCTGTGGGGTCCCCAGGAAGGCATGTAAAGGAGATGGTTGGGTACAGTCCTGGAGCTGGGAGAGGGGCTCGGGCTGGAGCCAGGGGCATGGACACCCACCTGGCTACAGACCCAGAAGAGTCTGCTAAGCCGCCTGCCTGGCGCCCTGTTTCTGACATTCCAGGGGAAGGGGCTTTCGGGGACTCCCTGGCTGGAGGAAGTGGAAGGCTTGTGCACCAGGGGATTCCTAGAAGGTGCAGGGCCGGGGGAGGAAAATTGGGGGCAGACTCGCCTGCCACTTCTCACCATCTGACTGCTAATCTTTCTGAGCATGAGTTTTAGTTCGTGTATTTATTTACTTGGCCTCAATAATGGAGCCTGTGTTCCTTCCACAAGCACCGCAACCTTCGGCGTCCCAACAAGTGGGAGCAAAATTGTAGGGAAACAACCACAAAGCGTGTCTCTCAACCTGCCCTTTAAACAACTCGCGCTCCGGTGGTTTTCTGGTCCTCTGCTCCTGTGCGACGCCTCCCAGACGAGCCTCAGAGGGAGTGCAGGGCACGCTGACAAGGCCACCCTCCAGCCCCTCCATTTTCCAGCCAGAAATCTAACGAGATGCTCCTCAAAGCCCAACATCTGGGTCTCCCAGCTGCCAGGCTCACCCCAGAGGGCGTGTCAACCTGCCCGTCCGCTTTGTCGCGGACGTACGGCTCAAGTGGCCCAGGCCCAGCGGGGCAGTGGGATGCACTCGCAGCTACAGCCCTGTGCGGGCTTTAAATTACGGGCTGAGGCCAGCTTCTCTGCGAGGAGGATCTGAGGACCCGTGCCTCGGAGCCAAATCGGTGTCTCTGGGTCTGTTCTTCCCCAGAGGAAGTGGAAGCAATTCAGCCAGTGATTCTCGAGGAGAGAAGGGTTGTTGCTTTCGGAACTGCAATCATTCAGCGAGGCTTTTCTCTTCCAGGTGGCTCAGGTGATGGCCGCCAGGCTCACCCAGCGTCAGCAAGAGCCATGTGGCGTTGTGAGGAGAGGGTCGGTCGGCACTTGCTGCCTTTCCCCTAGGTCACCGCTCTGACCTTCTGCACAGAGAGGGGATGTGAGTGTCACAGCAGCCATCAGAGAGCCAGACTCTTCCTGGAACAGAGCTCCTCTAGTTTCTCACGAGTGGAGTGCATTGCAAATTAACGTATTTGTTGTGAGCCTCTGTAAACAAACGCTTGGAGTTCGCGGGTCCCCGCAGAAGGAGCTTTCTAAGGAGATTGGGCTGAAAGATGTCCTGCCGGGGTGATTGCTTTGTGACTATCTTCCTGGGAGTGAATTACACTCGTGGTAGAATTGGCACTGGGCTGATTTATTTAAAATTGTAGGATAAGTTCTAAACTGCAAGAAGTAGGTACTCTCTGACAAGTGCCGTGGGGCCTGATAACAAGAGGACTGAGTGAGGCAAAAGGTTAGAGAAGCCGGGTTCCGGCGATGTCGGTATTTGAGGGCCCGTTCCTCAGTTTTCCAAGTCATGAGGCTGAAAGAGTGTTTGATGATGTTTTCAGAACTCAGAGACCGCTCTCCTGCTGGCTGTCCTCTGTTCCTTGAGCGATCTCTAAAAGATTGTGAGAGTTTGTCGGGGCGCACAAAATGCTGACCGTGGACCTCATTTTTTGTGGCGTGTCCTGGGACCAGAATGACCTGGAAGCGTTTATCATGTTTAAAGATGCAGAGACAGGAAATCAGTATGTCTAGCTGTTTTGTACATTTATTTTTGGAATTCATCAGTTTGGAAGAATAATGCGTTTCTTCACGTCCTGCCTTAGTGTGTTAACCTTGAGAGTCATTCACTGATGTCGGCATGATGTCGGTGAGTCTTAGGGTTCCCCAGGTCTTCTGTTTTTGGAGGTTTCTGCACATCTATATCTTGCTCGTCTCCCAGACTCACACGGGTCACCAGTCGTCAGGAGTGCTGAGAAAAGCACTCTGCCCGCTATGGACCCGCCCTTTTGTGGGCCCCCAGTTGCTTGTCGGCCACTACTCTGTGCAGCCCCCACCACCTCCTGTGAGTGGAGACAGACCCAGGGTAAGACCCAGGCACCGCAGAGAGATTACTTGTTTCACAAATAAAGTTGTGACAAAGTAGCATTAAACTTGAAACTAAACTTGACTTGTCCGTCTTGGTTCCCCAAGGGCTGGGCGCCAGCTGGCACAGGCACAGCCAAGGTTGGGTTGAACTCGCGATGAGGGTCGACTCAGCAGGTCACTTGGTTCTGATAATGACAGCTGACCTGTGTCCTGCGCATCATAGGTCACACGCTAAGTGCCATGCGCACGTTAAGCTATTTCATCGTCCCGCCAACCCTGGGAAGTAGTTGCTGCCAGGACTCTGAATTTACATGTTAAAATACTTACTGATACAGCGTGGCTGAGAACTTGCTTTTTGAACCCAATCTTGCTGGTCTCAGAGTCAGAACCCAGCCCCGGCTAGACAGCCACTGGTCCCCAAACACGGCCCGTCATCAGCGTTACTGGAGAAACTTATGAAAAATACAGCCCCCGGGCCTCTCACACAGAGATTCGAAGTCAGTGGGTTGAGGACCCAGGAATCTGTCCTGTTTATTTTTTAACCTCTTTTGACTGTGATGATGGGCCTAGTTTGGGAACTGCTGTTTTAGCTCACAAACTCCTGGTTGACAAGTCACATTATTTGTTTTCATGAAGAAAATCAAACCCACACCCACCCCACAGGCTCAGCGTCCCCTCTCAGTTTTATCTAAGAAACGAAAGACTTGTGCCAGCGTGTTCAAAGCAGCTTTACTCGCCATAGGCCAGAAACCAGAAACCGCCCAGGCGACCAACAACAAACGTGCACCTCACAGTGGAGTCCTGCTCAGCAACCGGGAACAAACTCTGACACACGCGGCAGCCTGGGGGGATCTTGAAAGCATGACAAGTGAAAAAAGACACTCAATGGAGAGCTCAGTGTACAATTCCATTTATGTGACGCTCTAGACAGCGGTTCTCAACCTGTGGGTCGCGACCCCTTTGGGGGTCAAACGACCCTTTCACAGGGGTCGCCTAAGACCATCAGAAAACAAAAAGATACTTACATTACGATTCATAACAGCAGCAAAATTACAGTTATAGAGGAGCAGTGAAAATAATTTTATGGTTAGGGGTCAACCACAACATGAGGAACTGTATTAAGGGGTTGCGGCATTAGGAAGGTTGAGAACTGCTGCTCTAGAACAACCCAACTGATCCAAGGTTTGAAGAACACGTCATAGTGTTTGCCTCTGGCGGTGGTGGGGACGGAGTGGGTAGTGAGAGGGCCTTCTGAGCAAATGGCTCTGTTCACAGTCATGACAGGGGCTGCCTTACCCAGGGCTGTACCTTCGTCACACCTGCTGAGGTTTTTACATTTCACTCCATGTACATTTTACATCAAAAGGAGAAAAACTATAAAAGAATGTTGAATGTTGGCAATGACATGCATGATGAATATTTAGGGGTGAATTCCTCTGAAGTCTGTAGCTTACTTCAATGTATCCCAAAATGAGACGGACAGATGCAGGACTAGGGGTATGGGTAGGATGTGATAAAGCAAATGCAGGCTGTAATTCGGGTGATATCCAGCTGTCCCGTGCTGCAGGGCGAGCGGTCTCCCCTCTAGCAGCGCTGCCCCGAGATGCAGGAGGTTCCTCTGTGATTCCTACTTGATGGAAGTCTGAGGGTACCAAGAAGCCAACCTCTGTAGTTTCCACATTTCCAGCCATTGCTAAGGTACAGGAGCCCCGTGGGATCAGTCACCCCTCCATCACCCATTAGGATGGATTAGAACGTGGGCCACCTGCCCTCCCCTTGGAATCCAGACTTTGGTACAGGCAGGAAGACGGAAGAAGGCGGGGTCGCTCTGGTGTGCTTCTCCCAGGTCCACATGGCAGGCGCTGAGAGCGAGGAGACCAGTGCGGGAGATGTAGGACCGTGACGTCTGGTGGACGCTGTGCAGTGAACTGGCCCGGGCCACATGGCCCAGGGAGCCACCTTTTCCGTCTGTCCCAGTAGAGTCCTCCTGTTTAGAAGGAGCGATTCAGCATCCTCCCTGCCGATGGCTTCTTTCCAGGAGCAGAGTGGAGTCCCACAGACAGTCCCACCAAGCCCGGCCATAACTGGACTTCATGCAAGTGTGTTTCTGAGGCCTGAATATAACTGTTCAACAGAGAAAGAAAGAAAAAATGGCCGGAGGGGTCGAGTGATCCACTCAGGGTTCAAGTTCACTGGCTCCAGATAGCAACTCCCATGAGTGCATTTTGAGTCCCTAAAGTCCCCAAGTGCTGTGGCTCTGTTGACAGCTGCTGCCATTTTGTAATTATAGCACTTTTAACAAATAACAAGGATACCTGGGGTTTTATTTTCATCGGTCTCTGTAAAGTGGAAATCACCCAGTAGCAGATGCCCCGCGCTTATCATGTAAACGGTCTTGTCCTGTCACACTGTGCACAGGATTCAGTGCCCGAACTCGCACAGCACACCTACAGCCAGGTGACATGGGCACCGATGCCCAGTGTAACTGGGGCTCAGGTGACTTGCTGTCACTCTTCACTTTCTGTGTCCTCTCCCGGTATCCAAACTAGGTTCACTGATTGATGACACTCCAGGAGTGCCATGCTGGGTGACATCAAAGGACATTATGTTCTGCGAGACAAGTCTTTAGGAGGAAGTCTTTACATGTCAGAGGAAGAACGTGGGGCTGTCGCTGCCTGGTCTAGGAGGAGCCATGTGGGCTGGATGTCACCATCACCCGAGACAAGCACAACAAAAATTCCAGTACATTTACAGTCAGCAACGTTTTTAGTCTTGTCACCCTGAATCTACATATTTACATTTGCGGTGTTGACATCACATTCCTGGGTGCTCCTGGCCAAAGTGGACCCTTTTCTGCCCACAGCATGTGGACACCTAGTTATCCTGTGACAGATCCAATGCAAGGACCCTAAAATACGCCCTCAACTGTTAAAGAAATATAACATGACATTCAGGATAATCAAAGTGCTAACAAGGATGGTTGATTGTACTTTGGGTGCCCAACAGTGGGCAATTCACATAAGATTTGTGTGGTCACACCCAAGATATATTTGACTAATTGGAAATCCTTACCTGCACGTGATAACTTTTTATCAAACTTCTGCTGCCTCAAATCATGAGCATGGAGTGCCTTCTAGAAAAAGTGCATATAATTTTCTTGCTGACCCCTTCATAGTACAGCATGTGACGCACGCTATAACCAAGTGCATGTTACCGAAAAGCGTTTTGACTCTGGGCTTTCCCGTCACTAGTGTGTGCATCTTATGGATAAGCCCAGACGTAGCACGCTGGTTTTCAGGAGCGTTTTCATTGTGACGAGCGGGGCCACGGCAACTCCGAGCCAGCGTGCTCAGCCCGGCATGGGAAACTGTTGAGCCGTAAATCTGGCCCTCACGCCCCTCACTCACACACCAAGGTGGAACGCCCAGAGCTTTGGCCCCCAGATCTCCTGCAGGATAGGTGTTCAGGCCGCGTGGGTGTGACTTGTGATGCTGGCAAACTTCACCACCGAGGGCTGCTAAGAAGCAGAAAATGAAAATGAAAATGAATAGTACAACACAATGGGCTGCGTGATCGCGTGTCATGTGGAGCTTATGCATTGGATGGGATTCAGTCTTAAAGAATAGAGAAAACACTCCCCTTGGGGAATTGTAAGACCCATGTGCCGTTTTTCCTGTTACTTGACCCTATGGGCACGTACTTCCTCTGTTTTGTTAGTGATGGTGCTGGTGGTGGTGGTGGTGCTGTTGGTACTGGTGGTGTTGATGTTGACCGTGAGGTTGGTGATATGATATTGGTGGTGTTGATGTTGGCAATGGTGCTATCGGTGTCAGTGGTGTTAATGGTGGTGTTGGTGGCAGTGGTGTCGGTGCTGTTGATGTTGGCGATGGTGCTGATGGTGGCAGTGGTGGTGTCGGTGGCAGTGGACTTTGTGAGATTTTGTTTTTCTGGCGGAAGACACTTTCAGAGAGATGGCTGCCTACTGTGTGCCAGGCAGCCTTGGAACTGGCGGTGCCTTGGTGAAAAGATCAGATGAGATACCTGTCCTCGTGCAGCTGACTCAGAGTCTGAGGACGGCAGGCAAGTAATGAGCAAGTCAGCATACAATGACAATATCAGAAGCAAGGCGTGCTATGAGTACAATGCAAATACTAACTATTGGTCGGCTGATAGAGAATTGGGGGTGGAGCTACTTTAAACTGAGTGGCAGGGGTGGGCCTCTTTGGGAGACCACAGTTAAGCCAAAACCTAGAGGGTAATCAGTGCAGAAAGCGGGTATAGCCGCTCATGCCGTGTGGGGGGCAGACTCACTCACTGAGTGAGGGAGACCTGAGAACCGGGGCAGTGTGGGTGAGCCAGGGGAGCATTGGGGGGCGGGGGTCAGATGGATAGGAGGGCGCATCGTTCCCGCCTTTGAGCACTGGCACAGGGCAGCCTGGGATGGCTCTGCAGGGTTGGGTCTCGGCCCTGAGTGGCAGAATGTGGCAGAGCAAATGAGCCCTGCAGGGGTATGTAAATTCACCCTGAGGCTCAGGCACATCATTTAAACCCGCTTAGTGTGAGCTCAGGAACTTTCTGGAAATTCATCAGAATGGCTTTTTCCATCTCTTGACCTTTTTGCAGAAGAGGTCGAATGCAAGCCCACCCCAAACCGGCTGCACACACTTGGTGTGGCCCCTCCAGGGCCTGTCACCCATCAGAGGTGCTACCCCCAGCTCGGTGTACAGGCCCGCTCTCCCCTGGATAATGCCCAGAAGTAACCTGGGGGTTCTCTGAGCTTCTCGCTTCCTGCAGAGCAGCCGTCCCCTCTGTGGGTCATTGCTTCTGTTGCTCCACGAAAATATTTTTGGGAAACAAGCTGGAAATTGAGTGCTGATGGGTTGCCCTAGGAAATGCCTCAGTGGCTGAAAACCCTGCGCACCGTTCCATCTCTTCTTGTTTGTGATGGCAGAGGCAGCCGACGATGAAATAGCCTGGAGCCCATCTGTGCCTCCCTGCATGTGACGGTTCTGTCCCACAGGACGTATCAGCAACATGGATTACGGAGCCGGGTGACAGAGACTGATGGCCTGGCCCGGTGGGGTCTTACTTCCCTCCCTCCCTTCTCCACCCCCCACCGGTAAGCCTGTCTCCTCACCCAGTTTTCTTGGGTCGTGACAACCTCCCACTGTCACCCCATTAGGTTGACCCCACACACACAAAGGTTTGCATCCCTCTGAGGGCAGCCCCACCCAGTCCTGGGAGAACAGGGCTGCCCAGCCAGATGGGATCGGAGGTGCGTGGCAGCCCCTCGGACCCTGCTCTGTGGTCCTCTGTGGCCCTCGGAGTCCCCCTGAAGCGAGACCTAAACCCCAGTGGGTGAGTCTCTGCAGGCTCACGTTGCTGGGTTCACCAGCTGAATTGCCCAGCGACACAGACGAGCGGAAAGAAAATGGCCATTAGATCACAGCTCATTACATGTAACTCAACCCAGGAGCCCTTTAGAAACAACAGTGTCACTGGGCGCCCTGGCATGACGGGACCAGTCCCCTGTTCACACCGCACCTAAGTCCCCATAAGTCCTGGAGGTGACATTCCAGCATCTGAGTATTTTCTAAACCATTGCTTCTGGGCGTCCTGAAGGTTTAGAGAATTTGGTTTAAATGCTGCCTTCGTCTCCCTGTTTTTTTCCAGCTTGATAATGAAATCTCCGCCTCAGCTCTCACGTGCACTGGGCAAATCACTAAAATCTATAAACCTTGAATAGATTCAGAAAATCGTATGCTGCCGTGAAAGAAACCCATAAATGAATCTTTATATTTGAAGTTTTGTCATTTAACAAATGCATTGTTATTCATTATCCCTTCAGTACTTAGCAAACAACTCATCATGAAATACAGAAGGGCGCAATTGGAAAGGCTTTTTTCCCTTCCTTTCTTTCAAAAACAGCTATTTCCTTGCAGGTAGTAATTTTGTTTTAAGAAGTGCGATGTTTAGCACCAGGGTTTTTAATAAAATATGTGTGAGAGAATAATTCTTCTAACACATTCTGTATCTACAAAAATCTATATGTGGGAGAACTTGAATTACTCTCTAATAGATTTTATTACTTAGCAGTTAAGAATTTTTCGCAGAGACATCTAGTCAAAGGCATCAATTTGGGGTAACAAAGCAAGGGAGAGGAGGGAACTTATTGAAAACTGGCATTATTCCTACTCTGTGAATTCTTTATCTGTTCCCTGGCTAGCGTTTCTTCTGGAAGATGGATCACTTCGGACTGTAGATTGTTTGAGTGCGTAGTATTTTGTGCACATCTAATGTGATTAAACCACAAAAAATGGAGCTGGCATCTCTTCACTGAACCCATGTTCTTTAGCTGTGTTCAGTCTGCAGGTGCAGTGCCTGCACTGGGGAAACTGAGGCACGGAGAGGGCTGTGCTCTGGGAGCCCCCTTGACCGGTGGGAACGACAGGCAGAGACTTGAGTTCATAAAGCTAGGTGCCGGGGGTGGGGGTGGGGAGGCTAAGTGGGGCCAAGAGGCCCAGGGTGGGGACACCCGTTGCTTTAACGAATTAACCCCTGATCCTGCAGGACGAAATACCAGTCATTTAGGGGTGAGGGGCAGAAAAAGAGGGTATTTACGTGTTTGTTTCCGTCAAAACTGATGGTCGCATGTCTTTTGTGTGCCAAGCGTGGGTTTGGCACTGGAGCCGCGAGCTGCAGAAGCGTGGCCCCAGCCCCCCAGGGCACGTGCTCAAGGGGAGACACAAAACACACGAGCAACATCGTGAGAAGCGTGAGGACGGGGCGCAAGGGAGTCCGGGGCCGGGGCCCAGGGAGACCCAGTCGCATCCTGGGAGGGCACCAGCACACCCTTGGTACCGTGCTGTTGGCGCTGACGGAGCACCAGCGACTGGCCAGGTGTGGGAGACAGGGAGGCGGAGAGCTGGGTGCAGGCTCTCGGGTGGGCACGGCCATTAGGAGCTGAGAGGTCAGAGGTGCGTGCAGGGCCCAGGGGCGGGGCGCCGGAGACACAGAAGGTCCCAGGCCCCTGCTGGGTCGGGGAGCACTCGTCCAGGCTTTGCCCCCAGGATTTATTATTATGAAATTTTTCAAACTTCCAGAAAAGCTGGACCAAGCATTGAAAACCACGCGCCCCCCATGTAAACGCCACACTGAGCGCCCTCGCTCCATCTCACATCCGTCCTCTAGCCGCCCGTCCATCCATCTTGCTTTTACTGTATTTCAAAATGAACGTGCAGATATCAGCCGGCTTCGCTCCTGAACGCTTCAGCGGGCATCTCATTAAATGGAGTTTGCTGTCTGTTTACATTTTTGAGGCAAACGTTAATAGAGAAAAATGCTCACATTTTAGTTTGACGAATGCATACACCTGAGTAACCAGACTGCTGTCAGGGCGCACGACATTCTCATCACTCCAGAAAGTTCTCCGTGCCCTTGGACCTCCGTGCTGCCCCTCTCCCCGCCCCCGGCCCCGGGGCGGTCTCTTGCCCCACGCTTTTCGCTGTGGGCCGCCTGTGCCGTGCCCAGTCGTGACCCCTGCTGGACGTGCTCGGCAGGTTCCGTGTCGGTTTTGCCTTTTTTACCAGCTGAGAGGCTGTTGCCAGCTTGGGGCTGTTCTAAGTGAAGCTGCCACAGATGCCAGCGTGAACCCTGGTGTGTGTGTGTGTGAGTGTGTGTGTGTGTGTGTGAGTGTGTGTGTGTGAGTGTGTGTGTCTGTGTGTGTGTGTGTCTGTGAGTGTGTGTGTGTCTCTGTGTGTGTGTGTCTGTGAGTGTGTGTGTGTGTCTGTGTGTGTGAGTGTGTGTGTGTGTCTGTGTGTGTGAGTGTGTGTGTATGTGAGTGTGTACTTACATGTGTGCTGTCAGCCTCCAGGTCTCTTATCTGATGTCAGCACAGCAGCCCCAGCCTCCGTACACGCGCTGTTTGCTGGATATAGAGTCTTCCATCTTTTTCCATCTATCTCTGTCTGCCGTGAAGAGCATGTATTTGGATTTTCGGGGTTTTTTCTATCTTTTCTGACAAATTATGCCTTGCAATTGGAATGTTTACTCCCTTTCGTTTTTATTACCGATATGGTTTGAGTTGGGTCTATCACTTGATATTTATATATTGGTTTGTCTCCTTTCATGATGTGTTTTTCTCTTTTCCTCCTTTTTTAGGTTAATTGATTTTTTCATTTTATTTTAAGTTATCTATTGGATTCTTTCTGCATCATTTGCGTTATGTTTTGGGGGTTGCCCTAGAGATTACAAGGTGTATCACAGTCTACTTCACTGTTCGTGAGCGAGAAAACCCAGGCAGCGCCCTGGGGCGGTCAGGTGGGGACCCTTGGGGACACTCCTAAGGGAGGTGAGTTAGGAGTCGGGTGGAGTCAGCCGGTTCATGTCACAGCCTCGTGAAAGAGGACATTCAGAATGTTCTGGCTTGATGACCACAAATGTGCACCCAAACCCTCCCTGCCACATACATTTATCGGTTTTAATTGTTGATGATAAGCAAACTCAGGGGACAGCATGGCTGCAGCTCTTACCTACCTCTTTAAAAATAATTCAGTCAGTCTAATAACTGCTGAATTTTAAAATCCCACTCTAAACCAAAAGCATTGAACGTAAAGATAAACTCCCAGGACGGCGAGCCTCTCACCTGTCCCCCTTTGCGGGTCAATCGAGGACAGTCAGGAGGACCTCCCCAGAGACCGACATGGTTCAGGCAGGGTCTGTGGAGCCCTAGGTGTCCTCACTGCACCGGCCTCCCCAGTAAGAGGGAGCTAATCTGCAGCTCCGGCTCCGGGGCCCCGACTCCCGAGCGAGCCTCCCGGGCTGTGGGCAGAGCCCGTGCATCATGCGCCTCGGAGAGCAGAGACAGGCACATGGGCGCCCGAGGCCGTGAGGGAGCCGCGTCTCCAGGGCGCCCGGGAAAGGCTTCAGAGCTTGACCAAAGCAGCTGGGGGCGGCTGGCGGTCTCCACCACATGTGGGAAACGAGTTAAGGGCAGTGCTGACCCCTCGGACGCCCTGGTCCCTCGGGAATGGCCCTGGACTGCGGCTCAGGAGGCCGAGAGGCTCTAGTTGTGTTTTGTCCTTGTCTGTGGAGCTGGAGGTGGGTAGGTGGGGGGGTCGGGGGGGTGGGGGTTGGACTCGTGGAAGATTTTGCCACTCACCGTCAGCGTCAAGTGGTCGGGACAGTCTGCGTTAGGGGCACAGGCCAAGATCCTCCATCCCTGAGGACCTCAGTTTCCCCACCTCGAAGGACACGCTGGGGAACATGACACTGGGTGTGGGCACGCCTGGCCCACAGTAAGAATTCAGTGGATGGTGTGTGACTTTGTTCCCTGCCTTGCATTAGAGAGGAGGGTCATTGGGTGGTGGGGGCAGAAATTGTTGTCTGTAGACCTCTCTGTGTACCTGGGTCCTGATGCTACAGGTGGTGTCCCCGGGTCACCTAGCGAGACAGTGGCAAAGCCAGTATTCAGACCTCAGCCTGTGGACCGCGTGACGGGTGCCATCCGACAAGCCTGGCACGGTGCCCTCCTGCCAGTCTGAGGGCACAGGATCCCCAGGCACCTGAGCTGCTCTCCCCGGTTCCCCATGGAGCCATGGATTTGAGTGAGATTTTGGGGACAATGATGGGCCCCTGAGGGCAGGCACTGCTGCGAATTCATCTTGACCCTGTGCCAGACGCCTCCAGTTGATCCTGGCACCTCGTCCCCAGGTGCGGGTGACAGTTCTGTCTGGTCCAAGGGTGGTTGGGAGGGTCAATCGGGTAATGCACGTGAAGCGCTTAGAAGAGCACCAGGCCCATCTCAAGAGCCACCGAGCTGTCGCCTGGGCCATTAAAACTATTAGTATTAATTTTATGATGGCTCTCGTTGCCATGACGACAGTAGTCAGTACGAGGACCGTCGCTTTCCTGTCAGGGAGTCCTCAGCATGGCAGAGGCACCCAGCTGGGCGGAGCCTCTTTGGCTTCAGCATGGGGAGAGGGGTGGGGGGAGGGTCAGCAATTTGTTTACGTCGCTGTTGTGTCTGTCAATTAATGACAATATTAGAGGCTGCGCTTGGAATGGAAATTACGTTTTTACTAGGATCTACAGTCGCGATAAAGGAAGAAGGTGCCCGAAGGAGAGCTCTTGAGCCATAATTCCAAATTATCAAGTCATCACTAGCGCTTGCTTTGCGAGCCTCAGAACGGAGTGAAATGTGCGTTTGAGAGCAGAGCCCGCACCCAGTACTTGCTCATTTAAATCCCACCTTGTGGAAGCGGAGAGAGTTGCGTGCACAGGGCCAGACCTGGGTGCATCTGCCTGGCCTGGGCTTATTGGCAAAGCTCCCCTCGTGACCATGACATGTGTGAAGGTGGGAGAAGTGGCTGCATTTTGTCCTCCCCTTGGAGGCAGGGAGAGGAAACGACCCGTGGGGGACCCAGCGCCTCGTGTCATAAAATGGTATTATGGTGAAAGGAAGGACTGTGTGACAGCATCTCTGTAGCATCAGGGGAGGCGTTTTGTGTACGTGTTAATATTTAATCTTATACGTCGTGTTCTCTTAAAACCTGTCACGCATGTGTCCTGCAGCCTCGTGGCCCAGAAGCCCCACTGGGCCTGGGTGCTGAGTGCAGCCCGGGATTCCAGGCCCCCGACACGTGCACACGCAGGTACTCGCTGCCTCTCCGGGCCTGGAGGCAGGAAAGGCAAACTCATTGTTTTTAAAGTTCTGGAGCATTTAACTCTTCTTTGAGCAGTCCACCGAGCGTGGGTCTCTGGGAGACCGTGCCGTCCCTGTGTCCACGGGAGCTGGACCACTGAGCATGGCACTGGTGTGGGGGCGGGGGTGCTTTCTTCTCCTGCGGATCGTTCATGATCTCCGGGGTCCTTTGTCAGCACCAGGGTTTCCTAGAGCCCTAAACAATCCGCATCTGCTAGTGCATCTTGATCCAAACTGCTTCTCCATGATGATGTTTAAATCTTCAGTTTCAATGTCCCTTTACGCCTGCAGCTTAAAATCATGCAGCTAAAACATGCGCATATTATGTGCGGCTTCTGTGCAGACGAGCCGTTGTAAACTGAGGGGAACGGATGCTAGGGAGATGGAGACAAACGGAGTCATGGCCTCCTTAGGAAAAGCCAGGTCGCTGGTATTTGTTGGGCTACCTGTTCGGACATTGGGAGCCCGGTTAGGAGTAGTTTTATTGGGTCAGTGGTGCAGTTGAGCACGTGCCTGTCC
>NW_017731382.1:1811923-1822691 GCF_001890085.2 Hipposideros armiger | reverse complement strand
GCCGGGGGGCGTGCTGCGGAAGCAGGGCCCGCCCTGCAAACTGAAACCTGTGCTGGGATCCTTGTCACTATAGCTAGTGGCACACCTGCCAGCGTCACCACATCCGTTAGAGAACCAGACGGGACTCACTAATGGAACTTTTCTGTTCTCTCTTCTAGGTAAGTGACTCTGCTGCTACACTGGACACGCATGTCCGTTACACCTGTCACGCTGCGAGAATGCGCCCGCTCCCCAGGTTCCTGCGAGGGAGCCTGGTGAAGGTCCCGTGTGAACCGAGAGGACCCGGTGAGCGTGTCTGCCCCGACCACAAGTGAGACGTGGGGGTCACGTTCCCCGGCCTGTCATGGCGTCGCTTGATCTTTCTTGGCCAAACTTGTGCAAATGAAGAAGGGGGTGGACATGAGATAGCCAGGCAGTGAACCAGATAAAAAGCAATTGGTGTGGACTCCCTAACTGGAGAGCCCAGCCTGGGAAACGATTAGTCTACTCGAACCCTCTCCACAAGGACCTAGTGAGATAGAGCGTGGAATTTCAATCTGATCTGCAGAACCCGCTCCCACTGGGAGGCAGTTTTCGTGTCTTAGCTGCTCGGCGGTCTGGTGTGCCTTTTTTCCAGGTGTATGACCTGGAAGCACCCATTTCTAAGCCTGAGTGTTTTCTGGGCGTCTGTTTTCCGTTCTCCCAGGGTGTCCTTGGGCTGGCTTCTTACGAGGCCACGGTGGTTCTTTTGGTTTGTAGCAGCTGGTTCGAAGGTGTTTGCAGTTAAAGGAAATGTTAAAAGTAAACATCTAAAGGTATTTTCTGCTCGTTGAAAGGCAGCTCCAGTCTGTGTGGCCAGGAAAAGCTGTCTGTGCCCGACTCAGACGTGAAAACCTTCCTGCACAATGTGCTATGCTGAGCGCACATGGAAACATACTTGTGTTACTGTGTTTTTAAAAAGCAGCAAAGCCACACCATGGGCATTCCCACACCTGTGACGTATGTTCATACATACCCCGCCTCATGTCATGAAGGGTGATAGTAGATGGGAAGAGCTCAGTGAATTAAAAAGTAAAAGGGAGAGAAAGAAGCTAGACCACATAGCGTGAAGTATAAACGTGCCAGAGGGGACAGTTGTTGTCTGAGCTCACCCAGCCCCCCGTGAAGGCCTCCCAAAGCACTACAGGCGGGCCGCAAACCTGGCTGTGAGCTTCCTGGCATCCAAAGGGTAGAAGGAAATAAGAGCTGTTAAAATAGTTGTAGACATCATGAGGGAGAAACATTGTCTCTTTCCTTGTTTTTTTTTTGTTCCTGACCCAGAATACCCTTACCAAAACTATTGGGTTGTCGGAAAAGTCATGACGAATTTTTGCAACGAAAAACAGAAAAAAATACGTCATGACTTTTCCGACAACCCAATAACTTCTAAAAGAATTACCCCATACTGGGTGGGCCTCCTATGTTGGAGATACTGAGAACGTATTAGACAACCGTCTTAGCATTTCTGGACAAGACACACTGGAGGGTTCTTTGTGGTTCTTGCCACTTTATTTAATGAAACAGTGGGAACAAGATTAAAATACAGCTCATTGGAAGCATTTCTGTGAACTAAAGATGGTTTGGCATGAATGAATGTTGTTTTAATGACTTGGTTGGGTTCCAGGGAGGACCTGGAGCACCTGGGAAATAGATGCGGTCCAAGCCCTATGGACAGTGCCCTCCCTGGCAGAGCGGCATAAGCTCTGGGCAGGAGGCGCCTTGCGACCCTGCCATCTTGCATGAGACGGGCTTGGGGTTGGCTGCGCGTGGAGTAGCTGGCTCTAAGAAACAGGACACCCACGACCAGGTCGTGACCCTTTGGGGAAAAGAAACTCATTCTAGACCAAGGTGAAGGGTGTCCGTGCGGAGCCCTAAGTGCGGGCCAGTGGGCGTTGACCAGTGTCTGAAACCGGGCTGCAGGCTGCAGACTTCATTGCAAACGTGAAGGACTTTCTTTCAAAAAAAAAAAAAAGCCTAAGAGAAATAGAAAACGAGGTCATAAAATAAAGAAGGATCTTAGTAAACGTGAATGTAACATCTTTGAAACAGCAGCCCAGATGTTGCCTTGGAGGAGTGTACTTGGATCGTGAATGTTGGGAAAGCAAGTGTGTTCTGGCTGCTCCAGACGTGAGGTGGGGCCAGCCCCTTGCCCCAAACCCCCCAAGTCTGTGGAAGGCATAGGTCGTAGGTCGTAGGTCATATATCACAAGGATTAGGTCACACTTTACCTCTAACCGGGCACAGCGTTTGGCTTTAGGAGAATTGAATCCAAGGTGTAACGAGGCACGTTCTGAATGAATTGGCTAATTCTTATTTATCATGTGCTCAGTGTTATTCGGCTTGTCTGGCAAGTCTGTGGATAAAACAGGCACAATTTTTTATCATTCCATTTGAATATTGGCATTTTATTCTCACAGTGAAAAGGTGTTTTGCCATTTGAACTCTGTGAGTCCTTGGCTCACCTCGGAGGGACAGAAAATGAGGTCAAGTAAGAATGCTGTGCCTGCTGCTGGTTTTCCATGGAAATCCCTCTCCCGTCCCCTCTGCTGAGCTTCGGACGGCAGGGAGGTGAAGTGGGGGAGTGCTCCCTTTCCACTCGTGTCCTGACCTTGGATCAGGAGGCTGCTGTCCTCAGAACAGAGACCTCAGTGTTTACAAACATCTGGGAGGAACCTAGAGTCCCAGGTCTCGGGGTGCCGTGCCACAGGCGACTCCCTGCTCTTCTGGGGCGGCTCCGTGGCTGGTCACCCGCTGGGCCAGGACCTGCGCTGCTGCCCGGATACTCATGTCTTCACTTGGCCTGAGACGGCGGGACGTGAGACTCAGTGGGCAGAGGCCCTGTGTCAGATCTCCGACTACAGACCTTGTACTTCTCCCGCTGTCTGCAGACACATTTTCTATTGAAAGACGTCTCAGAATTGAGCCTCAAACATTATCTTAAGGGGATTTCTACACCTGGGACCCTTGTGGGGACACCCTGGGCCTTCTCTTACTTTTAACTCAGTAGTTCCTGGGGGGACTGTCCCCACAAGATGTTTGGTGCTCTCTGGAGCTCTTTGGTTGTCCCAAATCTGGGGACGGGGAGCAGGGGCAGTCATCTGCTGGCATCTAATAGGTACAGGTCAGGGACGCTGCCAGACAGCCCCCAGTGCGCAGGGCGGCCCCCAGCAGACACTCAGCCTGCCCCGAATGCCAGCAGGGTGAGGTGGAGACCCTGAGTTCACCGATGACACAGACCTTAGCAAGTATTAATGCTAATATTGCATGAATTCTTAAGCAATGTTAACACAGATAGTCAAAACTAATGGCGTGCCAAGCCCTCTGTTCATTAGCTCATTTAATTCTCAGCTCTCTGAGCTCACTTTGCCGATGGGGAAACTGAGGCCC
Source organism: Hipposideros armiger (assembly GCF_001890085.2). Taxonomy (NCBI): domain Eukaryota; kingdom Metazoa; phylum Chordata; class Mammalia; order Chiroptera; family Hipposideridae; genus Hipposideros; species Hipposideros armiger. The sequence continues at coordinate 1,819,286 of NW_017731382.1, read as the reverse complement.
AGAGGGGTTAGGTGGCTTCCCAAGATCACGCAGCACGTAGGTGACGGAGCCGTTCGTCCTGACGCGTCACTTCTCCACCTTGTTCACCAGACAGGAACGGGGCTGGGCGGACAGCACAGGTATGGAAGGTGGGCCCATTCCTCCCAAGTGCCAACACCGCGGGCTGCTTTCAGGGCCCCAGAACCCCTGGCTCCCGCCCTCCTTTAACAACTGGCCTCCCCTGCGTGCTGGGCCCAGTCTGCACATTGCAGGCCTGGTGTGTTTGCCGCGTATAAATCTGACTAATAACCTAAATTGGTACCAGAGACACAATTGCATTGATTCCTTCCTGATGGCCGTGGGTGGTGACATTCCGTTTGATCTCAGCCCAAAGCCCACGTTCCACTTTCATACCCACACGAGGCCTTGTCGTCATTTTCGCCGGCTCCACCCTGCCGGCTTGATTTAGAAGAAGTGCCTGATTTAATGGGGGGAAAAAAGAAAAAAGGCCGCAGCCGCAGAGGCGGGCCCTTCGAAGCTCTGAATATCGGGGATGGCGCGTCTTTCATTTCGCAGCTCAGCATTCGTTGTTTCACGTTTCAATGTTTTGCTTCAGGTGAGGGCCTGAGGCTGTTTTTCTTGTGGAAATTATGTTTAAATTCGTCCTGGAAGGAAGGTCTGTGATGGAGGCACGTTGGACAGGCTGACTCAGTGCAGGGTATTTCCAAGTTTACGGCGAGGTAGTGGCCAAAACTTGCTAAATGAAAACAAGAACAGGAAAGACAGCAGAGCCACCTCAGCTGTGGCACCGGTTCTGGGTTGTCGAAAGGGTGGTTCGAAACAAATGCTGAACTCTGAAAACTGCTCCCTCGCGCGCGAGGGGTATGGCGTCCGTCACTCCAGGGTAGCGCACTCTGGAACCCAATCAACAAAAGCGTGGCCTGAAGTCGGGGTGGGAAGGACTCTGGCGTGACTCTCCTTTGCGCCTTTGCTCCTTGTGACGCTAAGAAGGAGATAGCACCATGGGTGGAGGCGTCAGATGTCTGACTCTGGCTGTGCGTTCACCGCCCGACTTTGTTCACGGGCCCGTGGACCTCAGAAAGCGTGCCTGCTCTCGCCTGTCATGCCAAACAGCGCGTGTTTATGAGGGACGTGGGTGAGGGTGTTTTTGTCTGTGCGTCACCAACGCTTGGCATCATGACTGGCATACGACAGGTACTCAATAGATGTTGGTGGGAAGCATGGGCAGTGAGCGTGTCATCACTCGCGAGAAGCGGAGGGTCTGGTGCGTGTTTGGGGAAACCCCGGCCGCCACATCCTCTGCTGCTGGCCTGTCCGTAGCATCCCAGGCCCATAGCGAGATCCCACTCTTTGTAAACCTTCCCTGTTAACAAAAGAGGAAAAATTCTGCTGATATGTTGGTAAAGAATCTCAGATACACAGACGTGAGCCAGGCCCATTAGAGGTCTGAAGATGGTCACCAAATGTGGAGTTTGAGTTTGACAAATGCAATTCAAACATCATAAATGAACCTCCTCCCCTATAGGGTTTGATAGTCACTTGCTGCCCCGGAAGAATTCCAAATGCAAATAACAGCAAAAAGTAAAGTGATTTTATTATTAGTGTTAAATATTTACATAGATTATAGAGGGGAATCAACAGAGTATGACACATTAGCTCAGCAATGAGTCTTTTCCAAATGACGAGTTAGGAAGCTTGCGGACATGTTGGCGAGTGAAGCGGCTCATGCACCTGATTTTCATATGTCGTGTAAGCAAGAAACAAAACTAGACAATCCTGTGTCCTTATTAAAATCCAACTACAGTCACAGCTCAGCCTTAAACTTGGAGTGTTACGAATACAATATAAGTGTTTAAACATTCGGGTTGCCTATGATATTCCTTCAGTTCACGTTTCTTACTCACCACTGGTGATCTGGTTCTCATGGCAGCTGACTTTCTGGGGGTTACTTAGTGAAAGGAGCGTGGGGGGAAGGCAGCTGAAGGATTAAATGGTATCTACATTATTTTTGTCCTTTCCCCCTTTAGCATAAACCCTCCGTTTTGCCAACTCTGTGAGTTCGGCTGAAGTGTATCAAAGAATTTTACTCAATGAATATTTATGGCATCAGCTAGGTGCAAAGAATCTTACTCTGAGTGACAGAAACTTGAGCCAGGCTGCAAGAGTTGGAAAGAAACGGCTCAGGGGAGTCAAATGTAAGGTGGACCTGTGCATGGCGATAACAGCCATTCGGGGAAGGAGCGCTCTGGGGTCCCGAGGTGAGGAATATAGATGAGGGCCTGCTCTTCTAATTTGGGGGGTGGGAGGAGGGGGCGTCAGGGTGCTGATTAGGGTTTAAATGTTTTAGAAAGGAGCCACGGTTTCGGTATCAGGGTAATGCTGGCTTCATAGAGTCAGTTTGGAAGCGTGCTTTACTCTTGAAATTTTTGGAATGGTTTGAGAAGGATATAGTCAATTAATCTATGACAAAGGAGGCGAGAATACAATGGGGAAATAATTGTCTCTTCAATGAATGGTATTTGGAAACTGGATAGATAGGCACACACAAAAAAAATGAATCTGGACCACTTTCTTATACCACATACAAGAATAGAGTCAACATGGATTAAAGACATAAAAGTAAGACCTGAAACCATGGAACTCCTAGAGGAGAACAGAGGCAGGAAACTCTGTGACATGAGTCTTAGCAATATTTTTTTGGATATATCTCCCCGGGCAAGAGCAACAAGAGTGAAAAGAAACACCTGGGAGAGACCAAGTCAAATTAGGGAGGAACCACGGTCTCTGCTGCCCAGAGTGCACAGTAAGTTCCCGGAGGCCCAAGCAACAGACATGAGGCGTGGACGCCCCAGGCCACTGGGAAATTAAGACTACTTTACTTCCTGGCCCCTCGCTACCCCGTTCCCTTACAACACGGATTTAGTGAAAGATGCCCCATTTTGAGTGTTTGGGGTTTTTGTTTCCCTTTTTGAATTTGCAACTTGTTATGTGAGTTTTTCATAGAATGTAGTTTCTTGAGTCAGATGCAACAACTACAAATAAATACATAGACACACAGAGAGACAGTGATAAACACATACATTTTCTCCAAAGGTAATTTTTCAAAAAGCCGGAATAGCTCTTGGTACCACATCTAATTAGGAGATTGTAGAACAAGGCAGAACCATCTTGATTATAATAACCAGCCTCAGATAATGCCGTGTTCAGTTAGCTCACTCAACATCTATTTTGTAAGTAGATTTGGTTTATTTTTAGTTCTTATTTGAAGCTGGGAAACCAAATGGAGATAAAGGGCTCTTGGTGAGCATGTGACACCCAGGAGGAGGCGGCCCGAGGCACTCTGCCTCGTGGCTCCTCTGAGAAGTTCGCTGAGCTTTTCGGAAGACGTTTGAAGAAAAGCCAGCAGCTCCGGTGGGGTTCCCTGTGTCTCAGAAACAGGCTTCTGCTCTAAGAGAAACAAACGGTGGTGCACGTAAAAATCAATGGTCCATTCCACAAAATACCAAACCAATAACCCTCAAACTGTCAAAGTTACGAAAAACAAGGAAAGTCTGAGAAACTGCCACAGCCAAGTGAAGCCTACGGAGAGGTGACGACTCAATGTCATGTGGGATCCTGGGCGGGGTCCTGGGACACAAAAAGGTAAAGACTAAGGAAATCTGAAAAAGGAATGGGCTTCGGTTCATGATAAGGTGTGGACACCGGTCTGCTACTGAGAGCAGACATTCCACGGTGAGGTGACACGTCAGAAACGGGAAAAGTGGGAGTTCTGCGCCGTCTGCGAAACTTTTCTGTATATCTAAAACTATTGGAAAATAAAAGGCCTCTTTTAAAAAGTATAAACAAGATGATGTAGAACACCCATATTCCACCGCTGGGGGGAAAATCGCTGTCGATATTTTGGGGTGTCCTCCTTCTCTGTACACAGGTTCCCCAGGGAAACCATACTGGCACACAAGCTCCTGCCCCTTAGTGTTGCGGGAACATCAGCTGCGTCCCTGTGTCACTATAAACGATTTGGTTGGGCAATCGATCAGTCAGTCAATATATAAGTAAATACCATCTGGGAGAGCACTGTATTTTCCTGAGATGGACGTAAACTCAGAGACGGATTCTGGGGAGCAGCCCGTCAGTCCCACCGTGTTGGGTCTTCATGCTGGAAGCGGGGAGCAAGGCTGACGAGCCTCCCTCACGTGTCCAACGGAAGGTGGTCCAGCCGCTGTCATGCGTGTGCCCCTCCGAGTTCCCTCCGGACCACAGAGGGCTGCACTGCGGGGCTGGTCATGTGCAGGGTGACCTGTGTGAGGGAGAAGTCTGCAGACACTGCAGGTGGGGGCGTTCTCATGAGCAGCCCTAGGGACTGCCCAGCGCGGGCTGGCTGCGCCTACGTGGGCGTTTGGAATGGGTGGCCTGGGGAATTGGGGCAGCTGTGAGGCAAGCTGCTCCCGGCTGGCATGGAAACCTCTGTGGCCTGAAGGGCAGGACAGAGACGGTGCCAGGTCACTGCGTGGCACCCAGAGTGGAAGGAGGGCACTCCTTCTGAGTAACGCTTAGAAAGAGGACAACTCTAAGGACGGCTCACTTGGGGCGTGCCGTGTGTTTTGTGGGTGGCCTTGACTTTGCCCCCTGAGGAGTTTTGCTTTGTCCTCCAGGACTGTGACTGAGGCGAGAGGCCGAGCCCTGGGGGAGGCCCAGGCAGAGGGCAGGGTGGGGCGTTTGCGTGGGAGCTTGAGCTGGCCTGGCCCATCCATTTCGCTTCCGTCAAAGGGGTGGATGGCGTGTTTATTACCTGAATGCCCTCACTGGCCAGGCAGGCTGATTGCTTCCTCGGAGAGAGACGAGTCCTACATTAAATTCCACCAATGCCGGCGCTGGAGCAATGGCCTGTGGGTGCCGGGAGGTAGCTGGCCACCTCTCCTCATCCCCATCACTGCCTCATGGTTGGACATCCATAGAGGGACTGTTTGGGGGATTACCCGCATGATCTAAATGGTAGAAACATGCACTCTAAGTTATTTTAGGGGAGGTGAGTCCTAAGTGCCTGAGACAAATATTCCAATAGGGCAGGACTATGTTGTCGATCAAATAGGAAGTGTCTGCTATTTGGGATTGTCACCTGCCTGTGCTCCAGCTGGTGCGTGTGCGCATGAGTCACCTGACCCCACCCCACCAGCCTGACCGTGGTTTTCAGAGGCAGAGTCTGGAAATCCACATCTGGGGACCACGGCCCAGGAGACATCTTACACCTGCCTTCATTGCCGTGATCCACCCTGATGCCACAGCTTGTGCTGGGATGGTCCTGTGTGCTCCACTCAAATGGAGGGTTCACTGGAACTTTCCTTCCATTGCATCATATTAGCTTGCACTAGACTATAGACTCAGAGACATGCCCTCCCCAGCCGCCAAAGCAGGGATTCTAAGAGAAATAGGTCATCCCTTTGACCAGTATTGGTACTTTCAAACATTTACTGAAGGCAGCTTTTAGCTCTTTACAAATCTGCTTGTTTATGCGTGACGCGACTTGTGGCCGTTGTATAGATGGAGAAAGAAAGGCAGAGAGACACAATTTCGATTTTTAGCAAGTATCTGGCAGGCAGACATTAGAGCGCTCTATGCTTCTTAATCAGAAACAGAGCTAATCACTTTCCTGAGATTAAGTCGTCCTGGACACTGTCCCATATCTCGGTCCTCAGCTTTGCTTTCCTGCCCTGAAGACACTGATACATGCGATTGTGAAACTCATTTATTTCATGGAGATACTGGAGAGTAAATACCTGGACAATTCCTGCATTCCGGATGAGATGCCTACAGAGAAAGGGGCCTCCGCTGCCCTTGAGAACCGGGAGGCCTGCCTGCTGGGGTGCTGGAATTTCGCCAAGAGCACCCTTCCACGCGCTGATTTCGTCTGTTTCCTCCTTATGCAAAGTCTGTCCTCATGCCCACTGCATCTATGGAGACACTGTCAGCTTGCGGCCTTGGGGCTGGCCGGAGACATGAACCAGAGCCCGGCTCCTACCCGGGGGTCTGGCCTGCAGATGCTGTGCCTGTGTCCCACTGTGGCCTTGCCAGGTTGTCCCTTTCTCACGAGTCCCCATGGTGGTAACTGGGGTGTGCACCCGTGTGTGTGTGTGTGTGTGTGTGTGTGTGTGTGTGCATGTGAGCTCAAGTCCCTGTGGACTTCGCAGCCAGACCTGAGGAAGGGGTTCTCAGACGCAGGGAAAGTGAGCCTGGCCATGTACATGGGCCGTCCTCTCCTCTTGCCTGTCTGCAGCTTGAATCACCAGCTTCATCATGTCTCCAGCCCAGAAGAATGAGAGGCTCAATGGCGGAGCCTATGAAATCATGCGTCGCTGACGCCCTCTCCCTTTTCCTTTATCCTTTTCCTAAGAGAGAGAGCTAAGTCACTTGTTTTGTGCTTGGTGTTGGGCGCCTCCAGCCTGGGGGGAGTGGAATTTCACCCTCTCTAGAGCAGAAGGGCCTGAGGGTTCCAAGTTTTTCCTCCCGAACGCCCATCCTGGGGCTCCTAAAGGCAGGGGTGCCCTTGCCCCTCAGCTTGTGTGCGCCCCACCCTCGCACGTTGGCCATGCTGACCTCCCCAGCCCCACCTGGGCCTTCAGGCAGCACCTTCCCGAGCCAGCACTAGGGAGGGGGGGGCTGGGGGCGGTGCTTCCAGGCTGGGGGGAGCCGGGCCAGACCCCCTTCTGCAGCTGACACAGGTGGAATTACAGTCTGTGAACTCTGAAAATGTGAGAGAGCTGCTGTGCCATTTTTGACACCGAATATCGCATTCATTAAAGCTTAATTTGATCTTTTTTAATATCACATTAAAGCGCTTCCATCCTGGAATGGAATGGTTATAGCACGTGTAAATCTGCCACACACACAGTGCTTCGTTTATGCTAGCTTTTATTTCACTTGGTAAAAGGTAATTTGTTTTTATTAATTGATTCATTTTCCCCCATGGGTGAAGCAGGCTGCAGGGACCTGGGCGGGCACGCTGCACAGCTGCCCCCTGTTGTAGGCTGTCATCCTCTGTGAAGTTTAACTGTCTGCCCAGGTGCCTGTGGTCTTAGTATCTGCTTCAGCAACTCCCCGCGTCCTTCAGTTTTTATTTTTAGGTTATCCTGGCCAATCGATCAGTCAGATGCTGCTACTGAGATGGACTGGAGTGCTTTCCAGTGTTCTGCTTTAAGCAAAGTGGAACACACACACACACACATCACACACACCACACAGCATACACCACACAGCACACACCACACACACATCACACACACACACTCACACACACCACACACACCACACACCACACACACACCACACGCGCACACACACAACACACACACACCACACACACCACACA
>NW_017731382.1:1807640-1811844 GCF_001890085.2 Hipposideros armiger | reverse complement strand
CACACACCACACACCACACACCACACACGCACACACACCTGTTGACTCCCAGGCACGTCTGGGCAGCTGCACTGATGTTCAGAATGTGTGACCTGCAGCCAGGTTGGCCGACTCGTTAGCTGCTGGTACTCTGAAACAAAACGCTACGTAACAAGCAGCCTAATTTGGCTTCTGTCTTGATTTTCTCTCCTAGCAATTCCTTAGCCCCCCAATTTACAGATGGGGAATCCAGCGTCCCAAGCTGGCTAGCATTGTCCATCCACCCTCCATCCGTCTCTCACCACAAATGTGTGGGGCCAGAACCACGCCTCCGTTTCCTCCTTCATGCTGGAAACTTTTAGTCGCCATCAGGAGGCCTCTTCCAAGGTCATGGCCTGTTGTATCCTCGGGTGAATTCCTGGGTAGGTTAAAGAGCGTGGGGGGACTGGAAGGCTAGTAACCCCGAGCCCGTGTCAAGTCCATCTCTGCCACCTTCCATGGGACGCCCCTTTGTACAGTGTGTCTCCCTCCAGCAGCCTCTAAGTCAAGAACCATACTTTCCCCTAAATTCGTTGTATGAACACCTAGGGAGGTTGCAAGTATCATGGGGAGGGGGAGGAAATGCAACAGAAAGTGGGCCCAAGGGCATCTTTGGGCCACGTTCCTTTGGGACACGTGGTGGGGGTGTAGGAGTGGACAGGCTTTCTACCGTCCGTTTGGGGAGGAGACGCCGTCCACCTGCCCACCTGCTTGTCAATGCAGATAACTTTGCTTTCGTCCCCTGTAAGTAGTGAGTTCTTTTCATTGCTAGGAAGACCCAGACCCAGTACCCATGTGGAATCGTAGTTGTGCTTCCCTGTTACTGAGCCGGGGCTCACTGCCCAACGGGTATGGAAGCCAATACTATGGCACCGGCTTTGAGAAAAGAGAGAGCTTTTATTGGCAAGTGCGGACCATAACGAGACAGGAGGCAAGGCTCAAATCTGTCCCCCATGCAGGGTCCGGGCGGGATGACGGGTTTCAGCACCAGGTCTTCCCGGACAGCGGCCCCTTGGCTCCTGCGAGGTTAGGCTTTCGGTTCAGGTCGTGTCTGGCGCTTTGGTTCTGTGGGCGGAGCAGTGAAGGGTTCACAAGTGTCACTCATGAGTGGGGTCAACTTTGGCCCTGGGTCCTGTTAGAAACAGGACAGGGCCAGTCTGAGCTGGTTCTGCNTGATTGTCAAGTGTTCTGCCACCAAGGCAGCAGTGACAACGTGCAGAGACACAAGGGGGGCCGCCGGGGGGGTGGTTGGAGGGGGCCCTTTGCACCAGTGAAGGGTTCACAAGTGTCACTCATGAGTGGGGTCAACTTTGGCCCTGGGTCCTGTTAGAAACAGGACAGGGCCAGTCTGAGCTGGTTCTGCCCATTACATTACTATAAAAGTAAAATTTAAAGTGGTAAATATTGGGGAAAGGATTACTGATGACAGTAGCTAAGAGCCACCGATGGCCGTGCTCCAGGACAAACCAACCACTTTGCTCAGCATTTCTCAAGGTAAAGGGAGAAGACATCTGATGAATTCAATCCTACCTACCTGCGGAGGGAAAAGGAAGCTAGTTTGGCCTGAATTTCGAGACAGGCTGCCTCTGTAGACCTGGGTGCCTGTGCACGCTGCTTCCGTTTCTGTGATGCAGTAACGCGCGTGTAAGTGATCTGTAAATACCGAGGCTCTCTGCACACGCGGGTCTGTTACCCACCACGCAGATATCACATAATTACAGTTGGGACAAATTGCTTTCCATGGCTTCCATGATGACGCTTTATGTGTGTCAGGGCTTCATACTTTTTTCAAAGCTTTTTCATATCCATTGTATCATTTAATTCAACTAATTGAACTTGAATTGGAACAAAGAAAAACGCTGATAAAGTAATTAAATCGTGTTTTTTTATGGGAGGGGTGAAAACACAGCTGAGTCACAGTTGGGATGTGGCCCGTTAAAGGAGAAACAAAAAAATCTACACTCACCGCCCCTCCCTTCAGGTTATTCAAATGAAAAAAAAAACGGGAAATAAACCAGATTCATATTTTAATCTTATGATATACTTGAGGTCATAGATTTGTTGATTGTTTTCCTATTCTTTTCTCTGACCCTCCCACAACCACTATGCAAAAAAAAAAAATCTGAAAGTTTTATAATAAGTTTTTATAAGAACCTGTGATAAGAAATCTTTGCATATGACAGTCAAAGACATAAGACATGTCAGGGTTTCTCCGCCTGGCACCACTGACCTGGGTGCTGGACCATTCTTTGCTGTGGGGCCATCCTGGGCACCATAGTTTTAGCAGCATCTCTGGTCTCTACCCACTGGATGCTAGTAGCACCTCCCCAGTTGCAACAACCATAAATGTCACCAGACATTGCCCAGTGCCCCTGGGGTGAGAGCGGGCCGGGCAGATTGCCCCCCAGTTGAGAACGACTCATGAAGTTACAGTGGTGCAAAGCCTTTGCTCCGTCTGCAAAGACGGCATCCCAGGCGGGACGCGGTTCTGCGTTTGGTCGGGCATTGCGCTGAGTGATTCCGCCATGCTGCCGGAGCTGGCTGGGCTGTTCTGTCCCCAGTAAGTGACAGAGGGGGACTGTGTGCTCTCCAGTTATAAACCATGGGACTTCCACAAATGCAGCAACAGCGTTTCAGTCTGTATCTAACCACTTCCCTCAGTTATTCTTGGTAATGCCATTTACTAAATCTGCGGAAGGTACTGTGTTCTCGTCAGTTGTGCTACTTTGTGTTTATGCCGTGGAGTTAGAAGAATATTGTGATGAAAAAGGCATATTTCCACTTGGAATGCCTCCCAGTTGGAGGAATACGGTCAATTAAATATATCCATTAAAAACGAGCAAAAAACTGCAATGTGAACACCTGAGCCAGTAGTACTGTGCCAACCTCATCCTCCTGCCCTGATCAGGGACTTGGGTTATGTAAGGAGTTGTCACCCCAGGGGGACCTGGGGGAGAAGACATGGGGGCTTTCTACATGAATTGTACAAACTTCCTGGAGTCTTACAATATTTCAAAATTTATAAAAAGATAACATCCGTACTATTTAGTTCTAAGTCCTTAGATAAAACCATTGTAGACAGATTTCTTGGGTTGAACAATAAACAGGTTCTCCAGTCTGTCCTTTAATGAAAATAAACCAGAATCACAGACACAAAAAGTCACTTCTCTTTGCCTCCCCTCGTTCTGCACCCCAGCATCTTCCATTTAAAAGATATCCCTCTTTCTCATGTGAACATTGAAATCCCTGTTGAAATCACAAGGCTGGTTTCAGTACCAGCTTTTACTTCCAGGTCAGCAGTGACAGCTGTCGTTACCAAGCTCTTGTGGTTCCTTGGATGGACCCCGAAGGCAGAAGCCCTGGTTCCATCCTGATGCCCACTGGCTCAGCTGTCCCCTGTGTGTGCATCACACTTGGGGGTTTCTGGTGACTGGACGTGAGGCTGGGGTGATGGAAGTTTGGACGGGAGTCTCGCTGCTGCAGCCAGGGCTGGGAGGGCCTTTCGTGGTGCTTTAAGAATCACTGGCAGTGAGCGGGTGACAGGCTCGTTTCTTTCGGCTCACTCTTGGATTTCCATGGGGCGTCCCTGGGTGGCTTCCATCACCCAGGGGCCTGTACACCCACCGGGAAGCGTGACTCTGGTCACCTCTGGTGGCACCTCTGGGAGACAGATACTGAGGACGCCCTGGGAGGTGTCTGCAGGCTGCTCAGAAACGGCTGTGGCTCCAGGAAGCACGGCCTTGGCATCGAAGGTCACGTCAGCTAAACCCCCTCCCCATGCAGGAGCCGGCGACTTGCGTGAGGCTCAGGAAGGGGAGGGAGACGGAGACTTGTGGAGTATTGGCCGCGTGCTTGGCGCTTGGCGCTGCGCGGTGGCCATACCTGAGTCTCGCCTCCACTCACTGAGTGGCCACTGTGGTCTTGGTGACCAGCCGCCAAAACCAGGAAACCCTGAGTCCCCAGGGGCTCTGCTCAGCACATTCTTGCTCCCGTCACAGACCACCGCACATGGTCCCTGCTCATCCTCATTCAGAGAGGACTCCCTCCATCTTAAGTCTCCCATTTCTGAGTCCTTGGCGTCCTCCCCATCCAGCTGCTGGAGTTGAGAGAGACCGAGGGAAGACACCTGTCTGCATTATAGTGGCAAGGGCACACCTGGGAGAGAGCCGTCCCCATGTGGGTGGCC
>NW_017731382.1:1785098-1807490 GCF_001890085.2 Hipposideros armiger | reverse complement strand
ATAGTCAGAACCTGGAGCGTTCGTTTTCTTCTCTTTGCAGGACTGAGCACAACCCCCCAGGTCTGCATTAGAGAGCCGCCTACCAAGGCTTATGTCATTGAGGAAGGAAGGCAGGACCTTTCTAGAACCCGTGTCCTGTGGTCCGAGCTCCCCGGCTCCTGTGCAGAGCAAGCTCACCCTTGTGCTCTGAACACCTCTCTAGAATCCATCTCCTCCCATCATGGGCTCATCTTTTTAAAAGTTTAGATAAAGCCCGTGGCCCCAGCTGTTTTTCTTTTTAAATGTTATGGGGAAGATGATTTATTTCGTGATTCTTAGATATGAATGATGGAGAGAGTGGTTTCAGTTTCATTATTGCAGTTGCCATATTTTAGAACTTCCTAAAGATAGCTTTATTTTTTTTTGAAAAAAGCCTACAGCCTTACATCAAGATAAAAAGGTTTCTGTCAAAATCAAATGACGTGTCAATTTTAATGAGCAACTGAAAAATTAACAAATGTAACATTCTAATCTAATTATGTTCTTCCGGAAAGTGCTTTGAAAATTCACTCGTTTGATTGTCAAGTGTTCTGCCACCAAGGCAGCAGTGACAACGTGCAGAGACACAAGGGGGGCCGCCGGGGGGGTGGTTGGAGGGGGCCCTTTGCACTTCATGATATTTCTGAAGCTTCCGGATTACTTGCTGATGTTCTCAAACTTTTCATAAACTACAGAAAAGTGAACAATCGCATGCATAGCCCTCTGAATTTTCACAAGAGAATCACAGCCACGCAGCCAGCACCCCAGATACCCACGCCCAGTATCCCTTTTAAGTCACTATCTTCCCTTGATTTTTTTTTAATAAATAGCTGATTTTTAAAAGCGTAAAATCTGTGCTTCCCCGCACAGCTTTATTATATAATTGGTATACAAAACTCTGTACATAACTAATGTACGAAATTTGGTAGTTTTAACGTATGAGTACATGTGTGTTACCATCATCACAGTCCAGATGACGGACCTGTCCACCACCTCCCACACTTTCTGTGTCCCTTTGTTGTTGGCTTGTGTTTGTTTGTGGTAAGAACACTTAACAAGGACTCGGTACCTTGTTACTAACTGCAGGTGCTATGTGGGAGGGCAGATGTCTTCATCCACTGTAACAGCTCCCACGCCCCGCCCCCCCAGGGCCCCCGTTTATTCTGTCCATGCCCATTCCTTTGAATCTCTTAGCTCCTCGTAGAAGAGGAATCTGGGCTTGTTAAGCAGGGTCTGTGCCTTCCTCCCCAGAGGACAGGCAGTTATTATATGCAGTGAGGGGACAAGGACCTGTGGCGTCCGTGGGTCTCCTCTCCCGTCCGACGTCCCTCATGGCTTGGGAATCACAAGCTGCTCTGTATGTTTCAATGAAGGAGCAGGGAGGGAACCCTGCCCCATGTCTCCCGTGAGTGACAGCAGTGATGAGATGTCACCGTGGTGCCCGGCTGCCACCTTACAGAGGCGTTTCGTTCCTTGTCCCAACTGCTTGAGTGCTGTATTAATAGGACATGACACTTTATTGTCATCGTAGAACTGGCCAGAGGAGCGTCCATTAACTAGGACTGGCTGGGCCAACCCCTCCCTGGCCTCGCCTCACTTTTGTTTTATGGAACCGTGGTTTTTGGAGAGACTGGTGGGGCATCTTAGTGCCATCAGAACGTTGGACAAACTACAGGGCGTTTATCCGGGGTTTCAAGATAACAGAGGCTGGAGTGGTCCATTTAGCAGTTTTATTGATGAGGAGGGAAACAGGGCATGCCTCCCCCAAAACAAAACAGAGGGAGAGAGAGAGAAAAGAGAGGGCAGGAAATGCTAAGTACCTAGTGTGGGAGACAAGGGAAGACCAAAGCTGCAGAACTGAGAGATGGAGGGCATTGTTTCATCTAGAAATTACCTAAAACAAAGCTAGAAACACGGTCAGGACATCTGCTGGGCATCGCGGGTCCGGTTGGCCACCCCGTCCCCTAGTTCTTAGGAAGGGAACTCGTGTTGACCTTGCTTTGTTGTATTTTGATGAATTCATGGTCTGGAGCCTTGATGACGGATCATGTGTGGTCCACATATTGTACTTTCTAATGTAGAGAGTTTGGTATTGTAGGAAGATTTCCAACAGAGGCCAAAGCTAAGAGAGTTTTCCGGTGACTTGGTCAGGTTTTGGTTAGCTAGAGTGTTCCTAGTAAAGATTTAATCCCGCAGACCATATTTCATATCCCGGGAAGGGATGACCATTTTCATGGTGAGACGTTCATATTTCATCCTGAGACCTAAAGCTGTATTTTTAAACTTCTATTGAGATCCTTTCTGATTGTATAAACTTGGGAAATCTGGAGATCTTAGGTATCAGGAAGATAAATTTACATAGACATATACTGTAATTCTTGTTCCTCATATATTTTATATTGCATCATTTACATATGCTTTAAATATCCAGTGAATTGTAATAAATGGGAACTCATAATAAAACTGGTAATAAAATGGATTATTCAGGTAATGCTGTTTTATTACAGTCTCGTTATGATTATATAATCCTTATTAAAATCTGGATCAAAGATGAATTTCTCACTGGAGGCGCCTCACAAGTACTTTAATAAATTCTATTTATTGCACAATCCTGGGGTGAATATTGGTTTTTATAATTTCATACAAATGTGTTGTAACAAGACACGGAACCGTCTATAGGAAATCTATAGATGACTCCTTGAGAATTTGTAGATTTCTTTCAGAACTTCTCGGTCTCACTGTCAATTCTTGTATTAGAAGAATTATTTGCTGGGTGAACATATTCATAAGCATTATTTTTCACCTTTAGCTATTGTGAATGGCCCTTTTCTCTCCAAGGGCCCTTTTCTTAGAATATTTTTCTGATAATATCCAGGTCCTCTGGTGTTGATTAAAGCTGCATGTGGCAGTTGGAGTCAGGCTGAGTGACACCATCAGTGTTGTGGAAGGGACCCAGTGGTTGACTCGGGAACCCACATGGCTGGGCACTGGCAAAGCAGCCTCTTACTAACCCTGGCGCCTCCAGAAAGATCTTTGAGAACTGGACAAGATTCAGAGCAAGACAGCAAGAATGGCCGAGGATCGGCACGGAGCCCCTCTGAAAACAGACCAGCAAGGAGAATCATGTTTTTCGGCTGGGATGAGACTACGCTGGACATGTTTAATTTCGTGAGACAGACAGATCCGTTCCTCCAAACCGTGGATGTTGGATCCGGGAGGCAGGGCCTGGCCACATACACACCTCGTCTAAGAACCAGTGAAGGGAGTCTGGCTTTCAGCTTGATCCGACAGGTAGAGACAGACACGAAAGCATCTTGCAACCTTCTTCATGCTTTTGCGTCTGTCGGCCAGCCTGGCGCTGTCCACTGAGGGGGTGCTGAACTCACCTTCGATACCATTGCCGTCAGGACAATTAAAACCAGGGCTCATGGTTCATTTCTAGGCCCACACACGTGGGTCCAGGGGAAAATAGGATTTATCCCTTATCGTTAGAAATCACTACCCACAGCTGCTTTCTGAGTAGGGGGACCCTGGACCCAGCTGGCTGTGTCTGAGTTCCAGCTCCAGAACTCAGCAGCGGGGTGACCGCCTCCTGCCTCGGTTTCCCATCTGTAAATAGCATAACAAAGGTATCTGCCTCAGTGTTGTTATAGGGATGGAACGAGTTAATATTAAAGTGCTAGAGTGTCTGGCACCTAACGATGTGTGTTGTTAAAATGTTTTCTGAATCAATTAAGTAAATACATTTTCCTGATGGGGCTCACGGGCCATCCTTCGGGGCGGGGCCACAGAGAGCAGGCAGCAGTCTCATCCACAACTGAGACACCTCCGGGTTCTTCCAGATGTGCTGAGTGGGGACAGCAGAGGCAGTGCTGGCTGAGCCCCAGCTCGTGGGGACAGAGGATGGGTTTTGAGATGGGGCAAGGAGACGTCCCTTCCACCTGGGTGCGTAGCCAGGGCTAGCGCCCTCCAAATGCATGTGGACTGGAAATAGGCTGTGGAAACACTTCTATCAGCATCAGGGAGGGAAGCAGAATTTTAAAAGGAGGATTTAGATAAAACTGCTTATTAGTAAAGAGAGGATTATCCAGGATTTTAAAGTTTGTTCTTATCTTCTGCACCACTCAAGTGTGGAACCTGAGGTATTTCCGCCCCGGTTGGGGGTCTTCAGCTGTAGAAAGCGCCACACAGGCTCGCAGAAGTGGCACCTGCTGCAGGCCCCAGGCTTTCTGCCGTCCGCCGGGGAGATGCTGATAACAACGCACGCGAGCAAAACCCACACGAACTGCTGGGCTCCCTTCCTTGGCTGCAGAATGCCCCGTTTGCCACCCTGGTTCGCTCACTGGGAGTGAATCCCGCTGGTGGTGCCACCTAAGAGGGAGCACAAACACCGAGGCAGGAAGGTGCCCAAGCTACATCACGTGCAGATTTCTCTGTCC
Organism: Hipposideros armiger; assembly: GCF_001890085.2. Lineage (NCBI taxonomy): Eukaryota > Metazoa > Chordata > Mammalia > Chiroptera > Hipposideridae > Hipposideros > Hipposideros armiger. The sequence continues at coordinate 1,803,033 of NW_017731382.1, read as the reverse complement.
TTACCGGGTCTTAACACATAAAGGACCTTCCATGAGTGCTCTGAAGGGCCCTGGCACCCCGATACACACAAGGGGCAGAAAATGAAATGGAGACACGGAGTCTGGGCCACGTTGTCAAGTGGAATCCTGAACCTCCGTCCTCCCCTCTCCGCGTGTCAGATACAACTGTGTCATAGATCGATAAGAAAAGACCACTCAACAGAAATCAGATGGAAGAGTGGGCAAAAGACATAAATGGAAAAACATGGAAGAAAGTGGGAATTAAACAGAGAGACCTGCTCTACCCGCCTAGAAATCAGTTCAAAGCAAACCCAAGAGCCACGCTTGCTAATGTAATGAGCGAAAAGCTAAAGGTTTGCTGAGAAGGTACTGGGGAAACGGGGCTCCTCTCTCAGAGTGTCCGTAGGAATGTTGGGGCACAGCTTTGTGGTCGATAGATCATTTTCCGTTGCTGTGGGACCAGTTCTCACAAACGTGGCGGCTTAGAGCAAGACTCGTTCATCATGTCACAGTTCTGTGGATCAGAAGTTTGGCACAGCCTGGCTCTCTGCTCAGGGGCTCACGGTGCTAAACACAGGGTGCCCACGGGGGCTGCAGTTCTCCGCTGTGCTGGGTCCTCCTACGGGCTCACCGGCTGTGGCGGAACTAGTCACTTGTGCTTTCCACGGGGCATCTGTGCCTGGGGAATGTGGGGCGAGGGACAGCCAGCTCCGGGGTATGGACCCTGGGGGATTGTGCAAGAGGGCTGCCCAGGAGGAGGCCACTCAGAGGAGGCATGGTTGGTGAGGAAGGGACAAGTTGGGGAACTCGGTGTCTCTGAGCCCAAGGAGGGGTTGAGTTTTAAGGAGGAGGGCTCCGTAGCAGCCCGTGCAAAGCAGCCGGAGACCAACGGGGACCAGGGGGGCATAGTGCAGGCCTGCAACCTGGGGACGAGCCGACACTCGGGGGCCTGCAGTCCACAGGTAGCCGTGGCTGAGTGGGCATGCCCCTGCTTCTGCCATTGGTATAATGCATTGTCACCAACAGTGTCAAGACCCTGCAGCAAGGACGATCTGGCAAACTCTGCCCTGACTACATGGCCTGTTGTCCCCCTGGGGCGTGGGAGGAAGAACAAAGTGACCTGAGAGGGCCAGCCCCATGCCAGGGCCCCTGGCCAGCGCCCAGTGCTGGGACGCAGGGTAGCCTCTCCCCCACTTCCTCTATCGCAGTCTCTTCTGGCCCCTTCTCTGCAAGTAGAGACGCTTCGTGTGCAGGAGCTGTTACCGCCGCCGCCTCCTGCTCCAGGACCGAGCAGGTGTCTCGTGGGCCCGAGCCGGCCTCCTGCTCTTCAGAGGGACTGTAGAGTGAGGGCGTGACTGGGGGTGTTGACCGTGGGGCGTGTGGGCGCAGCAGACCTCGCATGTGCCAGGCCTGATTACCCTTCCGCCTTGGCGGAGAAGGGGGAGGCGTTTCTACCTGCAGGGAGGAAACCAGGATGCTTCTGGAAAATTAACTTCAAGTCTCCTTGGAGGGGGAGGGCAAGTGACACCAGAGCCTCTGTGATTCCCAAATAAGCATCTGGCTGTGCAGCCTTTCCATCCAAAACGTGTTTGGGGAGGTGTTTCTCAGCCTTCCTTTTGCTTTTCAGACAAGAATCCCCACCTCCTTCTGTTTAGGGAGATAAATTGACTGAATGCTAACAAATTTGTTCTATTAACATATTCAGCAGTAGGCAGGCGTGAGATAATATAACTCAATTTCTATCTTAAATCATTGTTTTAATCTTGCACTTGAATATCATCATTTAATTTGTACATCCAGCTGGAAATATTGATTTTTCAGAGGCATTTATTCTGTGCATTATGTAAAATTCTATTTGCACTCTGCTATAGAAATATTACTTTGTGGTTTAATATTACTTTGTTACATTTTTTTCCTCATTTCCCACTTGCTCTGGCGTCTCCTGTCGATGGGGCTGGCAGGAACCACGTGGGACGTTGGTCAGCTGGGAGAGGCAAAGGGGAAAAACCTCACGTGTGTGCTTGGTGTCCGTGACTGTGTGTGTGCCTTGGTGTATGCATTCCGTATTTAACACGGTTGCTTAAAAGCTGGTAAATAGCAAACCGCAGGCTCGCGGACTTGACCCGAGGCCCAGCACCCCACGAAGTGACCAGGGGTGGAGAGACCCCAGGCTGTCTCTGGGTAGGTGTAGGGTCTGCTTCTGCAGGAGCGGCCCCTGTGCTTCTGCCCTGATGGGGTCCTGCTCCTTTTAAGGTCTTTCCCCGCCTGTGCCTTCTCTGCTCTGCCAACGTCTCCCTGGCGGGGACACCATAGAAAAGGCATGCCGCCCCCTGGTGGCGACCTCTGGCATGGCTGTGGCAGGAAAGGAATGTTCACCTGGATTCCTTCAGAAGTCTGCCCTGCCCATGTGCTGGGAGGGTGCAGTAGATGAGTCCCATCCCCCCACTTCACACAGACAATCACAGACTTCTTCTGGTAGCTCTTCTGCCCTGAAAACCCAAGGGGCACCCACGTCTCCCTCATTAGAGCTCCCAGAAACCTTATGACCCGGACTGGGTGGTTACAATTCTCCCCATTTCACAGATGAAGAAGTCGAGGCCCACAGCAGGATCTAATGGTTCATTGCATTCGGTGGCAGAGTAGTGGCAGTTAGACAAGAAATGGGTCCAGTGCCCTCACCTGGGTCTCTAGCAGCCCCAGAGGGGTGAGCTGAGTCAGGTGGGCCCTGGCCAAGGGGACCCCCCCTGGGATCCCCGGGGTTTGGCCTAGTGTGTGCAGGTCCCATCCGCCACCAGGAAACAAGGCCACAGGTACGTTTGTTGAAAATGGCTGCTAACTCAGAGAGGACAGAACTGGGTTTGAAATAAGGGTCATAATATCAGGCATAGAAAAAACATCAACTTGGAGGCGTCTAGGAAAGCTTTTAAGTGCACTGTGTTTTAGAAATAAACTACCTGTGGGGAAAGGCAGACCCAGCAAGATGATCTGTGGGCCCCATGGCAAATGAAGACACGGGACCTATTGCTCGACCTTTGGCACTACCTCTGTGGCTGTCACACCTGGGAGGGGACTGCTGGCACCCAGTGGGTGGAAGTCAGGGCTGCTGCCTGCCCTGAGCGGGGCAGGCCTGACCACAGAGCTCTCTCAGCCGAATGTGGTTGCACAGAGCCTGGGCACCCTGCTGCAGAGAAGGGGCCAGGGGAGTCCCCGGAGGTCCCGAGCTCCTGGCCCGTCCTGCATGTGTCCTGGTGCCACCGTCGGTGCTCAGGACCGGTGGACGTGGATGAATGAGTGAGCGAGTGAATGAACGATGCTCCCAGCAGCTACCCCTTCCTCACTGTAGACAACGCCCCTGGGTCTGGGGTAGATTGGCGCGTTCTCTGGAAATAGGTGGGTCCGACCCCCTGTTTAGGGCTGAGAAGACCCTCAGGTGCCACCCCCCACCCCACCCCCCATGTACTCAGGTCCGTGTTTCTATTATTTTTTAGTACAGCCACGTGGGGGACACGTTCTGAGACGTGCGTCGTTGGGTGATTTTGTGTGAACATTACACAGTGACTTACACACACCTAGGTGGTGTCGCCGACCACACGCCTACCTGGGCGGTATGGTACCCACCGTCCACGCGGTCCGGCGGTGACCGGATGTCGTTATTCGTTTCATCACTGCATTTACTTCCTTTCCCCAGAGGCTTCCTCTCACGTGCCTTTAACGTGGATCCCAGGGGCAGCCACGACACTTCCCGCTTCATGGGGTGTCAGAGAGAACGGGCACATGGGTGGGCAGCCGCACCCCCTCCTCCCCTGCTGTCCTCAGATCCAAGAAGCCTCAGCCAAGGGAGGTGACGGGTGGCTTTGTAGCCAGGCACAGACAAGAGGGGGGAGGACGGGCAGACAACCGGCTGTGAGCTGCGGTGACGAGCTGACAAAGGCCGTGCGGCTAGCCTGCCCGCCCTGCCCGGCACCGAGAGCAGAGTCCCAGGGACGGGTACCCCGAAGCTCGGTGGATGCTGAACCGACAGCAGCACCACGTCCTTACCCGGTTTTAGAAACCACGCCCTGAGGGATCTCACTCTGGCTACACAGTTAAAGAATTGCCTTCATTGAAAGACAAAAGTCACCTGAAAATCCAGCCCAAAATGTATCAGTTAACGTGGTACTTGTGCGCGGAAAGCTGGGGCAGTTGGAAAATACTCGTGAGGCCACCCAGAGCCGTGTTAGAAATGGGAGGTGCCGGGTGTAGGAGAGCAAATACCCAGGTATGGATTCTGACTCGGGCAACAGCCGCTCACGTGCTCTGCACCCCGTGACTCAGCTCCTGGCCTGGGCTCTCGGTGCCGTCCATACACTCTTACCCGGGGTGTTCAGTGTGCCCTGAACGAGTGCGTGCCACTGGGCGCCACCAGGAGTAATGGGGGTGGGTCTCCTGTCCCCAGGAAGACCTTACAAAGCCACTAGTAATGAAGGGGACATTCAGAGGAACCCTCTCTGTTGTTGGTCTTCCGTTTCTGCCTCTGGGACAAAGTTTGCCAGAACTCGGATGGGTTCCAAGCAGGATGGCTGGGTGCCGGCTTACCTCACCGTCCCCACAGCCAGAGGCAGAGGCGGGGGTCTTCGTTCCTTTGGCAGCATGCCACGTGGGGACTCGGTGGCTCCCAGTGACTGAGTGGGTCCCGCCTTGTCCTGCTGAGGCAGTGGTCAGACATGGGGGCCGCTGTGTCCCCCCAGCCCGGCCCATACAACCTCCTTGTCCCTCCCACTGTGTCCCACCGCAGCCTCAGAAGCACACGGATGCGTGAGAAGGGGGGGCGAAGTTGACGATCCCCTTTGCTACCAAAATAGCTTACTAACTACCATGTCACCCAGAAAGCCTCAAGGAAAACTGCTCATGTCCTTTCAGCCCTGTCTCCAGGAAACAATTAAACCCCCGGACTTTATGAGTCCTGTAGGTACTCGTTCAGGTTATTAATTAAAACATGTGATGTCAAACTAGGGGGCCCGGGACTTTCTGCGTGTGAGGTAACGTGTAGGAATGTGAAACTGAACACTCCAGGACAAAACAGGACACGCGAGGTCATCCCTCAAAGCTGTGATGACGCGCTGGGTGGCCTCCCCCTGTTAGGGCTAGCCGGCCGTCCCTGCTGCGTCGCCATGTGGGGGGTGTTTCTCTGTTTTCTGTAAGCATACCAGTTAGTTTTGTATCTTTAAAAAATATATCAATAAAGTGCTGAAAAGTGCAAATGACGCAGCCAACACAGGTGTCCACCACCCAGAATTGACAGGCGTTTGATAGACTTTTTACAGAAGTAGCATCACCCTGGGAGAGGTAACCTCCCCCACCACATTGCAGGGTGGTGTCTCTCCATCCGTGGTTTTGTACCTTGGCTGCATTGTCTCTGTACAGAAGTTGCATGAGGTTTTGTGCAGACTTATTTAACACGTGTGTAAATGGCGTCACTCTGTGCCGTTCTGGAACGGGCTGGTGTTACGTGGTGTCTTGGGACGGCTCCTCCCTGGCACAGGCGGGTCCGTGCAAGCAGCCGTGTACTGGGGAGTGTGGCACAGGCCTTGCCCTGTCTGCTAAGGACACCGGCTTCTGCCACCATTGTCCCACCTCTGCCCCTCAGAGCACCTGGGCGGGCTGCTCCAAACTGCCCCTCGGAGTCAGGTGACCGTGCAGCCTGCTTTGGGCAATGACGTGTGAGTGGGCACAGTGTTTGTCACCAAGTGCCCATGTGAGATGAGTCAGGACCCCCTTCTTCCTGTGGAGCTCCATCCGATGTCCATAGGGCAGCTGTCCCAGGGTGGGGGGCAGGGTGCCCAGCCTGGAAGTGAGCTCCGTTGGTTGAAGCTGCTGAGACCTGGGGCTGGTGGCGGGGGCTGCAGAAAGCCACCCCCTCCTGGCTAAGAGCACGTGATTCCCAGTTTGGGCCTTATGTCTCCTAGCCCGAGTGTGTGCGTGCGTCTCTCTAAAGCGCTGACCTGAATTTGCTGGGTCAAAGGACACTTGCGGTTTCAACTTTCCTGGTGGGTCAGCTTGCTGTCCACAAAGGCTGTACAAGCTCACACCCACACCCATGCGTGAGACAGTCCTTCCCCCAGTGCAGTTTAGATTCCACATGTTTGCCACATGGACGGCGTGAAGCTGATTACCTCATAACTTTAATTTACAGTAGATACCGCTTTCTACATGCAGTGTAAGTTATGAGGCTCTGAAATATCAGCGTTTTCCATGCTAATGAAAGTAACAACCCTTTTAATAAACAATGATTCACAGTTTGCACGACACTGGGGAATTTGTCCAAGTTGGCATAAGAAAAAAGAAAGCCCTTACCAGTTGAGTAAACGTTTGGTAACATGTGGGGAGTATTTTCTGAGCAGAACATCTTAAAAGGGTTTCTCTGTCCTTTGAATAAAGAACTCTTGCATTGGAAGGGCCATCAGTAAGGGTGTCTACTTGTCACCACAAGATGAAAGCTGGACGGTGGCATCGGGCCTTTGCAAGTGCTGACTTGACGTGACTCTGAGTGATGTCCCCAGTTCCCGTGATTTGGAAAGGTGACAGTTTCTTTTGTGAGTGGAGCCCGGATGGCCGTGTTTGCTTGAGCGATGAAAATGTTGCTAAATCCTCGCATGTCACATAGCGCTGCTAATTTCACAACCTTAATAGGTTTCACGTGTCACAACATCGCCAAACCCAGCAATAGTTTGCTTTTAACTTTGGTTATAAAAACCTAAACACACGAAGAAGCTGGGGTGCGTCTGAGATCTGCTGCTGAGACGCAGGATGAGACTTCAGTGGGGGTAGCAGTGTGGCCGGGCGCCCCCCACGGCAGCCCATCGTGAAAACGCGTAGCAGCTTTACGACGGGTGCCCTGAAGCACCACGTGACTGCAGGGGGTCTCGCGAGTCCACGCTGGCCTTTTGTAACATTTATTCCGTGGAGTTGGTACCTTCCTGGCCCCAGAGCAGCTGAGGGCAAGGTAAACTGACCCATCGATCAGGCTGGGCTGCCAACCAGCAGCTGCCCGGAACCCTCTCCCCTCCGGGTTCTGACCGGGCTGTTTCTGTCATCAGCCGGGATGCCTGTTCAGCGGAGCTAAAACAAATATGGAAGTGCGAGCTCCTGTCACAATTGAGGACCCAAGGACCTCGGGAAGGTCAACTCTTCCTCCAAGACCCACAGCTGGCCTTGGTGGAAAGGGACCCGCAGGTGTGTGATCCCACAGGGCCACATGGGTCTCTCTAGATGGGCGGTTCTCAACCGGGGGCGTTCTGCCCCTCCCCCAGGGGACACAGGCAGCAGCTGAAGACTTCGGGGCTGTCAGAATCGCCAGGTGTGTGCTGCTGGCCACTATGAGAAGAGGCCATGGACGCTCTTACCATCCTACAGCCCTCACACAGAACCCTCCAACCCCAGATGTCACGAGTGCCAAGCGAGGCCGACCCGCCCTGCTCTGTGCAGCCGGCCCAGGAAAGTGGCGATGTGGCTTTTGCCGTCACATCTGTGAACATTCTGTGATGTCCTGAGAAACAGGGCATCCTGGAGAGAAAGCCATGTGGGCTGTATGTCCATCAAGTAAGACAGCCCATGTGATGGCAGGCACGGTGTCCCTCTGTGTTGACAGTGGCAGGACCCACCTTGGTGGTGAGACACGTTGGGGCTCTGCCAGGAGCCCTGATTCCAAATGGCTGTGCTCTGCCCGGCTCCCCCGGCCAGTCCCTGGCCCCGAGGACCAGTGTGGGGTTATTTTGAGGGAGAAATGGAGAATAACTGAATAAATTAGTCTGGAACCCTGGGCAGGGACCCTGAGCTGCCAACTGTCTCCTGTGGGAGACTGGCTCTCCTCTGGCTCCCGAGGAAAGCGCTCTGATAAACTGTAACGCTTGCGTTTTCCGCCAGGGAAGGGCGTGCTGCTGGGATGTTGGAGTTTGACAAAGGCAGGTGCTGGGGAAAGCCACCGCACGTCAAGCAGTTCAGTGTGCAGGTGACTGGGAGGCTCAGCCAGCAGGTGGTCCTTGGGCAAGGTGACGGGGACTCTGGGGGATAAGCACCCGTCCCTGACCCTGTCTGAGGAGTGAGAGAGTGCAGACCTCAGAGGCTCAACATGGAAGGCCGCCCCCGGGGTGACAAGGCCGAGCAGCAGACGCCACACCAGCGGTGCGCTTTGCCAAGCCGCCTCAGGGACAGCAGGCCTCATCTCGTCCCCACATGGGAGCACACACAGCTTTTCCAGAAGGACAAGGAGTCCGACATGTTAAAAATTACCTTCAAAATGCTAAAGTTACGGCCACGTCCAGCAAGTGTACATTTGGGAAGTGGCCATAAATTCTATGAAAGACCGATTAACATTTCAAAACGCTTCCAGAAGTCCCCTAAAACTTTGATGGCCTGTCAGGTGACTTTTCCCTAAGGGGCAAGGCTGTTGGTCTGTCACAGGCGAGGGCGTGTGGGGGACACCCAGTGTCCACACAGGCTCCCACCCCAGCTTCCTGGGCCTGCGCCGGCTCCGGGCCCTGAAGCCTGAGCTTGGGTGTCCCGTCTGGGTGCCCCCGCCCCCACCCATCCTCTGCGTTCTTGTAAAGGCCAGCCGGTGACGTGGTTTCCTGTTTGTGATCATGGCGCAGACTCATTTCAGATTCATTTCTCTTGTCATCCTTCACTGTCAAGATGCCAGAGCCGTGGGCAGGGCCTCAGGAGAGCTTCGCCCTGTGCACCAAGACGTGCACATGTGCGTGTGACGTGGTAGTGCGTGTATGTGAGATAGGGTGTCTGTGCATGACTATCACACACACAGGACATGCATGCATTTGATGGCAACGTCAGAGGCACATGCTCTGGGGAACGGAGCGTGCAGGGGACCCGCGATACGGCTGGTGTATGTGAACTTCAGCTGTCAGCAACATTTGTAAAAAGTCTCACCCCCCAGCTCTCAGTAACGAACGGCTCTGAAGTCCTGCTTACATCTCAGGTGCTTTTTTCACCTGGAAGCCTGGAAGGTGTGTGTGTGTGTGTGTGTGTGTGTGTGTGTGTGTGTGTGTGTGTGTGTGTCCGTCCCTCTCTGCTACAATAGTGAGAAAGATGAAATGTGTGGAAATGGGGCTGGTGCCATGACTTGCATGCTGCCTGGAGATTGCATCCGACCCAGAGTTGGCCTGCCTGAGAGACCGCAGGACAGAAGAAATACTTATGTGTCGGACCCAGAGCAACGTTATTTCAGGAGGGTATCAACCTGGCTGGGAATGCCAGCAGGACTGTGCCACTGAGGCTGCCTTCTCACCCTTCGGTGACGGGAACCCAGAGACAGGGCCCGAGATGCTCAACGTCTGGCATTTTCCTCTCCCAGCTCAGGGCACACGTTCAGACCGTGCGCGGGACTTGGAGGCGTGGGGCTGTGATGATGCGCCTGTTAGGACGCTGCTGGACAAGAGGTTACTTAGAAAACCAGTGACCACTGCCTCTCACCTCTGCTTTGGTCTGCATTCATCCTCTCTAAGTTAGCGGTGTCATCATTTATCACAGTGGCCCGGGGGCCCCAGGGCAGGAGTCCCTCCAGCAAGCTGGCCTGTTGGGGACCAGCACAGACCCTCATAGCCAGGCAGAGGCCTCCACACGGAGCTGCAGGGTGACCCAGGGGCGGCACACCTGGTAAGTGGGTTAGTATTTAAAAAGCCTTCCCAACAATGTCCTGGCATAGAGTGAGTTCTGTGTAAATATTTGGAAGATAAATAAATGAAGTGCAGTGGGCCGTTTGCCGTCGGGGGAGGTGGCCTTGCTGTCACCTACTCTGCCCCATCACCTGGCTGGGCCATCGGTCCACAAGGCGAGGCTCCTTGTCTGCTTGGGGCCAGAGCCCCCGAGCTGGGGAGCAGGTAGTGGAGGGGGTGGCCCAGAGGTGCAGGGCTGCACTGGCCGGACTGACACCCCGAGTCCTTGGCCAGGATTTCAGACCCAGGGTGACTTTACCACACCTGCCTGTTCGATGTCTGTTCTGCGTCCTGCCATCTCCACGAGCAGGTGGGGCTGACCCCCACATAACCAGTGCATTGTGTCCATCCTGGGCCGATAGTAGCCAGCAGGCAGCCAGGCAGGCCCGGGCGGGAGGCCTGGGCTGTGGGTGTCATGTGTGCGCGCACCCCTTCCAGCAGGGCCGGGCCCGCAGACGCGTCCCCTGTGACAGAAGGACCTGGCGATGCTCCCCAGGTCGCGTCAGTGCCGAGGCATGAGACCAGGTGGACCTGCCACCTTCTGACCTGGCCCCGTCGTTTAGGACTGCCAGGCCCAGCTTGGCTTGGGAATCCCTTTGACCAAAAGGGGTGGCTGGAATGCACGTGTTCGTCCTAATCCAACGCCGCCTCTAGGAGGTAAAGCCTGGAGCTCAGCCAGGCCGTCCTCCAGCTCTCGCTGTTTCCATGTGCCCGATGGTGGGAGGAACCCAGAGGCACTGCACATGCTGCTGGGTCCGCTGATCGCAAACCGCTCACTTCTCAGAGAAGGCAGCCGCCTCAGCCCGCAGCGCACAGTCGGCGACCAGGGGCCTCAGGGCCTCAAATGTCGTCGTCTCTCAAAATGGTTTATTTGAGGGTAAAGTAGACGGTGACGTAAGGAGAACTGACTCTGGGTGGTGAGCACACAATGTGATATAGAGATGATGTATTACAGAATTGTACACTTGAAATCTATGTAATTGTACTAACCATTGTCACCCCAATAAATTTAATTTTTTTTAAATGGTCTGTTTGAATTAGGAGCCAGACAGGTCCACACGTTGTGATTGGCTGGTGTGCTTGTAAAGCGTCTTTGGACGGATGGGTTTCCCTTCTGTCTTTTGGGTTTGTTGCTGAGGAAGCGGAGTCTGCCCTGGACCCGCACCTTGTACCCCAGGTGTGGCTTAACGCCGACTGGGGGGCGTGGGACCCAGAGGCCCCCTCAGGTCTATGGGCGGTTTGTTTCGGGGAGGAGTTGAGCTTTCTAAGGCGGAGGACCTTCCAGCAGGGCGGGCGAGGCCCGGGCCCACGCGTTGTCACAGCCAGGAAGTGTCGGCGATGTGCACGTGGGCACGTAACGGGGGGCAGAGGCAAGGACGCACATAATGAACAGCAAAGGATGGTTTTTCAAGGAGACTCACTGGGGTTCAGAACTGGGGCTGCAGGCTGAGGGCCGGGGGCTGGCAGGACGGGCTGATGGAGGGAGGCGAGAGGGCCGGGCTGGCGCGTATCCCACTTGGATACAAGGAGCCAGGGTCAGCCTGCGAGGAGAGGTGGAGGGTGTGAGTCACGGGACAAGACACAAGACGAAGGAAAGGAGCCAATGTTTTTGTTTAAGGTGTGAAGGTGCATCCCTCCCTCTTACAGCTGTAGAACATTTTTAAATTTACCGTATTTCCCCATGTATAAGACGCTCCCAATGTATAAGAAGCACCTTAATTTTGAAGCCCGAAGTTTAAAAAAAAAATGTATGACATAAAGTTATTGAACTAAAGTTTTATTCATCATAAAATTCATACAACTCCTCATCACTGTCAAAACGCCCAACCATGAGCTTGTCCTCATCTGTGTCTGATGACGAATCACTGTCTTCATATACTGCCTCGTCCTCAGTTCCATCTATGGCATTTGAAAGCTACAACCACTGTATAAGATGCACCCAGTTTTTAGACCCCAAATTTTTCGGAAAAAGGTGAGTCTTATACATGGGGAAATACGGTAATTTTTTTTAACTGTGGAGCCAAGTTCTTTATTCAAATTGGTTGCATTTTAGTGGCTTAAAATGTCTATTAAAAAATTAAAGCATGTTTACAGAAACTACATGCTCAGAGTGTAGCAAATAAATTACCTCTAAAAGCACCCTTTTTAAGCAATTCAGAGAGAAAAGTCAGAAATTAGTAGCTTCTGATTGCACAGCCCAACCTTGGGAGATTTTAAGGAACAGTTGACGGGTCCACCACAACATTGAGTCTTTCAACACTTCACGACGAGGATGTGAAGAAAGGAGGATAGTGGACTATTACAAGAATCGGCAGGCGATTGGAATATTATCATTAAACTCGTGGGTGAAAAGGGCTCATCTGGGGATGTGAATTAGGAAGGTGAGGAGATAAACCCCCAGCGGACCCACCGTGTGCCTTAGTCTGTGAAATTACAAATGGCCTCGGCTTTTCAGGGGAGACGGGGATGGAAACCACGCAGCGGGATGGAGATGTGGGGGGCCAGATTTAGGCCCGCAGACATTATTTAAGCAGCATCTTTCAGCCACACCAAACCCCCACGTCGCAAATGCAGCTCAGCCCCAGACCTGTCTTTCCCTGCTTTTTATGTGACAATGAGAAGCCGTTTTCCCACTGTCTTGAAAAACGGTGCTGTGACCCGGAGGTTGAGCCAATAGCAATAGATATGAAATAGCCCGTCACAGTCGCTGCTTAGAGCAGTATGAGTTTCATGGGCAGGATAATGGGTGATAAATGGGGCGCCGTCACCCCCCCTTCCACCCACTTCATCACAGACGCCTGGCCAGGTGCAGGGGGTGTGAGGGACTTGGGAGAAACCACGTGGGTGCTCGCGGTGTCTGAGCGAGAACACACCAGCTCAGCCGTGCTAACCCGGGGGCTTCTGTGTAAAAACTAAATACATACATACATACATACATACATACTATGAAGCTTTGAAGGAAGGAGTGTAGGGGAGGGGCAGGCGATAAGGGAGAGGCCTGACTGCGATTTGCTTTCTCCTTGGACGTAGTTTTAAATTCAGAACTTACACCGTGCATTGTGAGAATCGGCAGCCCTTTCGATGCCCGCTCCTCGTCCTGTTCACTAGGAGCACATTATCCATGCCCCTCGCATCGTGATGATGCCGAGAAACTAAATGGCAAAGCTTCCAGGACACGGAGGGCGCGCGCCAGCCTCCAGGAACTCATCAGGACCCGAGAGTCATCTTCCAGAAGAGGCGGCGGCCTCAGTGAAAGCTCAGAACACAGACTCTGGCAGCACAGTGAGCCGGGTTCAAAACAGCTTTGCTGTGTGGCTCTGGGTGGTGGCTAAGCCTCTCTGAGCCTCCGCCCTGCGTCGGTAACAAGAACCCCTTCCTCCTAAGGTGATGCCCTCGCTCTGGATAGGACACTACTGGGCATCCCTGGGGGCCGGCAGTGTCCGAGATGCCAGAACCTCAGCCTTAGATAGCTGCCGCCTTCATGGGTCTCGGGGTCTAGACACAGTGAGCAGCTAGCCTGTGGGAAGCAGTCCTGAAATCCCAAAGGACCCTAGGACTAAGAGACCGCCCAGGACGGAGGCGGCCGGCCTGCTGCCTGGGATGGAATCCTCCTGGGTTTGCGGGTCAGCCCTCCCAGGAGCCCCCTCCCCGCCCAGCCTGCGGCCACGCCTGCCCCGGCCCCTCTGTTCCCCGCGCTGCCTCCTTTCTGTGCTGCTCCTCTCGGATTCTGTTTGGGCATCTTCCTGACTCTTCACTAGTCCTCACGTGACATCTGCACCTCTGCTGTCTTCCTGGGCTCCCAGTAACCCGGCCCACCTGGGTCTGCGGCAGCCCCGCCCTCAAGTCGCCCCCCCGTGTCCCTGTAATGCTGGCCTTTCTCCTGCCAGCAGACGCCCCACCCATCCCCCCGGGTTTGAGCACCTCTCCCATCTGGACTCCTCCTGTGTCCCCTGCATCACGTGCCTTCTCATCATGCTTCTGCATTCTGTCCTGAGCACGTTTGTGTGCACGTGTGCATATCCATGTGAAAGTGCGTGCACACCTATGCAGGACATGCAGAATGAGCCACACGTGTGTGTGCATCAGGCACACGCTTGTGGATTGTCCTCCTGGGACGGGCCATTCATGCGTGTGTGCGCGTAAGCACATGCACAGGGCACACGCGTGGGGAAGGCGCCCCCAAAGCACATGTAAGCGGCTCATTCATTTGTGTCTTCCTGACGCCTGGGCAGTATCCTGGGTGAGCGGCTTCGCGGGGCACGTGAAGGGCATTTTGTGACTGCTGCTTTGTTTATCTTGTCATGGAGGTGACCTGGGGTGGAGGCCAAGAGCCCTGAATTCCCTTCAGCTTGAGAAGGACCCAGACCTGGGCCATCAGCCTGGCCTCGCTCCTGCCAGCCGCTCCTGGCGTAGGTGGTTTGGGGATGTGCCCACAACTCCAGCAGGACAAGCTGGGCTGTCCGGCTGCTCCGGGACCAGAGCTATGACACAGGGCTGGCCCTTCCCAGCCTCCTTGCCACTGGCGTCCAAGTTTTGCCGTGAGCACCATGCCTCCCACCTGGAGGGGGAGCAGTTGGTTACAATACTTCTCGTCTTTCTGATTATATTCACTTTTGAGCCACTTGTACAGAGACCAAAACGGATTTGACGTGATGAATCACAACATCGCACCCTTTATTCAAAACTCCACATAAACAACAGTTCCGATTGGGATGAGTTGGACCCAGACAATGAGTTATGGGCTCATTAGCGTGGCAGCGCACATTCCTTTATCACATTAAGTTTATTTGAATCACACAGAACGTTCGTTTTTAGAAACAATCCCCTCCCACTTCAAGGAATCATCAGAGTTGCTCCAGGAAATATGACACTATCCCGTTTTTAACGGGATGCGCGCAGCTTGCAAATGGATGACAACTTGATCTCATTACACCTTCCCTGTGGGGACATCCCATCGCCCCATAAAGATTGATTATACATTAAAAACAGAATGAAAGGCAGATGTAGCCTGGCGTGGGCTCCGGCCCGTGGCTCTGAGCGGGGCCCCGGGTGCTCCAGGCTCAGACGCCCCTGGGGGTTTGCCCCCGGCCCTCCGGCCCTGAGGGCGCGCGCACACACACCTCTCTGTGGAAGACCACCCGTGAGCACAGCAGGTCCCCAGCGATGGCGCACACTTTGGTGACAAGAACGTGCACGTGGGCATCACGGAGCCTTCAAAGCTTGGGTCTCTCCTAGAAAATATTTCCAGGGTGAGCCGGACAGGGGCGGCTCAGTTCTGTTGTGGGTCCCCAGTGCTTGCGCCACCAGGGTCCAGAGAGCGGACAAGCCTTTTCATGGCGGAGAAGGGACAGGCTCTGGGTGTGCGGAGGGGTATCCAGGCCTCGTGCGGGAGGCCGTTAGAACACCCGCCCGGGCCCCTGGATTCAGACCAGTATTGAATATGAGAAGCGTCCCAAAGTGGAACGGCCAGAGGCCAAACGTCCGCTTGACTGTTTTCGTAACTGAGCCACAGCTGAGAACAGATGGGCCGCGGGAGCCCTGTCGTCTGTCACACAGCCCTGCCAGGACCTAAAATCCATGCCCTGGGTAGCACGACCTCTGAAAAGGTGTCGTGTCAGCTTGCTCATGAAATCAACGCTGTTCAGAGGCCACGCACATAAACCCACGAGCTCCCTCTTGTCCTTGGTGGGGGTCCCCAGTCCTCATGGTCACACACCCCTTGGGTGTCTGCCCTGACACAGGCAGATGGTGGCCCTGCCCTGCTCTGTGGATGTCACAGAGGAGCGGTGAGGCACCAGGAGGCGGTGGCCAGCCTGTCCCCTGGCAGTGGCACCAGTGATACCCAGGACACTGTGGTCCCCTCATGCTGCTCCGGCCTCTGCCCCAGTGTGGGGCCTGATAGATAGAAATGTCACTGGAAATTGATCTTCCATTTCATCAAAAGAGAAATTTATTTCTGGGTCTTTTCCAAAGGTAAGGTCATTCCTTGATGAGTTACTAGAATTTTATTTTTAACCTTCCTGTTGCATGTTTCTGGGTATTGTGGTCACCGGTGACCAGACCCCCTACAAGCCATAAGCTGATAACTATACAAGTCAGGACTGGCCCCGTGCAGGCAGAGGACAGGCGGATCGGGGCTGGCGAAGGCATCGGTGCTCTCCAGCCCCCTCGGCAGGCAGCTCCCCCCGGAGTGGGGGTCCTGTGGTCTAAGATGGGGGGTTGGGAAATGCTTTCTGTAAAGCCCAGATGACAGACGCTGGAGGTGCTGCAGCTGTGGGCCTCTGTTACAATGTCAGCCCTGCGCCCGGCACACACAGCCGCCGTGGGCGCCAGGCGGACCCTGGGGGCAGCTGCCTTCCTACAGAAGCTTGCAAAGCCCGGTGGTGCCACCGGCCCATCGTCGGTCAACCTTTGGTCCAAGAGACCCTTCGTTCTGTGTGACTTGGCAAGGACGACACCGGGTCGTGCAAAAGCAAATTTGCTTTCAAGGTTGCCTTCAAGTAGAAGTAAATTTCGTGTGCTCTGAGACCTCGGCCTGTCTGTGATAGACTTCTCTTATCTATTAATTGAGTTTCTTAATGTGATAGCTCAGAGGAATGAGAGGAGATAAAATCCATGAGCGAAATTACCTCTCGTTAACAGGCTCCCTCCAAATTGAGTCCTCGTGTGAACGAATCGCCACCTTTTTGGATGCGCTTGGTTACAGGGTAGAGGGCACCCCTGAGCTGCTCGGGGTTGTCGGTGAACTTCCTGGGTGGGCGGCTCTGCTGGAATCACACCATCTGGTTAACAGTGTCACTGAGCGAGAGCCTGCGTTGGGACTGTGCACGGACGAAGCCGGGCCATTCCGTTCTGGAGGGGCACCACTAATTCTCGTTGTACGACAACCGTGCGGCGCTGCATTTTAGAAATTAGGCCTCCGAGATCCATTAGCCGTGCCGTACGCTGTCGCTAAATGAATGGCTGCGTTATTATCCAGGTAATTCAAAACAAATGTCAAGCTGTGACAATAAAATGGTTCCCGCCCTAGGCCGGGGTTTGCGTAGGAATTGCAAGTTAGAATGAGAACAGCTCTGTTTTCAAGTTGGAGTTTGGGGTGGGCTCATTTTCATTAAAGTCTGAAGAAATTTTTTTACCAAGGTGATAATAGCATACTCGGCAACCTGTGATTATGGGCTGATAATGAAATGGTATCTTTTTCACCCCGTTTAGCTAGTGGTGGTTTTCGGTCTAGGATCACCCTGACCCCCTCTACGTCCAGGGTAATGAAAAAAATCTCAGTGACACACAGCAGGATGCCGTCCCAGGGACGAGTTTGTCCCGAGTCTGGGAGCCCCCTTGGAGGGCCTCACACTGGCCGTGCCGCCTTCCCAGAGCCTATGTCTGTTCTTGTTAATTTTCCACTCAAGGAGTGCCCATGAAAAGCCGATTTCAGAAGTGTGGGCAATTGGGTTTCCTCTTCAACCTTTTCTCTTCTCCTAATGCTAACGGGATAGGAGAGCATTCTACTATGCTCCGTGCTTATGTGGCCATGCTCCAACCTCGTCATGGACGGCCACCTCTGTACCTGCCTTCCATCCCACCCACAACCTTGCGTAGTGTCGTCGCTGCTCAGTAAACACGTGTTGAATGAATGAAGGTCTCTGTGGCGGTCATGTCTATGCACGCCCCGAGGGTGCTGTGACGAGTGCCAAGAGCATGGTCCTGGAAGAGTCGTGGAGAACTTACTGCACACCCTCTTCCTGGGTCACTGCCCCACCCGATGGCAACACGCCCCATTGCCGTAATGCAGAGTCACTGCCAGCATTTATTAGACGGCCTCTGTAATTCCACACAGCGCATTAACTCATCAGATCCTCACCCCAACCTTGTGGCGCAGGTACTAGTATTATTCCCATTTTGCAAATGGGGAGACTGAGGCACAAAGACGGTAAACCAGTATAAAGAAAGTTGTAGTCAGTCCTGACTAGGTAAAGGTGGGCAGATAAATTCATACTGGTCTGCTTCCCAAAAGAGGATGGCACAGGGCAGCGTCCTGAGGGGCCCCACCTGCCGAGCTGCTGGAGAGCAGTGTCCCCATGGAGAGGGCTGCTGGGGCCCCTGGATGGGTTTGTTGGCTGCCCGCTGGCCCCAGCCTCATGTTCCATGGCTGATGAGTCACCAGCTGTGCTAAGTGGCTTTAAAGACTAAACCCTTTTCTTCCCGTTGGGCAGACCAGGAAAACAAAG
>NW_017731382.1:1773841-1779298 GCF_001890085.2 Hipposideros armiger | reverse complement strand
CAGCAGCAGCATAGATTCGAGGGTCTCCTCACAGCACATCAGGCCACTGTTTCAGGTAAAACACGAGCACCTGTGGGCTGGCATGTCCCCTTAGCACTGAGCCTCTGCGCCTCGTTGCTGACTCGAGGAAGGAAATGGTTACTATGGTGCTGATATGCATGGGGTGTTATTGGAAAAATAGGAGATAGCTGCTAGGCTAAAAACCGGTGCAGCGAGACGCTGAGGATTATCTAGGGCCTGTCACTCGGGGAGCCTTGTGGACGGTTCTGGAGGAGGCATTATGAGGCCATAATTCTACTTTAATGAGCTGGGCTCTGTACGATGGACGGGGCAGCAGAGACGGTGTTCATATACACATGTGTACCGGTGTCTTACTTAAAATTCAGACAGAATCTGCAGCCGCCAGAATTACTGGGGAGGTGGGTGAGTGATGCCCGCGAAGCCACTTCCCCCGACACAAAGGAAATATGGCCTCAATTACGCTCGCTCGCCCAGGCCGGGCTGCACGCGTGGGTCTGAGGGTCCTCGCAGTCCTGGTGCTGCTTTGGGCTTCATCAGTGTTGCTTGTTTCCAGAAGCCAGGATTTCCAGGGGGAAATCTTAAGGAGGAGAATGAAAACGCAGATGACAAGAGGCAATCTGTGTTCGGGGTCTGGGCTTCATGTTCTGTGGTTTCCGATCCCTGAAGCTCTTCCTGGGAAGGGTGGTGATGTGTGTGGGGATGCGACGTACAATTTTGTTTTTAACGGTGTTGGGCTGTGCAGCTGGGACTCCAGTTCCAAGGGAAAGCAAAGCCAAAATGACATGGGGACACACAGGTGAAGCAGGAATGCGCGGGGGTGGCGGTTCTGGACCGGGATGTGCTGGGATGCACCGCAGTGAAGGCTGAGGACCTCGGCCTCCCGCAGGGCCACTGGCATTTGCTTCCTCTTCCCGGTGTGCTGTGTTTGGGTAGGGAGTGGTGTTAAGAAGTTTGACAGCTTCTCCTAAGAGGACTCTGGGTCTCGGGGCTTAAGTGGGGCTGTGTGTTGGTGCAGGGTTCCAGGGAGACGGTGCATTGTGTGGCTGCCNTGACCCTGCTCCCGTGTCGCCACCATACTTGGCCATGAACTTCTTTAGGGAACGCAAACAGAATTTCACGTTTCGCCTTTCTGTTATTTTTGGTTCTTCCAAAGATTTGGGGGGAAAGTTGAAAAACAATCTTATTTTTTTAGGGATCATTTTTTAGCTTCTGTATCAATGATGAAGAAGTGGATTAAAACCTGACTATAAATCACAAGAGTAAATATCCCCATACTTAACAAGACCCAGAGAACTCTGGCAATTTCAGCGCATGACGCTTTATTATGTTTTAACCACACCTCCTCCAGGCCACCCTTCATTGAGATGGATGGGACATCGTGCGTGAGTGTGGGGATGGGGAATGCCATCCCTCCAGGGCGAGGTCTGTGGTGCCCCAGCATGCTGCAGGAGCAGACACGTGACCCCAAGCACCTGTCAGCGTCCGGGGTCACCCATACAACTTACACAGGGATACATGTCTACCAGGCCTCACTAAATCACTTTCTAATTTACCAGTGATTGCTTGAAACCCCAGAGAACTGAGTGAGGCCAATTCGATTCAGAGTAAGGGTCGCTGGACCCAGTACTGTAACAGCTCCATTTCTTATAACTCTGGGCCTACCCGAATTTGGGGCGTTCTGGGTTTGGCCTAAGAGCCTGCTACAAACATCCGCCCCAACAGTAAAGAGTAGGTTGGATTGTGTGCCAACCCCGCCCAAACGGTGCCGCGCTGTCCTTCAGCCGGGGTATTGCTGACAGCCGAGCGCCCTGCCTGCCCGGGGAGGGTGTGGACACACGGAGACCTCTGTCCCGAACGCTGTGCCTTCAGCATTGAGATCTGCCAGTCACCTAAGTCCAACCACACTGCCATCCAAAAATCACTCTCCGTGTACCTTAAAGTAACATACAGGCAGGAGAGCACAGACACCAACGACATGCCCCGCACGGCCTCCGTGCGCCCGCGCGCCCTCTGTAAGCTCTTCTCGGTGGGGAAGTTGCCAGGAGACCCAAGTGAGCCATGCCAGGTCTCTGCCCTGGGAGGAAGGCAGGGGGACGTGGGCTCCAGGCCTACGAGAATAAGGACAAGTGTTTCTTTTTTTATGTAGTTGTAGGAGAACAACGTAACAGAATCCATGTTGACTTGTAAATAAACACTTGTTGATGGAAACCTGAGACTAGAAAAAGATCCAGACGTGACCATCAGAGTCCCCTTTAAAATGGGATGAACCTTTCCTGTTAGAATGCCATGTTGTGGGCGTGGCCAGACGCGAGGGTCCTGTTTCCAGCGTCTTCTGGGGGAGGCGGAACTGACTCGTGTTGCTGCGGGTCCCCAGACGTTCCTGCGAGTTCCTGCCGCAGGGCGTTTGCACTTGCTGCTGCTTCTGCCGGAAATGCTCTCCTCCCCACACCTCCGTTGGGTCTTGGCTCATATATCGTCTTCCCAGTGGGGCCTCCCTGACCCCCTTTCTTAGCCTTGAACCCCACTGTCCCCCAGGACGCTGGTCTCCTTGTCTGTTCCATTTCCCTTTAGTGCTGAGGCAGCACCCACTCTGTGTNGAACTGACTCGTGTTGCTGCGGGTCCCCAGACGTTCCTGCGAGTTCCTGCCGCAGGGCGTTTGCACTTGCTGCTGCTTCTGCCGGAAATGCTCTCCTCCCCACAGCTCCGTTGGGTCTTGGCTCATATATCGTCTTCCCAGTGGGGCCTCCCTGACCCCCTTTCTTAGCCTTGAACCCCACTGTCCCCCAGGACGCTGGTCTCCTTGTCTGTTCCATTTCCCTTTAGTGCTGAGGCAGCACCCACTCTGTGTCGCTCTGTGTTCTGTTCATTCTCCCCCCACAAGAGGCTGATGGTGTCTCTGTTTGGGTAACTCAGGGGTCGACAAACTTTTGAGACAGAAGAGCAAATCCTGTCCCTCGTAACAATTTAAAAATTATTTGAGAGCCATAAATATATTTTTACAAATAAGGAAAATTTAAAGTAATAGTATAACGAGTAATAGTATTAATTGTATCTGTTAAAATAAGAAAAATTCACACAAAAATTGCTCACACATACGTACCCAAAGAGCTGCACGTGGCTCGCGAGCTGCAGTGTGCCAACCCCCCAGTTGAATCACCACTGGGACCTCTGGGTCTGAGAAGCAGCAGGGCAGTCATGAGCTCTGGAGCCTGAGAGACCCCGGGTTCAAACCCTGGCTCCACCACTGTCCTGCTGTGGGGAGCAACCGAACGTCCCTGTACCTTGGTTTTCTCACCTGCAAAATGGATCTTCTGGTCCCTCACCTCCTGGAGTTGCCATGGTGATTAAATAAAATGAGACATAGTAAGTACTCAAATAATGATCCTCATTTTAAACTTTTATTTGGAAATAGCTTCAAACGTAGAGAGGACTAATAAAAATAGTGCCAGAGAAACTCTTTTTCTATTTGCTTCTCCATTACCTGTCTGCCCATCTGTTACCTCCCATCCACCTGCCACCTGCACAGCAGCCCCCTCGCCCACGGCTTCACTTTCTACAGTTTCAGCAGTCGATCGAGGTTCAAAAATGGTAAATGGAAACATCCAGAAATGAACAATTCATAAGTTTGGGTTTTTTTAAACAATTCATCAGTGTTACATTATGCACCGCTCTGAGGAGCCTGATGACATCTTCCGCCGTCCTGCCCAGGGTGTGACTCATCACTTGTCCAGCGTCTCCACGCTGTAGACACTCCTGCCCATTCGTCACTTAATAGCCGCCTCTGTTATCAGAGCAACGGGCCTGGCATCACAGAGCCTGTGTTCAGGCCCCAAAACACAAGAGCAGTGATGCTGGCCATTCGGGTCCGCCGAGGAGAAGCCGGGAAGTGCTTCCTGTAGGCGAGGTGGTGTGTGTGCAGGAAGGAACGGAGCCGACAGAGGTTTGGTGCTGTCCACGGTGTCAGGCGTCCACTGGGGTCCTGGAACGTCCCCCCCGCGGGGAAGGGGGGCAACTGTGTATCGGTCCGTCATCCATCTAGATACACACACCACGTTTTCCTGAACGATTTGAGAATTGGTTACAGACATCACACCGCTGTGACCCTAGAACATCAGTGTGTGTTGCCTGAGGTCACGGGTGTTCTCTTACCACAGTACAATTACAGATTCAGGAAATGTATTGGGGCCACTAGACTCCAGCCTACAGCCCATGTCCCAGTTTTGCCANAAAAAAAAGCAGATTTCAAGTTCAAGAAAACAGATTTAAACAAGAGCATGTGTGTTTTTAAAAATACAGTGTTTCGGGAGCAACTGTAAATTAATTTGGGCACTGTTAAAAGTTTATAAGTTCATGCAACACTGTGGTACAAGTCATTCTGGTGTAGATGTTTCTAGATGTCAGTATATCCAAGTGACCAAGAGTGACAGCGCGCTGCCTGGGTCCAAGCCGCCTGCCACCACTTCCTAGCAGGCTGTTTATCCCTTTTGTGCCTCAGCCTTCTCATTTGGAAGGTAGGGTGACAGCGCCACCCCGCCTATAGAACTTGCAGGGACGTCTCTAGCCTCTCTACCGGCCCCCACCTGGCTAAGTCCCTGAAGGCACCTGAGCATTTCAAGAACAATACTTTTCCTTTGCGTCTGGGCACAGCTGCCTGTCAGAGCCCAGGGACTGACCACGGCCCAGGAGCCCAGGCTGGCCCGCTGCCTGTTGTCTTATAAAGTTGTGTTGGCCGTTTGTGTTCATATTGTGTGTGGCTGCTTTCCTGCAACCATGGCACAATCGGATTGCTGTGACAGAGTCCTGACGGTCCACCACACCAAAACCAGTTACTATTCCAGCCCTTTCTGGAAACGTCTGCAGCCCCTGCCCTAGAGTCACAGGCAGGAAGAGAGACAGAAACAGGCAACCCACACATTCACACTTCCTTCCCTGTGCTCAGGACTCAGTCCTTCTCCAGGTTCTTGCGGCTGATGCTCCCTCTTCTGGGTAATGTCCGGGACGAGGGTCCCGGTGGCAAGGCCACTTCTTGAAGCCTGGACCCGCTCAGCTGCCAGAGGGAGAGAAGGTCCTCCTTTGTGCGTTCGTGTGGACGGCGCTCTGTGGCTGCTTGATTCTCAAGGCAATCGCTGTCTGGGACCGGGGAGGGTCTGGTGGGAGCCGTCGTGTGTACCCCGACCTGGAGCGTCCTGGCCGGATCTGAGCACAGAGCGGCCCTACACAGTGGGGAGAGTCACCACATAGGGCGGCCATTCAGACCTGGCGGATGAGGGGAGGGAGGCAGAATCCATCCGAATGCTCCCACTGTGACACAGGAATGGTTCCCTGATTTATTATTTTAATTAAGGGCTTTTAAACTTTAATTTTAAAAGTTAAATATGCTATCTCTCTATGCATATCGTGGCTGAGCGAATTATCACAGGGGAACAGCAGGCTCT
>NW_017731382.1:1739031-1764006 GCF_001890085.2 Hipposideros armiger | reverse complement strand
CTGCGCTCCACCTACAGGCTTTGCACCAGGTCCAGGACTCTCACAGACATGCCACCTGCCGTATGTCCGAGCAGCGGCCAGCTAAGTGCACGGGGCAGTGAGGGAAAAACAGATATGGTGGAGCCCTTGCTCGGGGAGGTCCTCTCAGGACACAGCCGGGATGACCCCGGGGCAGCTCGTACACAGAGAGCGCTGCCACGTTAAAAGCTGAGACGCTGAGAAAGCATCAAAATGGGTCAGAGCTCTGTGTCTTATTACTCAGCCTCTTCATTTAGGGCTCTTTCAGTTGTTCAGCGGCCACCGTGAATTCAAAGTGGCTAACAGAAACCTGGGGCACAGCTTCAGGTGCAGCTCGATCCAGGGGCGGCTGCCATCATCAGAGCCCCGTTTGTCTTATTTCCGCTGCCTTCAGATTGGCTGCTTTTAATCAGCCTCTCCTCTCACCGACGCAAGCTGGCAGCCGTCGATCCAAGCCTGTGTGTCCCCAGGTTTCAGTAGGAAAAAGAGAGAGAAGCTTTTTCCCCGGTAGTGTTGACACAAATCCTGGATGCACACTTCCAGGTTCGTAGAGCTCCGGTGCCATGTTTCACAAGCATTTATCGGATGGGCTATCATGGTGCTACCAAGACACAAATTTGTGCTCCTAGAGTTTAAATCTGTTACTGACAGACAGGAATAAAACCTTGGAATGAAGAAAGGGCAATGCGAAGAAAGTGGCATGATTCTCTGGCACAGAGGCTGCAAACGATGGCCTCCTGCCTGTTTTTGTAAATAATGTTTTATTGGAACCCAGCCACGCCCACTGTCTGTGTCTTGTCTGTGGCTCCTTTCACACTACAGCAGCCAAGCCCAGGGATTGCCATAGTGCCCATCGGGCCCACAAAGCCTTACGGAGTCGCTCCTGGACCTTTACAGAACACGTGTGCTGATTCCAGTGAGCATGTGATGAAGGGAGACTGGTGTGCATGTCCCTGAAGTCTCAGGAATAAACAGGATTTGACTCAGCGGAGAGGTGGCCGAGGTGGGGGCTGGGAAGACGGGCAGGGCCACTGTCCTTGGGGCACTGGCCCTTCTTGGTCCAGGGTTTTGGCTCTAAGACATGCTGCTCCTCTTAGGACCGACTTTTTTTTATGAGTGGAGGAGACGGGACAAGGGGAGGAGAAGATGAAAGACGGGCCCCAGAGGGTTCGTGCTTCCCGTTTGGAAGCGGGTGGCTGCGGGCTCGGAATCAAAGCAGGAAGATCTGGAACGCCGCCCCTGGGAGCATGGCTCCTCAGTGTGGGCTTCACTCGGACCCTTATTTTGTTTGGGCGCGAGAACATAAAACACAGCTGCTTCCTGCCGCAAGACACCGCTGCGCTGTGTGCCAGTGGGGCCCTCAGCCCACTCCGCCGCAGTCCTTCCTGCCGATGGCGCTTGTCGCTGGCGGGCCTGGGTCAGTGGAGACCGCAGAACCCCTTGGTGCCCCGAGCACCAAGCCTGAAGCGTATCAGCCACCTGCCCTGACCCAAGCTCTTGGCTTTGCTGGTTCCCGTTTGACCAGCTAAGTGGTCAGCTGTCCCCGCAGCACCTGGACAGCACACGACATGAACGTGGAGTGGTGAAATAATGGCACCTGTGCGGCCGGCTTCCCTTCCCTCGCCCGAGGCAGACGTCACTAGCTGATCCCTGCTGGGCTGAATGGAGCAGGCCGCCTGCAGCTTCTCACTCAGCCTCCCAGCAGCATCCACGGTCGCTCAGCCCCCAGGACAAGCCCCCTTTGCCACTGAGCACCGGGCGCTCACAATCGTCAGGGGACTGAAAGGGCCCATATGACCGGCATCCATTTCTCGGTGGCGGTGAGTGTGCCCCTAAGCCGTGCACTTAGAAAGTTGAAAACGCAAACCCACAATTAGCCCCATGAAGCCTTGGGACTCGAGGGTCTCAGGAGATTTATTTATTTTTAGTGCCAGACAAGAATGTCATTCCAAGAGCCATAAAGTGCAGGAGGAGATTAAAAAGCAGCGTGGAAAACTCAGCTGAAGGCTGCAAGCGACGTGTGGAGATGTGTGCCTGTATCAGCCACGCAGGTTTCTTGCGTGTGGATGGACCTGTGTGGTGGGAGGACTTAATCATGGCCCCCGGGAGCTGAGCTGAATCACTCATCTCCTGGGACACAGCCGGGGGCCTGGGGTCAGTGGCCCCTGAGGGGCAGAGAGTTGGTGGGCTGGCCATTTAGGGTGGCACATTGAAAAGCAACCCATTGTTCTAAAATGTTCGGGAAGCCCACGTTAGCTGGAGGAGGAGGCTCTGCCTCGGTTGATTAAATCTTCCTGGCGGTGGCCCTGGGCAGCCCCAGGAGGACACGGGATGCTCAAGACAAGTGTGCGTCTTCACATAATTAACATTTCTGATCACTGTCTTCTCTCCCCTGTATCATCTCAGAAGCAAGCTAGCCTGAGGCAAAGCTGTGAAGTGGGCAGAGCTGTCTTCATCTCTCTCATCTCATCCCCCGTAACTTCCTTTCCCTCCTTCAAGCTTCACTCCATCCCCTGCTTCCACTCGCACAGCCGTCCCCGCGCCCCCACCGCTGTGCCGGTCAGTCCGACTGCCCGGCCAGCCTCCCTCGGCCAGAACCTTCACCTCTCAGCGTCCTGACCCTCGACTCGACTCAGATCAAGACGCCGCCCCCCACGCCCCTCTCCGCTGACTGTCACCCAGGAAGGGCCTGCCCAGTTACTTCCTGGGTGGCACGTTACGGTGATGGTCCGTGTCTCCTGGAGGGCAGAGCGGTCCCTCCCGTCCCCGACCGAACAGAACAGCTCTGCTGATGGTCCGCTGGGCACCAGGCAGGCCAAGGCTCTGGGGACGCACCGTGCTCTGCAGTGTGGCGGTGACCAGATCCGGGCTTTCTAAAGCTGTTTAATTGTTGGGTTTTGTCAGAAGTGCCCCGTACCACAGCATTCTGTGACTTCACTGGATACAGCTGCCAACTTTCTGTTCAAGTTAATGCACAATCACTGGGGATGTTCTCACTTCCCACTGGTTGAACTCTGAGCACTGAGCGAAAGGTACAGAAAGACCTTGTGCAGCTCATCAGAGGGAAAAAGTGTCTACCGCTCAGGGTTCCGCACACGTACCCCATGACCTCACGAGACGGTGCGCTCCAGGCTGCGGAGCCGTTCAGGCAGACAGCTCACAATGGCGGTCAGGCCACCTTCCTCTCCTCACATATCCTCCTCCTGCTCGCTGTGCTGTTGAAGGTCTGCGTTGTGAGGGACACAAAACCAAACTCCAGATCAATCTGATAATAGCTAATGGCACCAGAAACATACGCCCTCCCCTTCCCTCCATTACAGGGTGGTTCTTTTGTCCTTAGTTTTAGGTTCTGCATACGTGGCCCTGAGCAGGTCCAGGTTCTCCTGTCAGCCCTCCCCACCCAGGGCAGAGCCGGCGCCTCCCATGGGTCTGTGGAAAGAGAGGAAGCTCCTCTTCCTGGATCCGTGGCCAGGACTGAGGGCCATCCCAGAACCATCCCAGAACCACTGTGTGGCTGAGGGGCAGGTGATGCTGGTTAGCCCTTCAGGGCTCATCCAGGTCACTGGCAGGGTGCCGGTGCATCCCACTCAAACCCCCTACCTGAGAATGGGGGTGAGGGCTTCCCAAGGGAGATGCAAGGTCCCCAGCCGACAGATGTGCACTACAGTCACTCCTCCCAGGCCCCTCACACACGTGTCTACAGGACGCCCACTATGGGAGGACCACACCTAGCCGGGGGATCCGGGAGCGCCCCTGAGTCTCCCCCTGTGGAGGTCACAGCATCCACCTTGCGAGATCACGTGCCAGTTCCCAGGCTGGGCTCCAGGAACCCAACCGGCTTAGCACCCGTGCCCACCCCCACCCCCATGCCGGACGCAGAGCAGAGAGGCCCCAGATGAATCCGGGGAGCTGAATTGCGCTGCAGATCTCCACAGAGAGCTGATAGCACCTGCCTTCATTCGGAAACTTTCGTCCGATTAAGTATGAGGTTGGGTGGCTTGTTATGAATGCAGATATCCCTCTAAATCAGAGTTGTGCAGAAGCTATTGGAGCCGAGATACACTTTTTGTATAATATGAAATGGCTAATTAAATTGCATACACTTTGTGAATAAAAAGAAAACTGTAAAATAAACATCTGTGCACTTGACGTTCACCCAGCACCTTCCGTACGTGTTGCCTTTCAGCTAGAAAGAGCTAATTTGCGGCAGCCTCTCCTTTCCCTTTACACAGCAGCCCAGGGTAAAGGCCTTGATTTACAGACTCTTTATGTTCATATAAAATGGGGGAGAAATCTGGATAAAGTCAAGACAAACTCCGTTTTAATAAAACGCATGTGTTTTTATTACCACGTTGTCAGTATGGGGTTGCATGTGTGGGGCAGAGCTCTCTAGCAGGGTGCGGGGCCGTTTCGGCATCTTTCCCGAACGCCAAGGGCGAGCCGCAGACGTGGAGCTGGACACGCTATGGGGGAGGTTAGTCCCCGTGTCTTCCACCGGCTGCAGCTGAGATGCCTCGTTAGAGAAGGCTTGGCATCTTGGTTTCCAGAACACCATCTGTGAAAGGTGGCAGGAACATGAAATGAGATCAGGCATCCACAGTGGGTGGCATCTAACGGGTGCTTAAAAAGTGGGCTGTGGCCCTCCCATCCTGCAGCTTTGCTCATGCGAATGATTAATGAACCACAGCAGATTATTTTAGGACTGTTATTTAATTGCTCCACGTGTGTGTATCTGTGTATCTGTGTGTGTGTGTGTCTGTGTGTGTGTGTATCTGTGTGTCTGTGTGTGTGTGTGTCTGTGTGTGTGTGTATCTGTGTGTCTGTGTGTGTGTCTGTGTCTGTGTGTGTGTGTGTGTGTGTTGTCTCCTGTAACCTGGTGAGTTCTCCGGGTGGAATGGAGGTTGAGAGCATGACCTGTGGTCCAGGTGGCCTAGATTCAGATTCCAGCTCTGCCAGTCATTGGCTGGGCAACTCTATAGAAGTCACTCCGATTTCCTGTGCCTGAGGCTCCCTGTCTGCAGAAAGAAGGTGCTTCATATGGTGGTGTGAGCATCACATGCATTAATGCCTGTGAAGAGCTTAGAACTGTGCCAAGGAATCCATCAGTGCTGATGCGTGTCAGCTGCAGTCTTCACCACCACCATCATTACCATCATCGTCCTCACCATCCTCCATCCCACCTGTTTTTTTGGAGAACTCACCAGGTTATAGGAGACAAAACACACACACACACACACACACACACACACACACACACACACACGAAACAATAAGTTGTAAAATAATCTGTGGTTTATTAATTAGTTTATTCATTGAACAAGCATCTGAGTGCCTACCAGGTGCTAGGAAGCCTGCGGACACGCGAGTGGACGTGGCAGGTGTGCCTTAAAGCCTGGGTTCAGCGGGGGAAGCTGCTGTCCCTCCCCAGGCTCCCCCATGACCTGAGGAAGGAGGTGTGGGAGAGAGAGCTGCAGGATTCGGGGTACAGGGGTGTCAGCAGGGGCTGGGAAAGTGGGCACTCCTCCTCAGCATCAGGGGTCTCCGCTGATTACTAAGGAAAGGCTGAGAATTCGAGAGGACGTAGGGGGAGTGCCAGGAAGCATCCCTGTAGACACCTGGCCTCGAGCACCTGGGAGGGGAGGTCGAGAAGTCCCGAGGACGGTGCAGAGGGCCAGGTGACCTGAGGGGGGCCACCGCCTGCTGAGCAGGGGAGCACGTCGGTGGGGAAACGTCTTCCTCTCCGCCTCTGCCCGGACTGCTGCTCACCAGGATCCTCACTGGCAGAGACCGGGGCGCCTGCCCTATTGAGCAGAGAAAGGTGTGGGTGGGAGCACAGCGGCTCATTTGCTGGACTTTCATACTGGTTTCCAAATGCATTGAACAAGGATAACGTGCCTCTACGGCCTGGGAGGAGCCTTCTGCCTTCTATGGAGGGTGGAGGGCTGGGTCTTAGCTCCGCGTTCTAGGCTGAGAGCGAGGGCGTGAGGGCCAGTGCCCGAGGCTCTTCTGCTGCTGTTCCCTTCCTTTCCGTCCCCAGCAGACCCCGGAACCAGCAGGGCCACCAGCATCTCCCAGTCATTTTAATTCCATGCGCACCAGCAGGGACTGCCCAGGAGGTTGGGCGTGGACGACCCCCAACCCCCACCCCACCCTGGGGCTGTGGGGGCGCCCTCAAGGCGGACGGCCTCACAGCACCCCACCCAGTGCTTGGCGCCTTTTCTGAAGGATACTTAAGCAGCAGAAAGCAGCCCCTTTCATTGTTGTTTATTGTTTTAAATTCATTTTTAATTGCACAGCTAACACATGAGTGGTTTCCCATTGTTGAAAGTCACACAGTACAGTTCAAGCAACAACCTTCCCTCATTCAATGGATTCTCCCTCTGGGAGTCACCCCGTGTTCCAGCTTCGTGTGTTTACTTCCTTGTGCAGTTAAAAATACGTGTGAACGTGTGTAGACTTGTCTCAGAAACGTAAGCGATGGGCTAGTGCTGGTAGGCAGGACCGGACACCCTCCACGTGGGCCGCATGCGACACTCTTAGCCAGGAGCCCAGCGCTTGCAGCTGTCCCGGGAGTGTTACCTGCTGTAACTAACTATAGAAAGCCAAAGTGGACAAGAGGCAGAACAGGGGCTTGTAAACCAGGAAAACTCCAGGTTTTTAAATTCGTTTCCGAAACATTTTAACCCAGCTAACACCGAATCTAAGTCGTGGGAAGAGGACTTCCTTCTTCCTCAGGCTGCCGTGGTCCTCGGTCCTATGGGCAGATGTTGGGGCTGTGCAGAGCTGAGGGCGTGAGGGCAGGGGCTCTGGGCCGCTCACACGGAGGCCCCGCCCTGGCTGCGGACAAAGGCGCTGAATTCTCAGAGGAGGGAGGGGCCGTTCCTGATACAAGGGAAACTCAGTCCTCTTTTTGGACCTGATGCTTCGCTGCCCCCTGCTGTTCCTGCCCCATCCCACCCCACCCAGGGACACCCACCCTTTCTCCCCTCCAGCTCAGGGTGCTTCTATCTTTGATTCGTCTTTCCTCCTAAAACACACTAGTCCGCAGTGGTTTTCAGTAATTTGCCCCCCCCTTCGGTCCTGCCTTTCCCTGAAAAAGCCAACAAAACCTTGCACCTCATAAATTTTAACAGCATTTTCAGCTGATGTATTTCATGTCTGAATTGTTTTATCTGCCTCACTTTGATTGTATGCCCCGAGGGCTCAGACCGCGTCCCGTTTCATCTTCCGTGCAGCTCCGAGCATACTCTTGGCATTCCGCTTATAAAAACACACGAAGATAAATATATGCACACGTCTATAATTGTTTTATTTAGAGCCGTTTGACAATAGATCAGAGATGTGTGTGTGTACTTACACATCTGAGACTTAAACATGACTTCTTTGCAAGTCTTAATCTGTCCCTTGAGTATTAGTAATTTGTAAAACATGATTTATTTGCTTAGAATTATTCTTCATAACTTCAAATGTGTGCATAATTTAAAGGAAAATTTTAATCTCCGATTTCTGATTAATTTTTGAAAAACAAGCTTCCTAGAGTTTTCTGGGCTCACATGGAGATGTATAAATAAGACTCAAAGCATTTATCTTGACAAACACAAGTCTTCCTTCTACCTAAGCGTTAAGTGATGTTAAAACAAAAAAGTTCAGCTTAGATTTAAGACAGATTCAAATTAATCAGGAATGGTTTCTTCTTTGTCTAAGTGTTTAAACGTTTGTGGAAGGGAGATAATTGAGCTGGCTTGGTTTTTTCCTATTCATTTTACTTTTTTTCTAATGCATAAACTTTCAGATTCTTTTTTTCTGCTGGAAAGTTTCTGTTGGTGAATATAACATGCCTGTAGCTTACGTGATTCAACCAGTAATATACAGAGAGCAAGCCCACAAGAACAAGCCAAAACTTAACTTCATTCTTTCAAAATGTGTTTGGAACGCCTGCTGTGTGCCAAGGAATGTGCTAGATGCTGAGAATCCAGGGGTGAAGTAGAAACCAAAGTCTCCAGCCTTGGGGACTCCCAGACCTCTGGGGGAGACAGATAGACAGAAGGTCTACCAACAGCAGACAGAGCTGCTGTCAGCACCCCAGGCTCAGCGGGTGCTGACACAGGGAGCCCTGGGGAGGAGTGGTACCCTGAGCAGGGCTGACCAGAGGACGACTGGAGCTGCGGCCCGCAGGCAGGAGAGCTGGCCCTACGGAGCTGGGACAGCGAGCCTCGGGCCAGGGAGGGGCGCATGCGAAGGCCCTGGGGTGGGCTTCAAGGACAGAGCAGACCAGAGCTCGCCTTCCCCCGGTCCTTCCTCCAGAGGATGTCTGTTCACGTCCGAGCCACTCCATGCAGCTGGGGCAGGGGGGACTGCTTGTAAAACCCAGGTCCCGGGCCAGGCCCCTTGTGTCGGCCTTCCATCGCTTCTCCCCTCACTCAAAAGCCAGAGTCCTCACAGGGGCCTCAGGCCGTCTCCTGCCTCAGCGGCCACCTCGGTCAGCCCCTGTCTGTTTTCTGTCTGCCTCCGCCTCCTAGAATGAAAGCTCTGTTAGAGCGTGCACTGGGCTCTTTCCCATGGTCGTGTCCCCAGAGGCGCGCCCCGCACACAGCAGTTGCTTACTGAAGACGGGGTCGAGGAGTGAGCGGGCGTGCCGGGTCCTCCATGCTCCTGTGATGGTTCTGGGGCTCCCTGTAAACAGGCCCCTGCTCCCTGCGCCCCTGGAGCCTGGAGCTTGTGATGGACGATAATCCAGTGGCTGCAGGGGTAGGCCACGTACAAGACACGTACAAGAGGGTGCTACGGGGAGAGGGTCAGCACACAGGTGCTGGCCGCCCTGCCTGGGACGCGCCCGGAGGAAGCAGCACCTAATTTAAGTTCATCAGGAAAAGGAGGATTTAGCAAAGCAAAGAGCACCTGGGTCCAGGAAGACAGCCTCACGGAGGACTGAGGTGGGCACAGGTGGCCTGTTCCAGGGGAGAAGGAGCCAGAAAGTCTGGGGGAGAGACCTCATTCCTGCAGATCCCACGGGTGCCCGTGAGGGGCTGGCTGGGCCCCAAGCAGTGGGAACCCTCCCCAGGGCAGGAGGCAGGTGTGGGGTGGAAAGAGAGGACAGGGGAGGGGACATGAAGGGGACAGGAGGCTCTGTGCTTAGAGTCACTGGAGTTTCTCAGAGAGCTGAGCCTGAGCAGACCCTTGGAGTCCACGGACCCTGGAGTGCCAGTGTCCAGGGCAGGCCAGGCGGGGGCAGCAAGCACCCAAGCTGCCCAAGCAAGACCCAGGATCAGGGCCTCCTCCTGTCAGTAGCACAGTGGCCCTGGCGATGTCAGAGCAGGAAACTGTCACCACCAGGGAACGTTCTGGAAAGGTGATGCTGGCGGCTGCGAGACCGAGTCCGTGTGAAGACCACATTAAGCTTGATCCTCCTTCACTGCTTTTCCATCGTCCGGACAGTACAGAGCCGCTGGACAACAGCCAACTCCTCCTGGAAGCTGGCATTACATGACACCTCCTGACTAAGCTCAGATTTGTCACCACGGCCATTCTCTGGGAAAGGAGGATTTAATCATCTTTCAAAGTAATGGCTCTAAGAAGGCCTTGAAATGGGGGCCTGCCTCTCTGCTGAGCACCAGCCCTAGTTACTATTACAGGGCTGTTCAGGTTTGTTTTTATTTCCTCATGACAGTTTTGGTAGGTCAGATGTTTCTAGGAATATATCCATTTCTTCCAGGTTATCCAGTTTGTTGGTGTATAATTGTTCATTGTAGTCTCCTAACCATCTTTTTCATTTCTGTAGCATCAGTGGTAAAATCTCCTTTCTCATTTCTAATTTTAGTTATTTGGGACTTTTCTCCTTTTTTTTGTTTTTTTTTGTTTTTTTGTTTTTCTTAGTCTAGCTAAGGATTTGTCACTACAAGAAAATCAGCAAAACACACAGAAAAAGGCAGCAGGAGAGGAAAGGAGAGACAAAAAATTTATCAGACACAGAGAAAACAGTTAACAAAATGGCAATATAAGTCCTTCGGTATGAGTGGTCAAAATGGATTAAGCTCCCCAGTTAAAACACAGCTTGGCTGCATGGATAAAACAAAATAAAGCAATCAAACCCAACTACACGCTCTCTCTAAGAGACTCGCTTTCAACCTAAGGACACCCACAGACTTACTTTTTGTAGTGACGTGTTTTGATTCCCTTGTCATTTCTTTTGTATATATTCTATAGATATTTTCTTTGTGGTTACTACTGCAATTACATAAAACACTGTAACGTTATAACAAATCTGATTTAAACTGATAAGAACCTCACTTCAATCACGTATAAAAACTATTCCGTTACATCTCTGGCCCCCTTATGTTATTGTGATACACATTATGTCTTTTTAGTTTGCATATCCATTAACATAGACTTATGGTTATTTTCTATGCTTTTGTTTTTTAAATACTAGAATTAAAAGTGATGTATTTTCCTACATTGCAACATGACAGGTTTCTATATTCATCTATATATGTACCTCTAACCAGGTAGTTTCATATCTTCTTATGATTTTGTGTTACTCTTCAGTGTCTTTTCATTTCAGCTTGAAGGACTTCTTTCTTGCAGAGCAGATCTACCCGTAATGAACTCCCTCAGCTTTTTTTTTTTTTAATCTGAGAAACTCTTAGTGTTTTCTTCATTCTTGAAAGACGTTTTTGCCAGATATGGTTTTTCTTAGTTAGCAGTTTTTCTTTTCTTCTAGCCTGCAAGGTTTCTGCTGAGAAATCCACTGCTAATCTTACAGGAGCTCCCTTGCACGTGACGCGTCCTGTTTTTCTTGATACTTTGAAGATTCTCTCTTTGTCTGTGACTTGAGCTTGATTAGAATGCATCTTAGTGTAGGTCTCTTTAGATTTATACTAGTTGGAGTTCTTTAATCTTCTTCTTCAATTTGTGTGTCTACTTCTCAGATTTGAAATGACTTCAGCCGTTGTTTCAAATAGGCTCTCTTCTCCTTTTTCTCTTTCTTCTCATTCTGGGGTTCCCATAATGCATATATTTTTCACTTCGTGGATCCCATAAATCCCATACGCTGTCTTCACTTTTCTCTGTCCTGTTTTCTTATTGGTCCTCTGACTTGATCATTTTGAATATCTTGTCTTTAAGTTCACTGATTTTTTCTTCTGCCTTATAAGGTTTGGTGGTGCACTCCTGTAGGAAAATTTTCAGTTCAGTTGTATTCTTCAGCTTTTTTATCTCTTTGATTGCTATTTTATTTTGTTCATGCATCATTTTTCTGATTTTATTTAGTTGTCCTTCTGTGCTCTCTTTTAATTCATTAACTATCTTATGATTGTTATTTTTATATTTTTTATTTGTATTTTTTATTTTAATAAAGTGGGGATAACAAAGCCTGTTTTGATTTTTTTTTTTAAGATTTTATTGGGGAATTGGGGGAGGGGAACAATTTTGGGGAATTGGGGAAAGAGAACAACCAAGTTGTTGTCCTTCAGTCTTAGTTGTGGAGGGCACAGCTAGCTCAGGTCCAAGTCCAGTTGGCCGCTCGCAGCTCAGCTCAAGGTGCTGTGTTCAGTCTTAGTTGGGGGTGGGCGTAGCCACCAGCCCATGTGGGAGTCAAACAAGCAACCTTGTTGTTAGGTGCACGTGCTCTCACCAGCTGAGCCATCCTGCCACCTGTTGGCAGCTCAGCGGCAGCTCAGCTCGGGCGCAGCTCACTGGCCCAGGTGGGAATCGAATCGGTGACCCTGTTGCTCAGAGCTCACGCTCTTAACCAACTGAGCCACTTGGCCGGCCCCATGATTGTTATTTTTAATGTTTTGTCTGGTAATTCATGTATTTCCTTTTCTTTAAGATCAGTTGTGGAGATTTAACTTGTTGTTTTTTTAATTGAGCCATAGTTCCCTGTTTCTTTGTATGCTTATTGTTAGTTGGGATGAGAGCACTTGGAAAAACAGCCACTGTATCCAGTCTTTGCAATCTGGTTTTGTAGACCTTCACCAGCCTACTTGGCTAGAGATTCTGCAGAACTCTCAAGACTTTTCTGGGGGATGCATGTTCTCTGGGCTTATGCATGTAATCTCATAGGAGATTTGCCTCTTTCTACTCAGGATTTCCTTCTAGTCTCTGTCTGTGGTGCTTTAGCCTCCCTGGTACTAGACTGCCATGGGATGTCTGTCTCCCATCATATAATATTTTTAAAAATCATGTTAGTGAATATCACCACCGGCCTCATCATAAAAGCCTTTCATTATTGGGAAGCTGCCCAGCTCACAATGGCAGACACAGTATTTCCAGAGCTGAGTTTTGCTCCAAAGCTCTAATTTCATCATTGGCAACAAATATTGTCAGTTGCTCTCCTTGAAGTGACAGCCTCACTTTGCTCATTTTCAAGCACATGTGATTGATTGTGGTTTGCCTGCGGGTTGTTCTTTTAAGTAAAAATAATTTGCCATGAAAAAGTGGCTAGTTCAGCTTGCAACTCAAACCGCCGCTTGGCTTCTGTACGTGCTCTTGTCTGTACCCCCCGTTTCATCACATCGAGTAATAAAAGGAAATGCAATCAGGAGCCACAGACGATTTAACAAAATTCATCTTTACTGCTTCTGTCTCATCAAGGATGTTCGTTAGTGAGATGACTTTTCCCCACAGTAAAGGACGGCTTGGTGACGAGAATGTAATGACGACTAATTACCACTCAGCGCTCCTGCCCGGATCTTTGCCACGGCACCCACCGTGAAAAAGGCTTTATTGAAATAAAATTCACACACCACAGAATTTACCCTCGCAGAATGTACAATTCATAGATTTTCATGTAGTCTCAAAATTGTTCAACCATCACAATAATATGATTTTAGAACCTTTTCATGACCCCAATACAAACTCTGCACCCATGAGCAGCCCCTGCTCTTCTCACCGCCTCTCACTGCACACACACGCACGTGCGCACACACAGAAACACACACACACATGCCCTGGACAACCACTAGTGTGTTTTCTGTCTCTGTAGAATTGCCTTTTCTGAATGTTTTATATAAATAGAATCGCACATTTGTGGTCTTTTGTGACTGGCTTCTTTTAATTAGCATCCTATATTCAAGGTCCGTGCATATCAGCGTGTGTATCAGTACTTCGTTTTTATTGCTGACTAGTATTTCTGATCCCCAGAACCTGTGAACATGTAACGTTTCATTTGTAGATATGACTCAGGTAAGGACCTTGAGAGGGGAAGATTATCCTGGATTACTCAGGTGGGCCGAATGTCATCACAAGGGGCCTTATATAAGAAGGATACCAAAGGTCAGGCGGAGAAAGACATGTGACATTGGAAGCAGAGGTCAGAGTGACGCAGGGCCAGGAACCAAGGTCTGCAGGGGACCTCTGGGAGCTGGAAAGGCAAGGAAACAGACTGTCCCCTTGCGCCTGTGGAAGGAACACAGCGGCCCTGCTGACCGGTTTCAGATTCCTGACCCCAAGAAGTCTAGTAAGTGTGTGTTGTTTGAAGCCACTAAGCCTGTGGTCACTTGTCAGAGCAGCAGTATGAAACGAATACACACGGATGGACCCCACTTTGTTTACCTGATCCTCAGCTGATGGACACGTGGGTTGTTTCCAACGTTTTGGGTATTGTGACAGTACTTTAGGAATGTTTGTGCACATTTTGTGTTTCGGTTTTCATAAGTCAACACCTAGGAATGGAATTACGTACCCAGGAGTGGAATAGCTGGGTCGTATGGTAACTCCGTGTTTAACCGTTTGAAGAACTGCCGGATGATTTCCCAGAGCCGCTGCACACACTCTGACAGCCCACCGGCAGTGCATGAGGGTTCTAATGCAACCTTGTTATTTTCTGGGGTTTTATTATTATCATTATATGCATTCCCACTAGGTGCGAAATGGCATTGATTTGCTTTGGTCCTGATTAGCCCGTAATGACTGATGACACTGGGCATCTTTTTATGTCCTTGTTGGCCATTTGGATCTCTTCTTTGGAGAACTGTCTACTTGAATCCTTTGCCCATTTTTACTTGGGTTATTTATCTTTTTATAACCGAGTTGTCAGAGTTCTTCATATATTTCCTCTCCAGGCACAGCCGACCCCATGTGGGCTGTCGGTAGGTCTGTGTGGTACATGAGGAAATGGGCTCAGAGAGGTCGGTAATGTGTCTGAGGTCACACAGCACATGCGTGCAAAATCAGGGCTTTTTCTCCGGTCTGCGCAGCCTCCCACTGCTCCCCCCTTCCCACCCCCGTCGCCATCAGGGAATCCAAATGCCATCATCAGCCTTAAAGCACTGACAAGTAACTAATTTTTGCTGCCAGTATTCACCAGTGCCCCCAGCTGGCCCGACCGCCATGCTCTGTGCATGGAAAGTATGCAGTTCTGGGCCACTGGGACCTCAGGCCCAGTCCTGAGCGGCGACTCTCGTGACAGCCACAGAAGTGCCCCGAGCGTGGCCTTCGCTGGTCCTGGGCCTGCCCGTTGGGGCGCCTTCTGGGGCCTTGTGAGCTGCCTACGTTTACTCAGAGCCCCTTTCCCACAGAGGAGCCGTGGAAGGGAGGAAGGGGCTGGTGTGACCTCACAGGACCACCAATAAGACTGCACAGTGTCAACCTTTTCTCCTTTAGGAAAATGTTTTTATCGGTTCTTCTTTAGTGTTTGAAAAGCATGAGACAAA
The DNA here is from genome assembly GCF_001890085.2 of Hipposideros armiger. Taxonomy (NCBI): domain Eukaryota; kingdom Metazoa; phylum Chordata; class Mammalia; order Chiroptera; family Hipposideridae; genus Hipposideros; species Hipposideros armiger. Next base: position 1,749,337 of record NW_017731382.1, on the reverse strand, counting down.
GGAGCCCGATGGTGGGAAAGATGGAACTTCTGGGGCCGGGCTCTGCCTCTGACTTGAGGAGACGACCGTGGCCTCGGGTGATGCGAATGTGTCCGATAATAGACTCCCATAAAACCCTCACCCCACATCACGTCTGCCCATAAAAATTCCACCTCCGTTGGCTCAGGGCAAGGAGACGTCACTTGTTCCTGTGCAGAACCTGTGAGCTTGTAGGGGACAGGTCCTTCGGGAAGCCACGTCTCTCCATTACTGTGACAGCCCGAACGCATCCCTCAGCGCACGAGGAACACCTGACCCCATTGTCAGGAAGTCCCTGGGGACCGAATGGATTGAGCACTGGGATAAAGTCGTTTCTATCTCAACCTCTAAGATGTAGTTTTCACTCCCCCTGACTACTGCCCGCCAGCATGAAACGGAGGACTGGAAGGTGTCATGTGGACAGGTGAGAGCATGCTTGTTATAGGTGTCTCGTCTCGGGAGCAGTCCCCGTGTATGCCCAGGCATGGCTGTGCTCTCGGGGCCCCAGGAGGGTTAGGGTTCGGGTTACGCCCTGAGGCTGATGCGCCCACTCGTTGTGGAAGGAAAGGGCGTCCTGTCCGGTAGCTCGTGTGATGCTGGGCACACAGGATGGTTAACAGCTCCCGTGCAGGTGGGCACAGGTCTCGGTGGCTGAGGTGCCTTAAGGGAGCCCAGTGTAATCTGCCACCTGGGTCCCCGAGGGTCGTAAAAAAAGGGGTGGGTGGTGGCTCAGAAGCAGTAAGAGTGCTGACTGCAATAAAAGCAGTGGCTAACATTTAATTAAAGACATTTAGCATTTAGCTTGTAAACAGTAGGGTCATAAACATTTCTTGGGTCATGTGCGCCAGCTCCTGTCTGGTCTGCGGACACAGCTGTGAGCCTGACAGGCAAGGCCCCGGAGCTCATGTTTAGTGCTAGTGATGAGGCACCAGGTTAAGTCTGAGACCCCTTCCGTCCTCAAATGTACGGGGTTTTCACCAGGTGGCACGTCCTGTGCCAGGTGGGGGTAGGTGGGTGAAGACCACTCACGGGGCTCTGCAGGCTGCAGAGGGGGCGCTGGACGGATCCATGCGCTGGGCAGGCAGGCGTCCGACCGCGTTGCCAGCCCTGGGCCGAGCCCTTCTCTCCAGTGCTGTGAAAATTGGTCTGAATCCATCTGCGCCCTGCACTGTGCACCCAGCAGGTGTGAGATAAGAGCTTAGCAAAGGCCTCGCGCCTGATTCTCCCGCGGCAGCTGCAGCAGGTTAAGTGAGAAACTGGACCCGAGCCTTCAGCCCTCCCGGGGGGCAGGGCAGGCATGCAGCGTTGGGGAGGGGGTGGGGGGCTCTCAGAAACCAAAGCGCAGCCCCACATGGATGCAGGGACACGCTGGGAATTCCAGTGAGTCAATTGGCTCCTGAGAACCCAAGCCTGGTCCTAGTGGAAGATGCAGAGATGGAGAAGCATCCAGGATCTCCTCCGTCCTGCTCTGGGCCTCTCCCCGTTGCTCTGCCGGCTCCTCCTTTTTTTTTTTTTTAAGATTTTTATTGGGGAATTGGGGGATGGAAACAGCGCTGGGGAATTGGGGGAAGGGGAACAGACAAGTTGCTGTTGCTTTGTTCTTCAGTCTAGTTGTGGAGGACGTTGCTTCACTGGCCCAAGTTGGCACCATCATTGCGCTCTTCCCGGGGGAGGCAGATCAGTCGCCGGCTTCTGGACGGCCGCTCACTGCGGTTGCTGGCCGCTCACGCTGGCTGCTGGCTACACACGGTAGCCCATGGCAACCCACTGCCACAGGGGCTGCAGCCTACGCCATTGCTGGCGACTCACGGCAGCCCAGCTCCAGGTTGAGCTGTTGTTCAGCATCTTAGCTGTAGAGGGCAGTGTCACTGGCCCTCATATGTGGGATCCGAACCGGGGCCCTCTGGCATCCCAAGCCAGCTCTCAACCGATGCACCACTCGGCCGGCCCTGTCTTGCCCTCTTGAGGTGCCTCCGTGGCCCAAGGTCCATTACACTGTACGTGCTGAAAAAGCAGAGCTTGGACTTGGCTTTGGCGTCTGTCTAGCAGTCTTTGGTTTTTGCCAGTTTGGTGCCTGTGTTCTATTGTCCACCGTCCAGTTTGCGCCCCTGCTGTTGGTGGGCATTGTTTTGCTCCCGAGCTCAGGTCCTGGAGCGAGCGAGCTGGTGCCACACTGCCCGCTCTGCAGTGTTGGACGAGTGGAAACGCAGCTTTGTAGAAATCTCAGTCTCAGATATTAGACACCATGATAGAGAAAAATGTCAGGACACCCGCCTGCCCTGGGCCGTCCCCCACGGCGCTGCCCACAGGGGCTGGCAGTGCGTCTGCACCAGGAGGTGGACACGTGGCCGGTGGGCCACTCTGCCTGAGCTAGGACAGTGCTTCCTGATTGAACGCAGGTAATGACGGGACCAGGTCAGGGGCTCGGCTTCCGGCGGCTTCCGACTGCAGCTCTCCTGTGTCAGAGGAGAAGCCTGTGGCCATGGACAGTGGCATCGCTGGCACCGTGCAGCACATGTTCTATCACAAGGTGTTTCTTGTGCTGCCTTTCTGAACGCACCAAGCAGACGGACCTTTGGACAACATGGGTGGAAAACGTGTGTCCTAAACATCCAGAAAAACGGGCTGGGAGGATGTCAGGCCCCCAGAAGGAAGCCTCGCATCTTAAGCTCAGAGATGCACAGATAGCAGGACAGGTGCTGGGCGGACGGCCCAGCCCAGGACGGACAAGCCAGCGGCAGAAACATAAACAAAATATTAATAACAGCCACACTCTTGAACTCTTCAAGCTTCAGTCATCATGGATGTGTTTTGTGAGTGTGGGGAGGGCGTGGGGGGCGAGTAGAGAGAAGGCTGTTTCGGTTTTTTAGAACAGAAATCCCTGAGGTGTGCAGCCACCTGTTCTCTGGGTGGTCTTTTAGTGCAAAATTCATAGTCATTTATTCAAAAGTAGTTCAGCACCTGCTGTGTGGCCAGGTACTGTGTGTGCTAAGCCAGCACGTGCACACATGTGCATACACACACACACACACACTTCTGTTTTAAAATCCCACCAGAAATGACCACAGTCCCCAATTCCGGCCCCTCCCCCACATTCTGGCCGATACTATTGTTCAGAAGGGATTCGCTCCTAATCCAATGTGCTGATGGCATGGCTTACTTCCAATTAACTCTGGTGTCCGAAGCCAAGAAGACAATATATTTAAACCCTGGAGGAAGAATCCTGAGACGATGGCCGTCTAGGACTGCCGGGCCCGAGAGGCGTTGTGGAGGATGAGACGCAAACCAAGTCCCAGTGTCTGCCCCCGAGGCCACCTCCGTGCCGGCCTCTGCGCCTGATGAGCCTTCCTGAATGGACGCTGATCCCCAAAGAGTTATTGATACTGTGATGCCCCTTAAATAATTGCACAGGGAGCATAGGCCCCAAAAGGGGGAAACACCTGCAGCTGCAGCAATGCGTCCCCTTCTGACATGCACCTGGGCAGGAGGCCAGCTGAGCGGGAGGTTTGCTCCTGGGGTGTTTTCAGCAACTCAAGCCCCCTAGCGATGGCTTCCCACCTGGTGGAAGGACGCGGGGCAGTGACAGCAGCCCCGGCTCTGGGGGAGGTGCTCCGCTCGGCATTCACTCTTCTCAGTGCCTGCCCTCCCTACACGTTCTTGAGAGCACACGTGCCCACGCACCCCCAACACTCACATGGTGGGGTTATTGCTTCCAATCCAGCAGCTGCAGCTACGACCTGATTGGGAAGCTCCGGTGGCCGTTGCTATGGGCACCACCTCAGGAGACGTGCAAACCAGCAACCGATCCCGTGGGACGTGGGGAAGTGGGTGGGAGGGGACAGGCCCTGCCACCACCGGCCCCTGCCTTGTGAATGGGGACTGGCTTAGGCTGGCTGGGTTCTGGGTGAAATTTCAGAGCGTCTTGTGCCGGACATCTCAGTGTGGACCCTGTGCGGGGCGGGGGTGCCCAGTGCCTGATTCACTTCTCCATGAGGTGCAGCTCCGTGCGCGCTTGTGAAGACGTCAGCCTTACGGTTGGTGACATGCTTGACTTGCTGTCACTGGAAGGAATGCGTCCTGCGTGCCTCTGGGCGCTTCAGCTTCTGATGAGGGACCTTGGGGCACAGGGGCGACAAGGGTCCCCACGGAGAAAGACACAGAGCCCTGCGGTCAGTGGGATGGTGTGAGGTGTTGTTCATGCTCTCTGTCTGTCTCACACACGTGCATTAACACATGCACACACACACGCACACACAGGCAGCCCTTGCCCTCTCCTGTCCTGCGTTTCCTCGCTAACTCCTCTGCCTGCGGGAACACTGAGCAGAATGCCATTAGAACCCGTTACCTGGCACACAGGACCCAGGTTCTGCACATGTATGAGCATCACTGCACCACCTTGCCACGACCCCTAGACAGAGATGGAAACAAATGCCCCAGCAACAGTCACTGCTGTAGAGACACAGCAGGAAGTAGAGAGCACTGGGGGAGCTGGTGACCCCAGGACTTGGACATGATCTGCCCACCAGCAAAGCAGGTTCTGTGCTGAGGTGCCGTGGACTCCAAGGACAGGCAGGCCCGTGATGTGTCTGTGCTCCCTGCTTGGGACACAGAAGCCAGACCTGCGTGCACTGGAGGTGGGACCAGCAGCACCCTCTCAGGGCCTGAGGGTCAGACTTAGACAGGGCGGTGTGGGAGAGCAGCCGTGGCGCTTGGCGTGGCCCTCTGTGGCTCAAAGCCCCGTCCACTTGCTGTAATGCTTGACCTCCCCACCCCATCCTGGGCTGCCCAGGAAGGCCCTGCTCATCCATTTGGCAGATGAGGAAACGGGCCCAGGAAGCCGACTAAGCAGATAGGGACTAGAGGGAGAGCCACCAGCACCGTGACGCCTGCTCCTGTGAGCGTACTGCCTGCGTCCCAGGCACTGCCACGTGCCTGGCGGCCATCCTTTCAACAACCATGTGAGGACCGGGTACTGTTAAATCCCCGTCTTATAGATGAAAGAACTGAGGCACAGAGAGGCTGAGCAACGGCCCCGGAGTCACACCGTCGGGAAAGTCCGGGAGACGGGATCGGAACCCCGGCCTCCCTGACTCCAGACCTCACCTCTTCAGCTGAGTCGAACCCCCTCTCGGCATCTGAAAACCAATTCACAGGTGTCCTGTCCTTGGTGTCCACGAAGGTGTGTCTTTCTCTTAATTTCTCTGTGTCTTGGTGATGACTGTTGACAAGAGACCAGAGTGCATCAGAAAATCTGTGGGTCCACTGTTTCCTGATGACTCTTCCGTGGTGACATCAGGCTCCACGGCCCCCCACTGTCACGTGGCACACGCATGTGCTGTTGCCCGGCGTTATTTCTGCCCCTGAGGTTTGTGAATGGAAAGATAACAAATTTCTAATTCTAGAGTTGCGTGGCTCCTGGTGACCTTATCTGAAGAGGCTGCGTGGGGACAGGAAGGACGCCCGCTGCCGTCACCTCCAGGGTGGCCTCGGGGCCCCTGCTGTGATGCTACAGGGAAGTTCAGAAATTATTTTTCTAACTGGCCCATGGGATGCGGCCAAAGGTCTGACGCGCAGCTTGAAGCAGGACCGAGAAGGGACGGAGCCTCAGGCCTGGCCGTGGCCAGTGGTAGTAATTTGTCCATTTCCTGGTCTGTTAAGCTTCACAATCTTATTCTGACACTGTGGCTGTTGTAATCGGCCTTTGCCGCACAGACCCGACCCTCAGAAGCTCAGCAGAATATGTGAACATGATGAAAAGCAAACACAGCGCTCAACTGAGGGCCAAATGGGCTTTTAATACACACACGAAGGTGGGGTGCTCTGCTGCCCCTAGGATGCACTCACTGAGATTTTCTGTTTAATGTCGGTTTGCTTTTTTTCTTTCATAAAAGCACTGAGTAACAAACACCATGACCTTCTGGAATGCAAAAGGATTTTTTAAAAATCCAAACAGCACTTTGATTCCACTTAAGAAGAAAGAGCACTACCTGAAAATACATTTAAGGCCCCATACCCATTATTTATGATTGTCTCATAAATTATTTTTCTTACAGTCTTTTTTAAAATGGACATAAAACCTAACATAGCAGCAAAGAGGGGAGGAGATAACACACAAAATGGCTGGCAGCCATGAAATAGGATTGGGGCTGATATAATAAGATTAGGGGAAAAAAAAAAAACGTGGCTTTTTTAAAGCATTTCCGGCACATGGACTCACGAAAGCATCTGTGGGAGCCCACGGTGGGCACGACAGCCTGTGGGTCTTCTCTGGGACCAGGGTCCTCTCTGCCTGAGCCAGGCTGGGTTTCATTTGAGCCGTACAAGGTTGACTTAGAGAGATTCTCTTAGGAAAAACAGGGTTTTCTCAGGTATGAAGCGTTCGTCTCATGGCCAGTTTGGAGACCTGGCTCTGCCGGGTGTCAGACGTGCTCGGCCTCTGCCCCCCACACACACCCCTCCAACCCCAGCACTGACCGACCCTGCCCCTCCCTCCCTCCTGCCCCCCCAGGAGAACTCTCCCCTTGTCCGCTTCACACTCCTGTGTCCCTCCACCCCCTCCCCTCTCCCCTGCGCCACGCCCAGCGTGGCCGCTGTGTCCTGGGCAGGTCCTGGGCCGGAAGACCAGGGCTCTAGCCCCGATGTGTGTGGCTTGGTGTCACACTGATGCCAGGTTCAACCAGCACGCGTAATGTGGGTGAGGGCAAATTTATTTTCAAGCCACCCAGGTTGGTGGGAAGGTGTCCTGACAATCAACTGTGCTAACAATAAATTTACCCAGTGGCTCCAGTCACATGGGAGGTGGCAGCTGTCTTTTGAGAACAAAGGAGAACAGCCTGTCAGTGGACACAACCCAACCTGTGTCTTACCCATCCCTGAAGCCCCTGAAGCCCCAGGGGCAGGCGCCGGCGGCTGACCAGGCAGCCTGGAAGCGTCAGTACCGTGGACAGAGCTGCAGGCCTGACCCTGGAGCGGTATGTGCTTTGCTCACCGCTGTGCTTTGTGGTGCAGGGATGTTAGAAGTGCCCGCGGCCCATTGTACTTTTCTCGCTTCCCTGCGTTTTTTTCAGAGAATTAGTTCTGCAGACCTGTGTGCAGGACACGCCCCTCTTCCGCGCCCACCAGCCCATGCCACCCCGGCCCACGGCCACTACCACGGTGTTTGCTCTGTGGCACCTGCTGACGGCCACCCGCCCGGGCCAGGCTGTGCAGCTCATGTCTCAGGCCAGCCCTCCGCCTCTGAACCCCAGACCAGTCCCCCCTCCACCTTAGGGCCCTGTGGACCCCTCACGCCATGTGCCCAGATACTGCAAATAGGCTGAACATCGATCCAACTGAGCCTTTTCAGCGAGGACGTCTCATCGTTTAATTATTGCTGTTAACACAGGACGCGGGACAAGCTCACCGGTGGCCACACTGGGTCCCCGCCTGTGTTTCGGGCCCAGTGGTCCTGGCTGGCCTCTTTCTGCCTGATGAGCGTTTCTCTTCATTTGCATCTGTTCACCTACAGGGCTGTCATTTGAGTTACCCCATCTGTGAATTCACCACTCGTATTTTTTGTGATCTTTAAAAAAAAAAAAAAAGGATTTTCCAGCATTTTTTTGTGTTTTTGCCAATGTTTTTTGAATATCATACACAATGGTGATTTTGCAAGGTGGGAGGCCTCCAGTCTGGGACTCACTGGTTGCCTTTGTCAAATTACACATTTTACAAAGTGGAAATCCTTTATCGCGATGCCATGCTGTGCACTGTCTGGTCTTATGTGAAGGACCACCCCCTGCCCCCAGGTCACACACAGCCCCCCGGTTCCCAGTAATGCTGTGGGTTCACACGTTGCACCGAGGTCTTCAATCTAGGAGGACTTTGCGTTTTGTGTTCCATGTGAGGTGGGATTTCACACGCAGATGTGCGTCTGGACTGCACTTTCTCCTCACTGGTCTCCGTGGGCTTGGGCATCTCTCCTCTGCCTAACCTCTGCTACAGACAGCCCAGCTCTCAAGGAGCCTTAGCACCGTCTCTGTTGTGTGTAAAGCAGAAGATGACATGGGAACAGCCCTGTCGCCCCAGCAGGAGGCCCTGCTCGCCCAGGGAGAGGGGGCTTCTGAGCCTCTGCACTTCCGGGACTCTGCTTCCAGTGGGCTCCTGACACATTTCTTTATCTCTTCTCACCTCCAAGTACTTTCTTGAAAAAAAATAAAAAGGGGTTTTCCTTCTTTCCATCCCCCCTGCTCTCTCTCCACTTCACGCCCCCAGCTTCCTTGCCCCCAGTCTTCACCTCAGCGCTTCAGAAAGCAACACACCTTGGAGGGGTTTAAAACTCAGAGCTGGCTCAGAGAGACACGGGCGCCCTCCGGGCCGAGTGAGCCGGAGGCTCTATTCCGAGTGCCCGGTGCTCATCTTGACATGCGCGACCTTCCCCCCTCGTCACAGGGCTGGCCAGCCGCCCGCCTGCATGTGTCAGTCAGCGGGAGGAACCCCCAGTGCAGCGTAGTGATGTTGTCACCCCTTAACTTCTCCCTGGAAACATGCTGTGTCCGTGTTCAATGTGCATTTCTTTTCCTCGCCTCCACCTTGGTGTTAGTAATGGCCGTTTATAAACTGTCCATCTCTGAGCAGAATCCAGGATGTGATACTGAAAAAGAAAAAAAGCTTCAAAAGAAAAGTGAATCTAGTGCACTGGATACCTAAGCCACCAGGGAAATAATTAATTCCCAGAGATTGACAGGAGAGGAGCAGCTTGTCTGGGGGGCTCAGCCGTGTCTGCCTCCATCCCTTTCTGCCTGAGTGTTGGCTTCATCCTGGGCTGGCCCGTGTGGTCAGGGGGCTCCTGGGAGCAGGGTCCCCACAGCTGCGTGCTCTCGGCAGCTTGTTTCCATCCCTGAAGCTCAAATTAGGGGCTTGGGGAGCTGACTTGTTTTTCCACCGCAGTTGCGGGTGCTTGTTTTTCCAAATGAGCTGCAGTTGAGATGGTGCATGTTTGAGGGTCCCTGTGATTGCTGGGCTGACCACGTCTCCCATAGGCTGTTTCATCCTGCAGAGGCAGGACGGTCGTGCAGGGGTGTGTGGAATAGTAATAAATATGTTTGTTCTTTGTTTCCAGTTCCTGGCACAGCTCCGAAAAAGGGGAGGAGTTCCCCAAGTGATAGGCGTGTCTGTTATTCATTACGAGCCCCTTGCATCACACCTGAATTTATGCTAATGAAGTGACGCAGAGTGGGGCCCTGGATGGCCTCAGGGTGCCGCTGGTCATCAGAAGGGCCAGGTGATTAGTGGGAACTTTCCACTCCACCCCCACCCACGACCCTCACGTCTGGGGAGGGGATGAGACTGGAGGTGGAGCTCTGTGAAAACTCCTGAGCAAAGATTCTGAGAGCTTCCTGGTAGTGAAGACATGGAGGTGCCCAGAGAGGCCGAGGGAGCCGTGCCCACTCCCCCCCCCACCCCCACCAATAACACCTTGTCCTCTGCATCTCTTCCGCTGGTCTGTTCCTGAGTTGTATTCTTTACAGTGAACGCGTAAGCGTAAGCGTACTCCTTTCCTGGTTCTGTGAGCCACTCCAGCAAATTATTGAGCCTGAGGAAGTGGTCGTGAGAACCCCCAAATCATAGCCTGTTGGTCAGAGGCACAGCGGCCTCCTGGGACTTGCGAGTGGCGTCTGAAGAAGGGCGCTTCTCCTGGGACTGAGCCCTTACTTAGCCTGTGAGGTCTGGGAGAAGCCTGAGTAATCGAGTTGTTGGACACCCAGTTTTGGTGTTGCCGAAGTGAGGAGTTAGCGCGTGCCGAGAATCACCCCTGAGGATGTGAGCGCAAAGCGACGAAAAAATAAGGCCCCTTGTTTTCGAAGGTGAGCCGAGCAGAACCCTGGTCATCTGCATTTCAGGAAGGGAGCTCATTTCATTACAGGGAGCAATTCTCAGGGACTCACTGGGGACGGCCCGGGCGGCCTGCCCAGGTCCTCAGCCTGCCTCCCCCACAGCTGCCTCACCCTCCCGTCTAGTGCAGGGGTCGGCAAGCTGCGGTCGCGAGCCACAGGCGGCTCTTTGGGTCCGTACATGTGGCTCTGAAGTAAAATTGAAAATAAAAATAAAACTATCATAGTTTCATTTATAAAGGTTTTTGTTTTTGTTTTTGTTTTTTTAAAGATTTTTATTGGGGAATTGGGGGGATGGGAACAGCGCTTGTGAATTGGGGGAAGGGGAACAGATGAGTTGCTGTCGTTTTGTTCTTCAGTCTAGTTGTGGAGGACGTTGCTTCACTGGCCCAAGTTGGCACCATCATTGCGCTCTTCCC
>NW_017731382.1:1727767-1738896 GCF_001890085.2 Hipposideros armiger | reverse complement strand
GGCAGCCCAGCTCCAGGTTGAGCTGTTGTTCAGCATCTTAGCTGTAGAGGGCAGTGTCACTGGCCCTCATATGTGGGATTTGAACCGGGGCCCTCTGGCATCCCAAGCCAGTTCTTAACCCTTGGCTGCCCCTATAAAGTTTTTAAAGGACATTATTCACATAATGGTGATTTCATTTGTTTTTTGGCTCTCAAATAATTTTTAAATTGTTGTGAGGGACAGGATTGGCTCTTCTGTTGCAAAAGCTTGCCAACTCCTGGTCTAGTGCAAGTTCATTAAGAAAACGGCAAATTCTCCCCCCCCCCCGAGACAGCGCCAGAAGTCAGCAGGCACCCACATCTCATGGCAGATGCTTTCCAGCTGGGTCAGAATTCTGTACATTTAAAATGTCTTCACGGAGTGTGCTTTTTTATTTTATTTTTTTATTTTTTAGCTGAACAACTTCCTGTGATAAAAAACATTTATAATCAGTTAAGCCTCAAAGTGTTCAAATGTAGCTAGCTTATTTACGAACTTTTAAGTCTCCGGCATTAATATTTCGTAAAGAAAAATAAATTAATGGATGGCGGGTCGTCGGAAACTTTTATGCTAAATATACTGCCTGTGACTGATGATTCATGATTCGGCCTTTTCCTCGCCTCTTTATAGTGTCTTCAGAACAAGCGTGTCTCTGGGGCCAGCTAGCTCTGTGCTTCCCAGCAGACCTTGTAATTATTAATGTAGGGATTTGAGAGATAGCAGAATTAACGATTTCTATAAAGTCAGCATATACGAAAATGAGGACAGCTGAGTCTTGCATTAGAGTTAGGGGGCTGGTGTGGTGAATCCAGGCAGGGACAGCCCATCAAGTTGTGGAACTTTCTCAGCCGTTTTCGCGGTTCCTGGGTCTTGCCCTGCCTTCTCCGGCTGAGCTGTGAGGCCCGTCTCGTAGCCAAGCATCCCAGAGCAGAGCTGGCCTCTGGTGCAGGCCACAGGCATCTCCATCAGGGGACGAGGGGAACACGCCGTGAGTGGCCCTTCTGGCTCTGGGCCCCAGGTGCGTGGTCCTGTGAGTCCTTTGGTGTGGGGATCACAGGAGCCCTGCTGTATGGATAGGAGTTCGAGGCCATGAGCCCACAAATCACCTCTACAACTAGGAAAAGCTGGGCAGGAGATACCACAGAGCCTAGAACTTTCTCTCTGACCACTGATGGGCCAGCACCATCATCTCTGATGGGAAAAGAACATTCCAGGAAGTGATGGGGGAGCCCTGTCTGCTTCAGAGCCCCCAGGATGATGGCTGGTCAGCTGCAGCCCTTCATAAGGCAGGACTGGGAGAAAGGGATGGCGGCCAGCTATCACCCGGCCTTTGGGTCAGTAGGGCGAGGTGCTTCCCCTGGTTCCTTTGGTGCCGGCGGGGCTGGGGCCATTTGTCTTTGGGGAAGTGGGGGGGGGCGGGTCTTGCACCTCCAGCATCGAGCAGGATGGAGGAAAGAGAAGATAGCCAGAGGGTGGGTCCTGTCCTTGGAACACCCCCAGGAGAAGGCCGCCTGCGGAATTTGGAGAGGGACCCCAGTCTGTCCCTCCCAGATGGCCACACAATCATCCCGGCAAATTTCATTCTCGTTTCTCCACAGTGAGAGAAGGCTAGTGGGTTACACGGTGGGCATGTCCCTGTGAGAGTGTCAGAGCTCACACTGGCATCTGAGCAGAAATGGGGAGGACACAGCCGAGTCCACTTAGGATTAAACTCTCAGAAGGGTTTCCATCACCCAGGCTGGCTGTCGACATGGTACCATGGAAGGCTGTTTCCATTCTCTGTTCTTCCTGCCACACGATGTTTGTACCCCAAAAACAGTAGTCGCCACAAGGATCCTTGCATATTTCTCGGAGTTCTCTCAATTTAAGGGCTGACCTTCCAGTGGCCTCTGAGGACTCTTCCACTCTAAAGAGCCCCAGGCCTGAGAACCCACCCATTTTCTGGCCTTAGCCAGGGGTACGGGGCGGGCGGGGGGGCCCTGCTATGTCCTCAGCTTGGCTTCCTGCATTCTTGAAGCTGTAGATCCACAGGAAAAAGCTAGATGATGATGGATGGGTGGATGGATGGGTGGATGGATGGTGGATGGATGAATGGTGGATGGATGATAGAGTACAAATCTTCAGTACATACAAAAGATTACTAGAAGAATAGAGGTGAAGGTTGATATTTACCAACATACTCCATAATTCATTAGCAAAGGTGTTCAAATTATTTTCATTGTAGTCCATTTGATTGACACCAATCTTTCGTTTCCCATTAGGCTTCCTGGAGAGAGGTGTGTGTTTGTGTGTGTGTTTACCTGTTTGCAGAGAGTGGTCTTATATGTTTGTAATAGGATCAGATACAAAATTGAATCATCTCCCTAGACGCACCGTCCAGTTGATCAAAGGGGAACTCCAAGCCTCTTTTCCTGGCCGCCTCCTTCGTCCACCGAGGAAGGCACAGCGTCCCTGTGTCTCTGGGTTCACCGCATTTCAGCCTGGCCACCATCTATCACATCTGTGGGTTTGTGGAGGCTTCACCATTAAACATAATTATTTCTAAGCGTGCAAGGAATCCTTAGCAGCTGCTTCTGTTTTCCAACCACGCTGTCACGATTTGCTCTCACGAATTTCCTAAAACAACATCGTCAACATTTCTTTAGTCAAAGGTCAGCTTGTGCAGGGGGGTTTCTATAGAAAACCCCGTCAGGTGGAGGCTGATGGACCACAGCCCCAGATGGGCTGCCGGGCGCTGGCGTCGCTCGGCGTCCTTGGCGCTGCCCTGCCCCCTGCACAGAGCGTGGCTGTCAGGATGCTTGACACTGTGTAACTCTTCCTCCGACAACAGCCTGTCTCCTCTGTGACAGGGAGCCGGCCTCCATGAAAGTTCATTAGTCTATTGAAACATTTCAGTTAATGGCAGAGCTAGTATCCAGAATTGTCAAGTCCATATTTCCATCTGTGCATGAACTCAGTCATAAAGAATGGTTTTGGACAGGTTAATTTGCCTAAACTACCATGCAGTCAATCAGAGTAACAAAGCTGGTGACGCCCACATCGGTCCAACGGGGCTTTCGTCACTGCTGTCCTCTCACTCGCACAAGTTGGCAGAGGTACAGGGGACAGACGAGAGTACAGGGAACCGGTACCGCCACACGAGACACCGCACAGCTGGGAGTGGCGCTGGCGAGGGCGCCTCACAGTCCAGGGCCTCTTGTGGAAGTCACGTGTAGCCGTTGAGAGAGAAGATGGCTTTAATATTTAATGTGACTGTTGATATTATTTACATTGGCTAATGTTGTAGTTCACTTAATTTGCCACCAATGAAAACCCTCTTTGATGTGAAGAGTGTGTGATTCTGTCTGAAGATCCCTAATACACATAGGTTTTTAATTTAAAAATTAAAGTAGATTAAGGGCATAAAGTACAGTGATTAAAACAGGCTCCCCACCAAAGCTCTGTGTGCCCAGCCCCCCAGGGAAGCGTGCTCTGCAGGTTGGCCGGCGCGGCCGTTAATTTGCGATGATCAGTGTGTCATCTCACAGTTGGGCCCCGTTTTCTCAGGGCAGCCGTCTTGTCTGAACCGGTCCTTCGGGGCTGCTGCTCATCAAAAGCCAGGAGAGGCAGGAAACGGGAAAAGGTAACAGGGAAGATAAAGCCACTGGGCTTGTCCCAGGAAGATCACCGTGGGAAACAGTAGCTGCCTGCTGATGACAATGTCCCGGACACCCCACCATTTCTCCATCACACTCATCCCACCCAGTACAGTCCTTAGAGTAAGGAGCGATGGACCCGGAGCCAGACGGCTGGAGCTCAGGCCTGGGCTCCATCGCCTCCTCGATCTCTGTCTCGGGACAAGGAGCTTATCTTTTCTGAGGCTGCATTTCCTCACCTGTGAGATGAGGCCGATCACAGTTTCTGCCTTGGAGGCCTGTTGGAAGGATGACTTCAGATGCCCCAAGCGTCCAGTACAGGCTCCATGAAGCCGCCCTGCTGGGCAGGTGGACCAACGACCTTTCTTACTGTGGCGATGTCACCTCCAGAAAAGTCTCATCAGCACACGGAGTCCCCCTCCCCCCAAAAAAAGCATGATATTTATTGTTCTTCCCAAAACTCATCCTGAAAGCCACCAAGGACTGTTGGGCCTGGTCCCAGCATTGGACAGTGTTGCCTTTGGCTGCCTTGGTCTTGAGCTACTCCCTGGAACTCCCGATGTCCCCTGGGAAGTAGACTTAGTCCCTGTCGGGGCACCTGGCAGTCTCCCTTCCTGACTCCCGAGAAGGTGGCTCCGGACATGAGTGACCGTGTCTGCAAGGGACCATGTCCATCAAGTGGAAGCCAAGGTCAGGTGGACGAACTGCGAGGCCAGCCCTCAGTGACCACACCAGGGACAAGAGGACCCAGATTGTCGATGTGACGACAAGGACAAAGAGAAAACACAGTGTCAGCTTCGAGGGACGGACATATTGCAGAGGAAATGACCCGGGGGGAGCAGCAGGGTTTCTCTGGTGAGGAAAACAAGGAAGCTGGCAAGGAAGATGGTTTCCAAGAGCTAAGAGACGTGTCTGCAGACGAGCGAGGAGTGATAACGTGTGAGGGAGCAGAGCGCCGCCCCGTCCCGGGCTGACCTGGGCAGGTGACAACGGGTCACCCGGAAGAACGCGGCCGTCACCTCCCAGCACTGGCCCAGGAGATCCGAGCGACGGAACCTGCTGCCCGTGAAGCTGAGAGAGGGTCAGCCGTTGTCCAGGGCCACGTGGCTGTGACAGGGCCACACGGCTGTGACAGGGCCACGCGGCTGTGACAGGGCCACGCGGCTGTGACTGCAGACGAGTGTGGGGCTCAGACTTCACGTGGGGAGTGGGCTTCTGTGTGAGTCATGGGCTAGAGAGCTTCACGGGCTTTCAAGTCGCCTGGCGGTGAGCACATCGTTAATGGGATGTGTAAGAACCCCATGACAGGACCCCCTAGGGCAGGACCAAAGGGACCAGTCTCCTGGGTGGTGCCTAGAGCCTCCACCAGGGTCCTCCTGATGACGCCAGGGTCCCCAGAGGCACCCGACCCCGGCATGATAGTCTGTTTACCGGACGGCGGGCAGGATTGCGCCATCTGGAACAAGCTTGTTTTTCTCTGAGTATTTCCTTAGTATGTTCATTCAACATTCAAATATTTAACGAGAACGTCTTCCTCTTCCATGACATCAGAAATCTCTGACATTTGCTGGACCCACGTGGCGTCTTTGTTGAGCAGCCTGTGCGCTGGCTTGTTCCAAAAAGACTGTGTGGGAGGAGGAAGCAGGGGAACGCAGGGCTGTTTTAGGGTCAGAAATAGCGATCATCTAGTTAGCTTGAGAACCAAATATCAGCAGATCAACAAAAACAAATCTGAAAGCAGTGAAAACAACATCGTTTTAAAGAGGGAGAAAGCAGACACTTTTCTTTATTATTGGTTTTCAGGGGCTTGTTGTAGACTTGGCTGTGTAAGCGGGCAGTTCAGATGCTCGCGGCCTCCGTGCTTCCAAAAGCTGCTGTGGTAACAGCCTGCAGAGGGTGTCATCACGTGCCGTCCTCTAAACCCTGGGCTCACGCTCAGCGGGGCACCTTTGCTGTCATCATCCCATTTTTCAGATACGTAAGATCAAGGCGAGAATTGAGGCCTGAGGACGTTTAAAACAGGACAGCATGTGTCAAAGCACTCGGACACTCAGAAAGCACCGTGCAGACGCGTGTGCTCCATCCTGAGGTGGGGGCAGGGGCAGCCCTTCAGCGCACAGTGGCGAGCTAGCTGGAGGCGGGTGGTCTCGGCCTGCACCTGGGGAGACTTTCCTTCATTTTGCACCTGTTTGGGGCACTTACAGGGTCCCAGGGACAGGGAATGGAGCAGGGGACAGAAGACACAGCAGCCCTGGCCCATGGGGAGTGGTCATGTGGAGATGGCCGTGGGACCACTGGGCTCACACAGGGCTTTGGACACGGGCTCCCTGCAGTGCGAGAGAGGGTTGTTTGAAGTGGAGTGGCAAGGGCCGAGGAAATGGTCTGAGGTGACTCTGCTCCCGTGAGGCCACGTGGGCTTAAAGGTGCCAGTACTTTGTTCAATTTCACTCTCACATATGATGGCTTTCTTTGGTTTTGACACGGGAGCAACACTGATATTCTTTTCTGCTCATGAACCAAGAGTGTGTATACAGATGCATGTGTGCGTGTGGCAAGTGTGTGCGCTTGTGTGCATTTCACAGTGGAAAGGAGAAACACTCACGTTCCCGAAGTTCATGAGTGGGAGTGGAGAAGGGAAGGTGACACGGGAAGGGTTTAAGGAGGAATGTGCACGTTGGAACCCTGTGGTGACGTCACCAGGACGCTGCCATCTCTGAGGTGGTGGGAAACGCAGGGCTGGCACTCAGCTGGTTAGTAGGTGCCCAGCCTTGCCCGGCCGTTCAGATTGGTCAAGACCTGCGCCAGTCCGGGGCTTCGCTCATGTGAATGTCACCTCTGTGGTCAGGTGACACTGAGCCAGCCCACCAGCAGGTGGCTCTGTGAGCTGCAGACAGCTCGGCTGCTCTGAGAACAGAAGACGTGGGTAACCTTGCCCTGATCCTATGGATAGAACCATAGGAAGTCAGATATTTATAACTTGAAGTGTCCTGAATTTTTTAAATGGCACTTGAAGGAAAATCACATTTTTCAGAAAAATTACATTCAGGCCAGTGGCTGTAGAAAAGCATGCTCAGGCCTTAGACCTCTCTTCCTAGATCTGTGATAACCACTGAAAATCAGGTTTTCTAAATTCTCTTCACGGCTCCCCACACGGGCCCACCTGGGGACGAGAGGAGCCTGGCGCTGGTTGGCAAAGCTGGTCACGCTTTGGGGTAAAGTGCCACCGTGGGCCTGTGCTTTGTTGCTTTGGGAAGAGGGTAGGGATCCTAAGAAATGCCCAACAGCACGACAGCTCCTGACAGCGGGCAGAGAAGCTTAGAGGCACCACTAACGAGCGTGCACAGCTAGTGGGTACACATAACTAGCTCCGCCTAGATTCAGGGGAGCGTGCCCGTTGCAAGCGGTGTGTCCTTGGGGAGAGGTCACTGGGCATGCCAACCTCAGGGGATGGCTGTGTGCTGCGAAACCCAGCTATGTGCCAGGGTCTGTCTAGTACTTCACCAGCCCTCCGCTTGATTGTGACAACTTTGGGGGTGTTGACGGCGGAGGGTGGCACTTAGGTGCCAATCACCCTTACTTTGTCCCATCGTGCCAGTGTCCACGTTAAAAATTGCATCATTTGCTGGAGGGAATATTAAAAAGAGAACCAAGTCTACCTGTAAGGCAGTGAAAGCCACTGTGCATTTGGCACCTGCTATCCGAGGACACCCACGGTGCCCTCCACGGTCCCCATCTGGGCATGGCCTTGTGCTCCCGCGGGAACTGGCTTCAGATCAGTCCTGGGGCAGGGGTGGCAGTGGCATTCTCGAGCCTGCTATGGCCACAGGCTCTCTGTGACGATGGCCACTTCTGCTCATCACCACCCCACTGGATTTTGGAGCCGTTGGCATATTCATTAGTTCATCCCTTTGCCCACCTAACGCAGGCTTTATAAATTCATATTTTATTCGTAGTCATTGAAGGCGGGGTGTACGCCAGGGCTGCTTCCAGGAGCCTAGTTACACTCCTGGGCACAGGAGAAAGCCACCATGGGCGGCGGGGCCTCCAGCCCCACTACTTTGTGCCCAGGGTGGACAGGGAGGCCTGTTGCGCCCCCACCTGTGGGCCTCGGCTCCTGTGAGCGGCTGGCACTGGGCTTTCTCACTGAGGCACGCTCACGTTTGAGAACCACAGACACTGCTGAGACATGACAGCACAGGCGAGAGGCTGGCCAGGGCCTCACTGTGCATCTCAGACCCTCGCGGGCCGGCCACGTAACCGGCACAGACTTGCGGTAGAGGCAGAAATGGACGATAGAGCCCTGCCCCCCGCCACGTTCCCCTAGGGCAGGACGGTGTCTTGGACTATTTTCATCTCACCAACATCGCCTGAGGCAGTGCAGGGCTCAGTAATGCCTGACGGGCAAGTGCGGACGTGTGTTTGTCAGCCGAGGCACCTGGCAAGTGCATCAGGCTCTCTCCGAGGCCTTCTGCACGGGCACCTCCACTCCCGGCCCAGTGGGCAGCTCATCTGGGCGCCCGCAGCCTCTGCAGGGCCAGAGGTGCACATTTGCGGCCACGCAGTGGACAGGAGCATGGGGTGAGGGTCCGTGGATCGGCTCGGGAAGCGGCACAACAGTGGCTGTCACTGCCGGCCACCCGGCCTGACCGAGGCTCTGACCTCTGGCCGGAGTCCCTCGGAGCAGCCGACGGCGGGGCTGGAGACAGATGCTCTGGGCATTCACTGGTGCCAGAAATGAAATGAAATAATTCCGAGCCTGGGCTCCAGGGTCTGGGGAGTGAGCCCTCCCGGGCAGGAGGAGCCATAATCGAAGGCATGGCGGCCCTTATCTGTCCCCCGCATGTGTCGCCAAGGCACATGCGGCTGGCTTCAATTATTAGTATTTCTTTTTAAGTTAAAGATGAATTTGAGACAGCTGTGAACTTGGGAGGTTTATCTCCCAGTTACAGGGAGACCTGTTAATGATCACTGGAGGCGCCTGCGGGCTCTCCGGCCATTACCCGAGGTGGCGGGAGCCATGTGGAGGAAGGGGGGGGGGTGCCGTGACCTGGGCCCCACCCGTGTGGAGGTGCCGGGCGTCCTGTGTGTCCCAAGCCCCTTTCCTCATGGCAGCTGGTGTGCCAAGCCCCCTCCGTTAGACGGTGTCAGACCCTTAGATGGGACTCTGCTTCTCTCATTGAACAGACGGAGGCAGAGGGTGAGGGTCACGGGGCACCTTGTGGTGACCTAGCACGGGACTCGGGGACACAGGCCTGTGCGGTGTGGAGCTCTGTCCCGTCCCGACTGCCTGCCTCTGGGAGGAGGCAGCCGCAGCCCCAGGTCATCTGCCGAGCTGAGCTCTGAAGGGACATTCACCCCAGACCCTCTCGAACCCTTTTTTACTTTGAAATAATTATAAATTCACGGAAAGCCCAAGGCTAGCTCCGAGAGTCCCGTGCCCCCCTCCGCCAGCCTCCCTAGGGCTTACATCCTCCATCATCACAGTGCAGAGTCACAACCAGGAAACCAGCCCCGTTCTCTGCCACTGGTCACGCGTGCAGATTCCCACAGTCACCACAACAGCCAGGACACAGGCCTGGGGCAGGGCCACACTGTCCTCGTCCTGCTGCCCATGGCCACACCCGCCCCCCTGACCCCGAGGTTGGGTGGGTGGTCCAGGCCGGGCCGAGTTCCCACGCCAGTCTCCTGGGATAGCTGGCACCTGCGAGACCTGGCCTCGGGGTGGGGACCTAGCAGGCACTCGGTCCTGCTCCCCTGGTGACCTGCTTTGCCCTGAAGCTTGAGTTCTTTGCAGTAAGGAAGAGCCTGTCCTCTCTCGTAGCCCTGTGTCAGCTTGCTCCGTTAACGTCACCTTAGTCCTGTCTCTTTGTCCCCTTCTTTTTCCGTTGCGTACTGGCCTCATGTCTTAACAAGCATCCAAACCTTATAAAAAAAAAAATACCAGCCTTGTTGTCCTTTAGCATAAAGCATCTGTGACATTATAAGAAAAGTGACATAAAAATAAATCACATGATGATTGAATTTGCGCTGTTACAAAACCAGGTTGCCCTGTGCCAGGAGACATTGCACATGCTTTGGAGGAGTAATCGATTACAGGTATGGATCGTAAAGCCCAGGGGACAGGAAGCCACAGGCAGCTCCCGGTGCACAGTTCACGGATCTGTTTTCCTGGTCCTCTGAGTCCCCTCGCCCCCACTTCCATCCCTGCCTCTGAGTCACCTGAACTGTATACACGGTGAGATATAAAGTAATGTCTTCAGGCTGAGTGTCAACAGATGCTGGCTTTTGTTTTATTTTTTCCCTCTTTGAATCATGGATAATTTTTTTTTCACATCAAGTTGGTTTCCTTGAGTCTAGTTGGCCTTTCTCCCTTCCTGGTCCCTGAACTCAGAGCCTTACTGAAAAATCAGGACGGTGCCACAGCGCTTTCCCCAGTCTCGTGTCCCCTCCTGTGTGTAAGCCCAGTTTCTCTTCATTGGTGTTTTTTAAGTGGCTTTGTCTGAGGCTCACCTTTGACACGTATTCTGAATCAAGTTGTTTTGCACAATCGTCGCGTGCTCTGTAAGGCTCATTCTCTGATTTATCCTTTTATAAGTTCTCGGTGCCTCAGGGCATGTGGAAACCCTGGGGGCCCATAGAATGGGTCACTTTTCTGGCTGTCACCAGCCATCGCTGCCAGCGGGGTAACAGCAGGCCTGGCACACCCCTGCACCCCGCATGCGGCGCCCTCGGCTCACTGTGGCACCATGCTCCTGCCTCCAGCCTGGCCCCCGAGCTCACGGCCCGCTTGGTGATAAGGAGGGCGGCTGCACTCTCGGCTGGAACACTGATCCCTGAGTAAACGGCAGAATCCGATGGCTCAGCTGCCGCAGGCCGGGCTTATGCGGGGCGTTCCGGGCCGTCTCCATCAGCCGCTCCTGCTCTATCCTTCGAGCGGCAGCTCCTCCCCCACACCACCACCACCACCTCCCAATGGCAGTCCCGTGAGTTTGCTTACTTGTTTGTTTGTCTGTTTTTCCTAATCTCATTCCCTAGATGGTTGCTTTATTAGCTAACATTTGAGTAGGATCTTCAAGTCATATAGTCAAGTGTAGCAGCTCACCAACCTCCAAAGAGGCTGCATTCAGAAAGCTGGCACGTGGAGCAGGACTACAGACGGGTCTGACAGTGGCAGGAATCCAGAAGCTTCCAGAAGAGGGTCCCCTGTGTCCCAGCTAGAAGTGGGGCGTGTTTGACTTCTTGGAGAGTGGATGGGAAGTCAGGTGACAGGGCAGGAGGCATGTGGGTGAGTGTGTTTAGTAGATTCACACCTTTCAGGAGGCGGAGTTACAGGGGGAACCCAGGTTGGAGGTGGTGTGTCTGTCTCAATCATTGATGGCATAGAAGAGTCTCTCATGGAACTTGGAGACAGAGAACATAAGGATGGATGGATGGATGGATGGATGGATGGATGGATGGATGGATGATGGATGGATG
>NW_017731382.1:1720582-1727612 GCF_001890085.2 Hipposideros armiger | reverse complement strand
GATGGATGGATGGATGGATGGATGGATGGATGGATAGGTGATGGATGGGTTGGTGAATGGATGATGGGTGGAGAAACATGAAGGGGTGAAGCCAGAGGCTTGAGGCTAGGGGAAGTTGCAGGACAACCAAAGATGTGGGAAGAGAACAGCATCCACCATGGAAGAATGGGGGGCAAACCCCACAAATAAGGTGCTCATCTACGGACCTCCTGCCCCAACGAGACCGTCCTCCTGATCTCATGGAGCCCAGCACTGTGCTGCGTATTTACTCCTCACTGCGGTCTGGAAATGATTATTCAATGAATGAGTCATGAAGGGGAAACAAGGTTTGTGATGTGGCTTTCTGAGGACCGTGTGCCCTAGCAGACAGGAAGCCCTGTGTTCTGTAGAGCATCCTGATGGATTTGAATGTGGCAGGTGGTGTTCAAAGCGAAGGAGGACTGCTGAGATCTGCCTGAGTAGAAAGGTATTTACACTCTGGAGGGACATTCAGAAGGGAATCAGTGATGGGAAGAACAGTCTATAGAGGAGCCGAGGACAGGCGTTAGGGGTGACGTGGAGCTGTCGGAGACCAGCAAGAAGAGACAGGGCTCCTGGTAGGTCCTGTGGTGTTGGCAGAAGGACCTGGTGAAGCGCGGAGATGCCTCATGTTCAATTCAAGGTGTGTTGTGCATGCAAACCTTTCCTGTCTTCCTTATGCCCACGTCTTGAATTAAATGCTTCAGGAATGGGTTGGTGTAGGGTTTTGCTTTGACTTTTGGAAAGATGGAACATAGAACGCTCTGTGTGGGACATGGAAGCAGAGTTGACCTGGAAAACGGAACCTCCCTAAGAATTCCCGTGTGTAGTGGGGAGTGAAGCCAGTGCGAGTCCCAGCAGACAGGATGATGAGAAGGGTAAGCATGAGGCCGTCATGGGAGTGAAGTGAAATGCTCCGCATAGAACACAGCTTGTGACAGCTAATAACGTTCATCAAATACTAGCCACTAATATTACTCCTGGTAGAATGAATGAATGCACACGTGAATGAATGAAGGTGAGAAAGAAAAGAGCAGCTTCCACGTGGAACTCATTTTCCTAAGCATGGGTGATGTGTTAACCGTAACTGGCCACCGTCCTGGAGTTCATGCAAGGCGATGGATTAAAAATGCTAGAGGAGCGTAGATTTACAATGTTGGTACCGCACCTTGTGTCCCTTGTGGTGATTGGTGCAGTTGTGGTCTGTCTTGTTAAGTGCCCGCAGTAAAGCTTCCCAGAGCATTCGCCACGAAGTCCTCCTCAGGAGCGGAGCAAGGGCTGGACAGCGGCTGACAGTGGCCGTGGGCTCCTCCTCGCCTGCAAGTCAACATGGCAAGTACTGCAAGTACCACTGAATTTGTTGATTTCTTTCTCGATGGTATCAGATTGATGCTCTGTCATTTCCTGTGTATGCTCGCTAACTATTCGATGCCTACAGGTCCCAACCTGAAATAAAAGCATTTTATGATATCAATCTAAACACGTGGCCTCTTCGAAGGCACAATAAAGACGCTGGGCGAGCGGTCATCTTGATTAACTGGAGTTTAAGGGATGGTTGAGAGTCAAGGATAAATCGAGGTTGTGCTGGTCCACCAATGGGCCGTGACCCTGCGACGTTCTAAAGGGGACGCTCTCTTCTGCGATTTATATTTGTAACGCGCGTTGACAGCACCCGCTTCTCGGGAACTCTCAGAGCTGTGAGTGGCATATTTATTTCCTGGTGGACTTGAGGTCAGCTGGCCAATTATTGTATGTCCTTTTTTATATTAAGAATACCATTGTGAACAGAGAACGGGCTGGTTACCCGGCAATGAAAATGCCCGTCTTTGTCATCTCAGAGCCGTTTTGTCAGATGCTGAACCTAAATGCACTTCTGTTTTGTCATAATTGCCTTCTGTTCGGTTTTGAAGTAATTACGTTCTTGCAGGAGCTTTTGTTGTTTTATCTGAGAGGATAGTTCACTTGGGAGAGAGAAAGCCATAGACCTGGCTTCCCCGTGAAACTGCAGCTTTTGATGTTTAGTGGTAGGTTTTGATAGAAAGTCCCGAGACGAAAGCAAGATCCCTTTGTAGCTGGAAGAAGGCGGTTGTGCAAAGGCGTTTGCTTCCCATGGTCTCTGTGACATCTGAGCGGCACAGCCAGGTCAGCCTTCCTGTGTGGAGAGATTTTGTTTTTACTGAGCTGATTTCTTTATGAAGAAAACACACATTTTCTGAAAGGTAACAGGCCTGGTAATACAAAGAAGTTAATGAAACTTTGAAGTTTCAACTTTTGAACCCCTTACCTCGTGATCGCACATCCATATTTCAGGACGGACGTTTGGCTGGGACACAGATCTGGCTGAAGTCATTGCTCCAGGCTGGTGGCCATGCTTACCGGTCAGGGCGTGCATTCTGATTGGTCAGTGCCGCTCTGTCCTGGCGGCTGTGTATGAACATCACCTCTCACATAATTCAGATAATGATCATAAAATCAGAATTCTCTGTTGCAAGTATTTTCCTTACATTTACTTCCTTCCGCTTATTCTACTTTGTTCGAAGTTCCTTTATCCAGGATAGGACTGTCTTATGACACAAAGAAGGCCCCTCCTTGGTGTTGTTAAATTATATGCCTTTTAAAAATCATATCAATATATTTAAAGCCAGCTCTTCAGAGAGCACAATTAATGATTTTCTATGTGTTTCTGGGAACAAGCCACCATGACACAAATGGACCCACTCCAGAGAGGAATGGGGGCCAGTGCAAATACAGCTCAGAAGACAGCAGTGTGATTACCCAGATGGTTGCCGTGGGTAGACTAGGCGTCCAGCCCTGGGCTGCCCTGTCCTGGGACAGGGGTTGGCAAACTGCAGCTCGTGAGCCACATGCGGGCGGCTCTTTGGGTACGTTCTGTATCAAAAGTTTGCCGACCCCTGGAAGAGCCAATCCTGTCCCTCACAACAATTTAAAAATTATTTGAGAGCCATAAAATATATTTTTACATAATCACCATTATGTGAATAATATCCTTCAAAAATTTTATAAATGAAACTATGATAGTTTTATTTTCATTTTCAATTTTACTTCAGAGCCACGTGTACGTACCCAAAGAGCCGCATGTGCATCGCAAGCCACAGTTTCTGACCCCTGGCGGCTATTCCGTCTCAAAAGTGTGCCGACCCCTGTCCTGGGGGATTGTCAGTGAATTTAGACAAGTGTCCAAGCCAGCATAACATGGAGGGCATGCTGCCACCACCCTGAGAAAGGTTCATGTGCGTCTCAGGCACGTCCATGAGGAGATGAGGGACTCCAAGAGGGGGACGGATTCGACATGGCCTTTAAGAGCTGGCAGGAATTTGCTGGGAGACAGTTATAAAAGAGCCTTGAATGCATACGTGGTTTTCCTACTGATAGAAATTGCTGCTTTCATCACCCAGCAAACTCCATGAAGATTAAATTAAACATGAGACATGGATCAATGTTTGAAGAGCAACTTGGGCTATGCGGTTGGTCTGTCTTTGGGTGATTCTTGGTTCGGTTTCACTAATAACTCCCAAATACAGCAAGTTTCAGGTCTGAGTTAGAGGAAATGAGTGGTCATCCATGTTAGGTGCTGGACAAAACGGCTGCTTAGGGGACGCTGGGTCTGCATTGTTTCCACGGGGAGCCGGCGGGTGGCCTTGTGTTTGCTGCATGCGGCGTGTAGGTCGTACCATGAGGCCCACGACAGGTCTGTGGGGGATTCAGTTCCGTGTTGTCTCCCGCTCTGTGCCACGTGTTCAGGCCACTCTTCTTGTCCCCTGCGAGACGGGCCAAATGCCTGGGCAGCAAGTGGCTCTTCCTGCTGGAGGCTGGGGAAGGGGCTGGGGGTCCTGCAGCATCAAGCAAGAGGCCTGGGAAGGAGGCAGCCTGACGGGTGGGCGCTGCAGAGCCTCACTGGAACCTCCACCAGTGGCCAGCGGGCGGCTCGGGCTCGTCTCCATTGCATGACTGGTATTTTCTGGTTGTTGGTGGCGATGGTGGCTGTTCATCTTCTATCAATCTTGCAGACGCCTGACTGGCAGCCACTCGCTGCCGTGCCAGGCCCTCACAGTCTTCCGTGCCACGTTCTCACACTTTGAACCTGCCCTTTTCCCGGTCCGTCTGCATTTTTCTGCCACCATCATATCATCATCAATATATCAAGCCCCTACTGTGCTGTAGGTGCGAAAGAAAAAAATTACCCTGACACTTGTTAAGGAAGGCAGGGAGACTTTATTGGAGACTATTGCAATAAGGGAGAGACATCTGCAAGAGACAACTCTGCAACAGCCAAGACATCTGGGGACGTATAGCCAGTGGGCAGAGGCAGTGGGCAGAGCCAGGGGGCCGGTGGGTGGGGAATTACTAAGGAACTGGACTCGATAAGAAGCGCAGGGGTGTTCCTGCTAAAGGCAGCCCCGGAGTTTGATATGAAGGTGGGGGATGAGGAACATGGTCAGATATGTGGGGGGCAGGGAGGGGGATTCTCAATAAACTGGCTTAGCAGGTTCTTTAATGAAACTGGGCTTGGCCGGCCCAGGTTGGGCCTGGTTGAGAAGAGGGCTCAGAGGAGCCCGACTGGAGTTTGGTCAGTGAGGGGGTCACAGGCACACAGTTAAGCCCTGAGAATAGACGCGATGTCAGCCACACAGAAGTGGAAACGTGCGCAAAGCCCATGAAGGGTCGGGGAGCGAAGGCTCAAAGCCGGGTCCCAGGGCCCCTGCCTGGAAGAGCCCTGCCACCCGGCCTCCAAATACCAGCCCCGGCCTTTGTAGCAGGTGAGTTACCCAGCCCCCCAGCGCGGGATCCCCCGAGAGATCAGCTGACAAAGGGGAGCTGGCGGTGCACGCGGTGAGCGCCAGGAGGAGCCAGAAGCAAAGCGCTTCGCCTGAGCGGGGCTGACAGTGGAGAGGCCCCTCCCAGACCCACCCCTCAGCCTCCACGCGAGGTTGTCCAGGCAAAGCTGGGGAAACCCAGTGGCGGGAAGGACCTGTGTTCAGCTGTAACCCTTTCACGTGGTGGCTTTCATTTCTTTGTGGGTTTCTGAAACCCTGTGCACACAACGAGACAGCGTTTCGCCAGCCAGGGATAGCCGCGCTGAGGGCCAAGGTCAGAACCAAGCCCCTCTTATGAAGGTGCCGGAACACAGCGCTTTCAGCTGGGCCCAAAGGCACTCAGGGAGGACTGAGCACAATGGCGTGCTGGGGACTTCTACCAGCCCAGTCCCAGGCGCGTGATGGGCCCCCCGTGCTTCTCCTTAAACCCCCCTGGTTTGGGGACCCACCAAGAGAGCCTTCAGAGCAGCCGAGGGTTTCTAAGTGGCAGGAAAGTGTGAGCAGCAAAAAGCAAGTGCTAACCACCCCCGAGTCGGTGGAAGGCAGCCAGCAGCAGCCACCATGGTCTTCATTAAATCCGGAGGGAAGTGGGAAGTGGTGTCAGAGTAGAAGTGTCACGCATCAGAGCAAAGCGGAGACACTGAAGATGCATTAACCAGTCACCTTGTCACAAAGAAATCATGGTCGCTCAGCCAGCGATGGTCCTGGGATGTTCCTAATGGTGCAAAAGGAAGGACAGCCACCTGGTCCTTCGTAGGGCCGCGCATCCCGTGTCCGTCGCCGTTGGCCCTGTCCCTTCCATAGCTGCAGCCAGCTCTCAGCAAAGCCTGTTGGAAGACAGGCACTCACCTGTGCATTCAAGGTCCACGGTCAAGGGGCGAGGCCAGCAGGTGGGGTCAGCGGTGTGGGCGAAGCTCAGTTCTGTGGGGCCTCCGAAGCCAGGCGTGCAGCCTGGGGTTTATTCTAAACCCTCTAGCTCCCTTCCTAACTCTTTTTTTCTTTAATCTCCCTCTTGCATGCTGCTCTGTTGAACTCATTTTTGAGATTCTAGCCGTTGTACATCCAGGTCACAGTTTATAAGCCGTCACAAAACTCCGCTTAGAAGTGCAGCATTGACATTTCTGCCCACAGTGGAGACAGGGGACCCAAGGAGCTGTGTGTTACTCAGAACACGTGGCTTCCTGCAGGGAGAGGCTCACAGACTGGGCACCTGCGGCTCAGGGTCAGGCCTCCGCTCCCTCCGCCCCCTCCCACAGTGAGGCTGGAAAGGGCTCGGTCCCAACTCAGCGTGTGGGTCTGGCACCTGCAGGACAACGTGAAGGAGGCATCTGGGTTTGTGATTAGTTTGCAAGGAAAGCATATCAGCTGTAAGCAGCCTCTGATCTTACTCCCAGGACAGCCCCTTGGCCAAGGACTGGTTAGTTTCACCTGGGCTGGGACAACAGGAGAAGAACGTCCTGGGACTGTCCCTGGACGGCCTGTTTCCCAGCATGCTGAGAGACGCCTGGGTGAGGCGGGCACACAGCGTCTAGGGAAGGCTTTCTCACCCTGCTGCCCCGCAACCCCACAGCAGAAATTCACCCGGAGGAAGCAGCTGCCTCCTGCGCAGGCGACAGCGGCCGGATCCCCGGGCTTACTTCCATCCTGACAGGTGATAATGACAAAGGCCCCAGGGCTGCTAAGTCCCAGCTCCGGCTCCCGGGTGCGGGGTGGCTTTCCTGCTGTCCCAGCCTCACATGCCACCTCCACTGGCCTCTTCCACTTCATTCGCCCCACGCAGCTGCCTGACCAGTCAATGTTTTTATAACAAAAGTAGATCAGGTCCCTGCTTTGCTTCGAGTCCATTGGTAGTTTGCATCACATTTACAGTAAACTGTCCAACGTGGCCCCAGCCCCTTCGCGGCCCCCGCCCTAGCCCTCTGGCCGCTTCTCCGCGTGGTCGCTGCACTTGGGCCTCAGGGGCGCTTGTCCAGTTTTCTTGAGCAATGGACATGCTTTCTAACCTCAGAGTCTAGGGTTCATTGCACCTGCAACGCCTTGTCCCCTGCATTTCACCTGGCAGCTCCTCTCTGGCCTCCGGGAAGGGCACCCCTCCAAGAGGCTTGCCTGACCACCTCGGTGTATTCCATCCCCCAACACACACCGCCCGTTCTTCTCTCTCTCCCTCTCTCTCTCTC
>NW_017731382.1:1715345-1720437 GCF_001890085.2 Hipposideros armiger | reverse complement strand
ACACATGTATTGTTTGAGATGAGTTTCCCCACGAGACTACACTGGCTGTTTTATTTACCGTGGAATGCCTAGGGCTTATCGTGGTACCTTGCGGAGTCGGCAGTCAGTATATAGACTGTGTGCTTGTCGCATGAATGTCGTGTTTCTTATCTATTTGTAGTCATATATTTTTGTATACGTAAAAGTTTATATGTATCGGATATCTGAAAACATGAGTAAATGCTGGCTGGCGTTGTCATCAACCAGTTCATCTTAATATTAACCAGGTAACAATTATTAAATATGTCATCCCTTTAAAAAAAATACTTATCAAGCATCTCCTGTGTGGCAGGTGCTGAACTAAGCTGTGGGGTGTGGTCTTGAGTAAGACAGACAAACTCTCACCTTTAGAAAAACTGTATTTTAGTATCAACATATGATCACCCATATGCTGTATTTATACAGTATTTTGAAAGGTGTATTTCCTTCCTTAAAGGTAATAATAATTACAGGGCTTTAGTACTGCTAATTCAGAAATAAGCAGTATTTTGTTAGTTCTTCCAAGAGCTAACAATTAGCTCCGTCTCTCTCACTGGCGTGAAATTTGTTTTGTTTAGACATTAGCAAGGGTTTTAATCAGCACACCCATCATAGGTTGTCTATATAAGTAGTCTCTTCAGTGGCCTTCATGTATTTGTTCCCAGGGCTGACGCCCCCTGTTTTCTGAAGGAGGGGACGTGGGGCGCCGGGACGTGGGTTCCCCTGCAGTAAGCAGGTTGGGACTGTGTTGCTGTGGCAATGACCTCAGACTACAGGCCCTTGGGTTCTGGGAAGTCCTTTCCGTGGCATTTCCCAAGCTCACAGAGGCTGGGTCTTGCTTGGGTCTCCCTAAGGTGAGTGTCCCGACCTGCGTGGGGATGCACGGCCCCCAGAACCAGTGGCTGTGTTACACCAGGTCCTGTGTGACTAGTGACTGATTCTCACAGGAGCCCTCGGTACGGCCAGCCCTCACCTGGGGGCCGTGTGGCACGCTGTCCAGTGTGTGGGTTTGGACTCTGGCTTCTCCACTCTGGAGCCTGTGACCTTGGACAGGTTGCCCCCTGGCTCAGGTGAAATTTGGCCATCTGGTCAACCCTTGGTAGGGGACTCTCACCAGCCTCCTGGTCTCCAAAGGAAAGAATCCTCAATTATTTTTTCATCTATGCGCATCTATTTTCCAATGATTTGGTGGTTTTAGTACCTTTCTCTGGCTTCTCTCTGTTGCCTTAACCTCAAACAGAATTGTAAAAAATGGTGTTCCTCTTTTAATTGACTCAGCTTTGGGGGGGCTGGTGGTAGATCAGAGCTTCATACGCCCGGAGAAGAGAGCTGGGCTCTGGGGTGACGGGCAGGCCCCTCTAATTGTCCTGCTACCAAGATGATCCTCGGAGGGGAGGAGGGACCCCCATACGAAGGTGGACGGGTGCCAGGTGGCAAAAGGAACAACCGCTCTTACGTAGAGTGTCCTCTGGGGCAGGGCTGGAGTCTGTAATCCCAGCAAGAGGAAAAGCCAACTGGATAACATGGGGTTTGAGACAATGTCAACATATTTTAATGCCACCATTTCTTTAACCTTTTTTAAAGTACATAATATACACTCACAGTAGAAAATACAGAAAAGAGAGGAAACATCTCCACAGCCCCAGTGTCTGTGCAGAGTTGCTGTAGGCCTTTCACACCTTCTGCTCCACACGTGCCCCTGTTATGCACATGTGTACGTGGACCGTTTACTGCGATGGGGCTGTACTGTCCACGTGGACCAGCAGGTGCTCGGTTACCTACTAAACCATGCACACCTGTCCTGTTATAAATATGCTTCATCATTTTAAATGACCGAATTCACTATTACGGGGAAACCCTGGTCTAACCCGTCCTTTGTGACTGATGTTTGGGTGGCTTCTCATTTTTCAGCATTGTAAGTCATATGATGATGAACGCTCTTCATCATTTTTGCATTTGTCTATTATTCCTTAGGATAAACTCTTAAAATTAGAATTATCAGGTTATAATGCGTGGACATTTATAATGCTTTTATTAAACACTACCGGGGGGAAAGAATGATTCCATGCATCCCCACCATGAGTGTTTGAGAAAAATCCATTCAAATCCACAGAATCTTGAAATTCAATTTTACCTGACTAATGTCCCCAGGATAATGCTTTAGACATTAATTCATGGGGTGATTTTTCATTTGGGAAAAAGAGTATTTCCCAAAATCATTCCAAAGAAAGTTCAAGAATTTTAAAGAAACTTTCATCATTGATTAGCTGTGTGTTTACATTTTGTGAGAAGCAATGGGCTGTTTTTAAAGTCACATGCAAAATTATTTGACCTTTTCATCTTGCACTTTTGTAATTTATTACTGAATGTGTCTTAATCTGTTTCCGGGGTTCATTTGGCATCAAATAACACTTATAAAAATGTTTACAAAAGGGAGTCAAGTGACGTAAAACGGCTATGAAATTAGGCTAAACAAAAAGAGCAGGATGTAGAACTGTGGGTGCTGTGGTCTCACCAACGTAAACCTCGGCTAGAGCAACCGTCAGACCACAGGCCGTGATGCTAGGTGTCCTGGCGCGGACAGCACGACCAGCCCAGCCACGTGGTCACTAGATATGCTCCCTGCCACCATGGGAACAGGTGACAGGTGAGGGTAGGCAGGGCGCAGGGACACCAGTAGGCACTTCCGTTTTTATTCCATAGATTTAAGTTTGGCTAGTTTGTTCACAAGAATATCACCCTTGGAACTGTGTTAAAGCCGTATGCGTACATATGTATGTCTGTCCTGTGTGCATATCAGCCTAGGGGAAGTTCTGGAAGTAAGCATGCGGAGGTCACCACCGCCCCTCCCTGCGGGGGGAGGCGGCTGTCATCTGTCTGCTTTACAACTGTAGTGCCCTCCAGCTTTTGAATAGAGAGAGCTATTACTTCTTTACGAGAAGAAATATGTAAGCGTGATCATTGTCAAGAGTGCAGGCACACACTCACAACCCTTTCATCTTGGTATTTTGGAGCGTGCAATGGCCAATAGGACCCAGTTCAAAGAAGCGGCCGTGTTCCAGGCACTGCCCGGCCCCCTGGACCACCAGCACGTCCTCCCGGACATACTTTCCCACTATGCCCGGGCTCTGCAGATGGGAATGCCCCCGGCCAAGCAGATCACTGCGTTTTTGTCAGTGGGTAGTTTGCCCATCCCACTGGCTTGTCAGCTCCGACAGCAAGTTCCACTCGCTCACCCATTCATTCATTCACTCATTCATTCAGGCGTTGGGCTCTGTTGTAGCCATGGGGCACCAGAGTGAAGGGCCAGCACAGGTCCCTACAGCCTGGGCATCTAGCATAGTCCTGGTGCACAGTGGGTGTGCAGCACAGTCCTGGTGCACAGTGGGTGTGCAGCACAGTCCTGGTGCACAGTGGGTGTGCAGCACAGTCCTGGTGCACAGTGGGTGTGCAGCACAGTCCTGGTGACTGCAGTTGGTCGATGGAGAACAGTCCAGCACTGCATTTGCCTGGACAAGACGCAACTTTGAAATGGCCCTGTTATGAAAGTGGAGAGATTGGAGGGGGCAGCGCCAGCCTCGGGGACCGTCACAGCAGATGGGAAAGCAGACTACAGAGAGGTGGTTACAAGGGTAGAGTGGGCCCTCAGGGCTCAGCCCTGCTTCAGGGGAGAGCCAGGTTCCAGGAGGGGGGATAAGGCACATGCGTGAAGGAAGGGCTTGCTGGAAATGGGCCCCCACAGACCCCTGACCTGCTCCTGGGGTGAGGTGCCCACAGCGGGGCTTGGGGGTAGGTGCCAGGCTGGGCAGATAACGAGATGGGCCTGCGTGGGGAGCAGGCCCCCTCTCTGACCGTGGCCGGGGTCTGCGTGTGCTGCTGCATGTCTCCAGCCTCAATCGCCAAGAACTTGGGGGGCTCTGCAGCCCCTCCCCTGAGAAGATGGTGCACGGCCTTGGGCAAGTCCTGTGACAGCCCTGTGCCTCGCTGGGAAGGACAGACCCAGGACCACCGTGCGAGGACACAGTCAGGTACCTGTGGCTCTGTTGTCCTCCACGATGGCCAGCACACCTGCTCTTACCACCCACCCCGGGGACATCCTGGGCGTGGCTGACAGTGATCATCCGCCAAGGCCACCCACCGTGGAGACATCCCAGCATCTGGAACGTTCGTGGACCAGAGCAGGGCCTGGCAAATGTTTGAGTGAAGCGAATTACAGAGCAAGCGTTTCATATGCAACTTGTCCTGCTGTGGCTGTCACTCCACATCGGGTTGGGCAGGTACGTGGGTGCTTCGTGCTCTCCAGCCCTCAGGGGTGTGGGTTTTCCTTTATCCCACACTGTGCAGAGGTGTTTTTGAGACTTGAACATACAAACTTAATTGCTAACAAAACAAGGTCATGTCTCCTCCTTGCTCTGAATCCTGAAAAAGGAAGTCGGCTCCCAAAACAGGTTGCTCATCAGTCTCAGGTGGTAACACGCGCACATTTTGTGGGTAGATTTTTGAGTGATTTCCAGGGTTTAGGGGTTATAAAGATAAATCCACAAGACTACTTTCAAAGCAGCTTATAACTGCCTGTCTTATGGGATTAGTTTTATGCTCTTTTTTCTCGCTTATCAAAAAGCCATTCTAACGCACCTCTGATGAGACAGATAAGTTGCTCTCCAGTCCGCAGGTTAGGAAGATACAGGGCAGAGGTTTCTGTGCCGTGTTCAAGGTCGCAGTCCAGGGGACGATGAACACGGTTGTGGAAAGAACTGCAGAAGGACTTAGCTGTCTTGTCTCTGGGTCTGATCCTTGATGTTCTGTGTGTTGCTGAAGGGATATTTATCAGAGGGTCTCAAAATGAAGATATTTGCAGAACACTTAATCATATAAACACGGCATTCACCTCACGGGGAAACGTGCCACTGCACGGGATTTGTGATAGGCCCAAAATCAATACTGTTAACTCCGTGCCAACGAAAGACCCTGATCCTTTAAGAACTACTGACACGCCCATTTGTGGCTCCCCTGGGGTGCTGGGCTATGGGGAGGGTGCAGTGGGCGTGACTTAAATGTGTCCAAAGGGGGAGAC
>NW_017731382.1:1694824-1706780 GCF_001890085.2 Hipposideros armiger | reverse complement strand
TTACGAATAAAACCATGACTGAGGGAAGTGGCGTTCAGTCTCCCGGGGAACACCTGGCGTTTCTAACTTGGTGAGGAGGGGACCTTGGGAAACTCCAGATGGTTCTAACCTGTAGCGCTGTGCTCGTCTCGAATTTGTAGGCTGATGGCATTTGCTAAAGGGCTTTGTTTTAACTGTGGGCAGCACGCTCGTAAACACACCTCCTGGAAGGAGATAGTAGCTGCTCACCACCCAGCATCACCCTTTCCCCGGGAAAATGCACTGAGCGAAAAAATACATAGGAACAAACTGTGAGTGGTGCTCTCTTGGCAGGTTTTCTAAAACGTCAGCGTTTTTTCATAAAGATGGAAATGACAGGCCAGACTCTGTTAAAACAGATACAAAGCCGCTGAGCCACTCAGGGCTGGCCCGGGCTCCTCTCGCTCGGTTCCCACGCGCCCTCCCTCGGAGGTGTTCCTGTGAATTTCCACGCGGTCTGAATGAGTGCACACGGCTGTATTGCCCGTGTGTGTGGCACAGGGCACATGATAAATCTGAGATCCATGAGTTTGTCCTAAAAACCCTGACCTGACAGTAGGACGTAATAGACACTAGGATGGCGGAGGGGACAGCAGTCACAAGAGGAAGTCGGCCCCTTCAGAGGCTGCTTCGGCTGCACAAAGGGAGCACTTTTCAAACCCCTGCCATTCCCCTGCGTTGAGCAGCGTGTCTTGGCTTCTACCAGGCGTCCTGGTGCCCCCGACGTGGCAGGTCCTGGCAGCCAGTGGGCAGGCGCCACGAGGACGTGAGGCCAGGCGTGAGGACGGACACCGACCCGCCAGGGATTCGGGGAGCGTGCCCACACCACACTTCGCCGCCTTGCTCAGGATCCCAAAGACGGGCCCGCAGTTCAGAACCTTGCTGGTCACTTGTCAGCTGCCAGGGTAGTGAGACACATACTTTATAAAATGAAAGTTAGTCTTCACACCAAGGATAAAAGCGCCTTTGCTCGCTCACAGCATAAATCTTTCTGTACAAGACTGATCACGTGACACCAGTGACTGGTCTTGCTCTGAGCCAGGCCCCGTTCATCTTCATGGGAAGCTTCTCTTCAGCAGCCTGTCCTGCCCGCAGCAGGTGTGACGAAGGCCCAGTGGCTCACATCGGCAGTGGAGAGACAGACAGGAGCCCCCCCTTCCCCGTGGGGGGGACATTCCAGGACCCCAGTGGACGCCTGACACTGCAGACAGCACCAAACCTCTGTCGGCTCCGTTCCTTCCTGCACACACACCGCCTCGCCTACAGGAAGCACTTCCCGGCTTCTCCTCGGCGGACCCGAACGGCCAGCGTCCCTGCGCTTGTGCTTTGGGGCCTGAACACAGGCTCTGTGATGCCAGGCCCGTCGCTCTGATAACAGAGGCGGCCACTAAGTGACTAATGGGCAGGAGTGTCTACAGCGTGGAGACGCTGACAAGGGATGAGTCACACCCTGGGCGGGACGGCGGGAGATTTCATCAGGCTCCTCAGAACTTCATGCAATTTAAAACTGATGAATTTGTTTAATTCTGGAAGTTTCCATTTAATACTTTCGGACCCCTGTTGACGGCAGGTAACTGAAACCAAAGAAAGTGAAACCATGGCTAAGGGGGCACTGCTCTGTTATGTAGGGCAACCACCACCATAATCTAACTTCACATGCCCCCTGCTGCAAAGGAGAACCTGTGCCCATCAGCAGTCGCTGCCCGCCCCCAGCCCCCAGCCCCCGACAGCCACGCATGTGGCTTCTGTCCCTCTGTCTCTGTGGGTTTGCTTGTTCTGAATACTTCACAGAAATCATACAACATGTGGTCTGTTGTCGGTGGCTTCCTTCACTCAGCACAATGTTATTGAATCTATTTTTTCGCTTCTGTCGTTTCTCGAGAGCCGCACTTACGTTGCCAGTGGCTTCAAAACTGCCTCCACTTACTAACCTCTGAAGCTTCAGCCATCGCATGTGTGAAGTGGGGGCGACGGCCCCCTCCCTGGCATGTTCTGGGGATTGAAGGAGAAGTCTGTACACCAAGCTGTTGCCACGGTGCCGGCCTCGTAATAAACGCGCAGGACACGGCAGCTCCCCTGGCTGAGAGTGTATCCTTGGGGACACAGAGGACACTCCTTTGTCACGTGTGCCGACGGTGGTCCTTTCCATCATCTTCCAGGCTGGACACTCAGCCCTTTGTCGTTCCTGCTGCAGCCACCTCCCCCCGTGGACACTGTGAGACCATCCTCTGGACCCCCTCCCACTGTCCTGACATAGGACACCTGAGGCGCCCACCCTCTTAGAGCTTCAGGACCCCATCCCCGTGGGGTCACCCCTTTATTCCATATCTGAGGCCTGACCGTGCCCAGTGCGCAAACCTTCGCATTCTCGCGGGCCGTACCGTCCAGCCCGCGGGACCCCTACAGGATGACGCCCACCTGCCATGTGACATTCCAGGTGGCAGCATTCTGTGAGGAAAAGCCTTCTTCCTAAACCCCTCTCCCTCCTTTCATCAGAGGAAACTTTGTAATTCTTGAAGATTCTGATAAATCCTAAAAGCAAAAATAAGATGCATTCTAGCACTGTCAGAGGTAGCGGGTTTCTCCCCTCCCCCGCTCCCCCCTCCGTGGAAATAGACCAGTGGTGTCTGTACTGATTTTATATACTTTTTCTGCCAAGAGAATGGGGGTCTTGCCAGCTTTTCCTAAAAGAATCTGAATTTCTGTGAAACTCCTAGAATCCTGCAAACTGTGAATTTGATGACAGTCGGTTCTCCTGCAGAGCTGTCTCCTCAGTGCAGTATTTGCCTGTCCCCACATTCTTGGCTAAGGACACCTGTGAGCATGGTATGGGCTGAATGTGTCCCCGCAAAGTCATATGTTTGATCCTGACCCCTAGTGTGATGGTGTGAGGAGGTAGGACTTTTGGGAGATTAGGTCCTGAGGGTGGAGCCCCCACGAATGGGACTAGTCCCCCGATGACGGAGACCCCAGAGAGTTCCCTGTCCCTCCCACCCTGTGAGGACACAGCAAGAAGACACCCGCTGTGAACCAGGAAGCGTGTTCTCACCGGACACCATATCCTTGACCATGAACTTCCGGCCCCTGGAACCGAGGGACTGAAATTCCCACCCGGTCTGTGCTATTTTGTTACTGCAGCGTGAACAGACCAAGACGGAGCACAAGGCACAGAGGTTTCGAGAGAAGCAGCCCCATGGGTGTGAGCGCGTGTGCGCGCAGGAGGCCGTTAGCTGAGGACCAGCCTCCCTCGAGTCAGATCACATCCTTCTGAGCCCCCAGCAGCTCTGGCCTCCCACCGACAAGCCGTCTCACCATCTTACCAACGCCACATTCAGCAGGCAGGGCCCTCCGTGCGTCACTGCACAGAGGGTTCCACCGACACTGGAGGCTGGACAGTGTCCTTCCCTCCTGCCCAGGTCGTCCGTCCAAGCTAACTGGTGGAAGGCACCCCCTTTCCTGAGCGAGAGCCGCAGAGGTGACCTTCCTGCCGTCTCCAGGCACCTCCCCCCGTTTTTATTTCTGTCACCACTGGACAGAACTGGNGGGTGGCTGCTGCTGGTCTTAAAGTCACCTCGGGACCCACCCTCTTAATGCACAGTTAATCTGCTAGCCGCTGTGAAGAAGATGTGGGGTGACACATGTGGAGGCCCCTAGCACAAGTCCTGGCACACAGGAAGAAGGCGGGGTCTCAGATCCTACTGGATGAGACCCTGTTGATACCCATCTTTAAAGCCTTGCAGAGAAGTGCGTGTCCCCACCCCTCACCCTGCAAAGGGCATGTCCCGGCAGCCTTCTGGCCAGGGTGTCTCTCACACCTGGGGTGCTGGCTTCTGAGTGCATAGTCCTGGGGGCACAAGGGGGGGGACAGTGTGGCCGCCAGCGTGGCACTTGCCGAGCCCAGAGAAGCTGCATGTGGCGGAGGGGTGGAGGGCCCTATGGGGTCAGGAGCAAGAGGAGCTGGGAGGAAAATCTCAGAGGAGCCAGAAGCAACAGCAGCCTGGGGGGGGGGGGGGGGGGGCAGGGTAAGGTTACAGGGCCATCTCCTCAGAAACCACCAGCAAGGAGAGGGGCACCCGCTGAAAATGCTAAAAGAAAAAGCCCCCACTCTAGGTTTCTGCACCCAGAAAAATATCCTTCCTTCAAAAGTGAAGGAAATGGAGACCTTTTCAGACAAACAAAAATTGGGGCAATTTGTCACTAGCAGACCTGCCTCGTGTTAATGTTAAAAAATAAAAGGCCTTTCAAAGTGAGAGGCAACAAGCGTCCATTTGAAATCAAAAGAAAAGCAATTCGGGTCCCACTGATTCAGGCAGAAGCCCAAATAGTGTCCCGATTAGCAGACAAAGGCCAGGGGTATTTAAGAGAGAAGCAAGGGGACAGTCACATCCACAGAAGGCAGGCGTTGCTACTGGTGCAGTAGCAATGCACAGTGAGGCTAACTCTAAGCAATGTTTTAAATTTGGTGGCTGGTATTTATAAAACTTGTTTTCTTGGTATCTTTGCAAACAGTTGTTTGAGATACAGTGTTGCCCTGGGCCCAGTCCCAGGGCTGTTTTGCCCTGTGAGCATTCTGAGGTTTGAGGCAAAAGACCAGCGAGGCAGCTCCTTTGGGGTGGCAGCTCCCGCTCCATCCCAACGGGGCTCCATTTGTTATTTTTTTGAGACTTGCAAGAATCATTATAAGAAGTTCTTCAGAGCAAAGGGAAATGACACGTAGGGCAGAGACTCAGATCAGAGAGAGAACAAATGAAGGTAAAATAAAATCTTTTTTTTTTCTCACTCTTAACTGATCTAACAGAGAACGTTATTCAAAATACTAGCAACAAGCAAGTCTTGCTTGCCTGGCAGAGTTGTTTTGTTTTGTTTTATTTTTTTAACTTGTTGCCACCATTTAAAAATCAGGGGTTTTACGTAAACATCTGGATGTCCACTTGCAACGACCACCAGGGACCTGCCTCCAAGAAATGGCCTCCCATGAATGACCCCACCCAACATGCACACGCATGCACACACGTGCACACATACACACAAGTACACGCATACACAGAGAACCCACGTCAGTGTCTCCCTGGTGACCAGAGCGCCCATTTTCTCCCATTCAGAGCTGTGTCCACCTGCCCACTCCCTGTGTCTTTTCTACCATAACCACCCTGGGACGACCCCCACTTTCTCCCCCTATTCCAGAGTCCACCATGGGCCTCGTGTGATCCATGCTGGCAGATGGTACTTGATCAAATCCACAAACGTCGGCTGGGCTGGGGACAGATGCTGGGAGGGAAAGAAGGTCACCCCAAGGAGCCATGTGGAGCAGAACCCTTCCCTGAGTGAGATGGGGCAAATCGGGAACCATTTGGGGATAAGTGTAAGCCCAGAAGACATTGGAGTGGAACTCCAGGCTGTGAGCCACACCCAGGTGTGAAATGGGGTCCTAGGGGTTGGCTGATCACCTGTGGACTTAGTGGAGGTGCTCGGTACTTAGTACTTGGGGATGCCTGTGGACTAGCGGAGGTGCTCGGTACTTAGTACTCGGGGATGCCTGTGGACTTAGTGGAGGTGCTCAGTACTTAGTACTTGGGGATGCCTGTGGGCTTAGTAGAGGTGCTCGGTGCTTAGTACTCGGGGATGCCTGTGGGCTTAGCAGAGGTGCTCAGTACTTAGTACTCGGGGATGCCTGTGGGCTTAGTGGAGGTGCTCGGTACTTAGTACTCGGGGATGCCTGTGGACTTAGCGGAGGTGCTCGGTACTTAGTACTCGGGGATGCCTGTGGACTTAGCGGAGGTGCTCGGTGCTTAGTACTCGGGGATGCCTGTGGACTTAGCGGAGGTGCTCAGCATTCCTGTCATGACCCTTTCTCCTGAGTCCACCCCTCCTGTGACTGCCTTTCAGCTGGGGGCGCGAGGCAGATCCAGGGAGGAGAGACTGCGTCGTCCTCTCGGCCAGTGTAAAGCTCCAGAGGGCTCCACACAGGGCACAGCGAGTGCCCACCCGAGGGGATGCCCACGGCCGGTGGGTCATGGTGAGGAAGAACTGAAGTTCTCCAAGTCTGTAAACAGGGCCTCGCCATAAAGAAAACTGCGCGCCCCCCACACAGGTGGCTTTGGAGTTCCACTCGGGACTGCCCGCTCACTCAGGGCCATATTCACGGGTCTCCCACCTGCTCCTGCAGGTTCCCACAAACACAGGTGCAAAAGGCAGCTCGTTACAGAACTTAGAACTAAGTTAGGTCTGGAGCTGCTTTGGTGTTCTTCTTGGAAAAAACTGTTTCCTGGCCAGACAGCCTTTGCCCCAAGGCTCTGGCAAGGCTGGGACTTCTGGGTCAGCGGTGTGGAAGCTTCCTGGTGACAACCAGGTGACAGCAGGGTGGTAGAATCTCTCCCTGTTGCCGTGGCCTGTCAGGCAGTTAATTTTGCATGACTCCTGAATCTGGAGCCTGCAGCCACTCCAGTACTGATCATTCAGAGACAAAACCCCATCTCAGCTTTCTCATCTGCTCCCAAGGGCCCCAGAACAGAAGCGGCAGGCAGTCGGCAGACAGGGGGTCGGGCAGGGTCCTGAGGCCGCTCCACCCCAGGCCACCTGCACCTGGCATCCACCTGTGTGGTCCCCAGCCTTTCCCACCTCCCTGCGCCTACGCAAGTGTGTGGGAGGTTCCCAAGGGGGTTAACTGCCAGGAGCATGAGCGCGTCAGCACTCCCTGAGTGACCCACGTGCCACCGGGCTCGCTGCGGTCCAGTTTCCCGGTGATGCCAGCTCTTCCAGGGCAGACGGGGACCGGGGGGACCCGCGGGGAATGTAAAGCACGGGGACATTGCGTTAAAAAGCCGATCACACTGGGGAAAAACACACTTTGTCGTTGAGGCTCTTCCATCGGTTCTGACCACCTCACGGAGAAAATACCAGGTCTCAGCCAGTGTGTCCTGAGTGCCATGAATCTTCCCACAGCAAGACCAGACCTCAGGCACAGACCTTCAGCCAGGAAATAATAATAACAGCAACACCAGGAATCACAGAGACGACGGGGCAGTACCCAGGAACACTTATGTCCTTATGCTCTGCCACACGCTGTCCTGAGCCATTCAAGGACAAACCCATTAATTCACACAGCGTGATGACTTAGGTCTAGCTCCATTTCATAGATGCTGAACCCGAGACACAGGTTCAGTACCGTCCAAGATCACACAGCAGAACATCTCGAGTGGAGGTTCAGCCAGTCAGTCTCGCCCCGGGGTTCCTGTTTGTCACCATCATGCTACCTGGCGCTGAGCACTATGGGGCCAGAACACGTGGGGACATTCTTTTATTTCTTACAATGGCCTATTTTTGGTAGCAAGTGATATGATACTGGTTTTCCACCTAAGGGAGATTTAAGGAAGTGATGGAAAGATGTGTGTGTGCGTGCGTGCGTGTGTGTGTACATGTGTGTGTACATGTGTGTACACTCACACATGCGTTTATACGCGCGCACACTCAGGCGTGAAAATGGGGGTGCATGGGTATATATGTACAGACAATAAGAACGTGAGTCTACTTAAAGAAAAACAACATGCTGCTGGTGTTTTAACAGGGGCATCTGGTGGCTAGGAAGCCTTTCCGGAAATGTCCACAGCTACTTCCGTCCTCAGCGCCTTTGGCAGGTGAGCCATCAGGAAAGTAATAAGATAGGACACTTGCTGGGTTGAGCCGACCACATCTGAGTCTCTCAGCCCCTGGGCGCGCTGAGCATGAAACGTGGGCTTGGTTCCCAAGTTACCTGCGACACTGCCGGCAGGAGGCTGGGGGACAGTCCACTGACCACGGCGCGGGCCGTAATGCCACTTGCTGTTCGTGAGAGGAGTCTGCGCTGCGTTAAGATCACACAAGCAGGGCTTCACAGTGCTCATTAACCAACTAACTGGGTGTCTTCCCCCTAAAACTCCTCCATTATTCATCTGTAGGGAGGTTTACAAATGGGTTTCTCCCCCATCAGACCCTGACTTAAATTGCACGCCGAGGTCATGTGGAAATGACCAATGATGGGTAAGGCGTGCACGGGGAACCTTCCGGAGTTTGCTGCCGGCTTCCTCGAGCTGCACAAAATCACTCCTGTCAGCAGGTGATTGAAAATGTCCAGGTTGTGCTGTTCAATTAATTACGGACCAATCTGCTGTCAGCAGCCCCGGCTTGGCCCTCTGAGTGCAGGCGGGAGAGCAGCTGCAGTCACCGGCAAGCGAAGCTGCCGTGATGAATTCCGGATGGAAGGGGCTGGAGCGAGGGGCGGGGAGGGAAGAGTGAGCCCAGTCAGGCCCCGGCGGGCCTGGCAGAGATGCAGGAGAAGGGACCGGGGACATCTCCCGGCGCATAATGTCCACTCGGCCACCAAATGAATTAGAGGGACAGTGTCTGCGATTAAGGCACACCACCCCCTCCGGCGGCCATCCTGGGGCTCACCTGGACTCCACGAGTGGACCTGGGGCCATGGCTCACGAGGCCCCACTTAAGCCTCCTCTCCACGGCCCGCCTTCGATGGGATGCCACCTCTGCCTGGGGCTTCTGCCCATCGCCCTTCAGGGCCCCTCACGTCCTCCTCCTCCAGGAAGCCCTGCTGCCCCCCACTCGTCCCCCAGACACTGCCACAGCCAGCCTGCCCCTGGGGAACCACCTCCCTGACTGGGCCCCATGTGACACTGACTGCCCGGCGCCAGCGGAGGCAGCACAGACATGCACAGAATTATCTGTTAAAATATGTTCTCCAGAGGAAAGGAAGGGAGGCGGCCATGTCCACCGAGCTCCCCTCCCCCACTCAGGGGAGCTGGGTGATCGTTGAACAGCAGGGCCCTGTCAGGTGTGCGCCACCGGACCGATGGGTCTGAACGGCGGTGCCAACACAGGGTTCACTTGGACCAGCGTCGGGGACATACCCCCAAGGTCATGGCATGGCACTGGAACCTAACAAAGGAGCTGGTGAAAATGAAAACTCGAGAGGCCTGGGGGCAGTTCCAGCCCCAGCGCATGCCGAGGCCGGTGCTGCACATGGGATATGTGGCTGGAAGAGGCAGGCGAGGCCCCCACATCCGGCCACGTGCTCCGTCAGGGCTGGCTGATACTGTCAGCAGATGGGGACCCACGGACACAACACACCCTGGTTCATGTTTGTAAGGGGCCGTCCTGGCTGGCCGGGCAGACCAGGGAGGAAGCTGCGGTTGACTTCCCAGCAGGAGCCGAAGGCGGCCTGGACAAGGCTGGCGCCCCGGAGATGGCGAGATGTGGACGTATGAGACTGACAGGGACCCACCGGTCCTGAGACCGGGAGGAGGCAGGAGCCACAGCTGGAGCCACAGGGTGAACTGGTGTCCCACCAGGTGCAGGCTGAATGTCACATGCCCGTGTGGCATCTTCCCCTGAGGAGCTTGTTAAAAGTGCAGCCACCTGCGTGAGCTGGGAGCCGGGCCCAGGATTCTTGTCCAGCAGCGAGCTACAGGTGGTGACTCGCTGGGGAAACCACATCACGCCAGGAGACTGGAGAGTAGGTTTTCCATCCGAGACACACCCCTGCCCCAGGCGCACCGACCCAGAGATAACCGTGTATCCAGACAGGAAAGGGCTTCCGTGAGACTCACGAGGTGTCTGCTCAGCGCCCAGGTTCCCACCTCCATTCCCAACTCCTTCCTCCGTCCCAGAGGGTGGTGCCTGCGGGGAGATCAGCAGACACCCAGAAAGTCGGATCCGTGTGCTGCCACCTTGAGGACCGGATTCCACAATTAAGACGAATCTTTCTGATGCTTGTTCAGAAGACAAAAGACCATGAATCGAATGATGTCTTCTTAAATGAACAATAGTCACCATATCTGGACAAGATGCCAGAAAATAAACTCGATAATTGAGATTGTTCCTACCAGCCGATAGTCTGGGGCTGCGTCCATAAAAATCTCTGCTTGCTAAGAAGTGGAGCTTAGCAGGAGAAGACATTGTGGGCGCTGATGGCCGTCTGCAGTCTGTCCGGAGGTGGCGTGTGTTAGGGCAGCTGTGGCTGGTCTGAGAGCTGGGACGGACCTGTGTGAAGCCAAGGCCCCCCAGACTCAGCAGAGCACTGCCCGTGAACCCCTCTCTCCAGGCTGCCCTCGGGACAGCTCTGGGAAGCTGGTGGGAGGTATTCCAGGGCCACCCTGTCCTACGAGGTTCAGGGCCACCCCACAGGCCCCCAGAGCTGT
The DNA here is from genome assembly GCF_001890085.2 of Hipposideros armiger. Taxonomy (NCBI): domain Eukaryota; kingdom Metazoa; phylum Chordata; class Mammalia; order Chiroptera; family Hipposideridae; genus Hipposideros; species Hipposideros armiger. The sequence continues at coordinate 1,696,575 of NW_017731382.1, read as the reverse complement.
GACAGGGTCGGGGAGGTCATTCCTTCACTCTCCGGTGGTGATTACACACCTGTCACAGCCCTGGACGCGTGGAGCCCATGTTTTCGGGCAACAGGTTGCAAGTGAGCACTGGGACATGGGGTGTGCATGCAATTGAACTTGAGGGGCCTACGTGGCAGCTCCTATTCTCAAGCCCAGAGGAATTGAAGAGTAGAAAGAAAACTGAGTGAGGGTACCCCAAATCCACTCAGAAAGTCACCCATGCATAACATCCCCGGAGGGAAGCTCTGTCCTGAAAGTCTAATCTGCTGAGCCAAGGTGATCACTCCGCCCCCGCCCCACTCCCGCCCCCGTTAAACGCCCCTCCCTTCGTGGCAAAGCTGTGTCCTCTCTCTCACTCCCACTCCCCCAGCCACAAGAGGCTCTAATGAAAATAACTGCTGGCAGCTGTGTTTATAGCCACTGCTATAGGGAGGGATGTGACACTTTAGTGTAAATGAAATGCGTGAGTCCAAGCAGGACACAGCTCTGGCTTCACTTCGGCGAGGCCACTAGAGGACCTGAGCCGTGGGAGCAGAGAGTGGCCTGAGGCGGGCTGTGGGCACTCCCACGTCACCTGGCAAGGCCAGCGCCGCTCAGCGTGGGACACTCTGGGGGACTCGTCCCACCTCTGCTGCAGCGGAAGGAGTTGAGCCAATGACCAGGAGGAGCATGTGGCCCCAAACGGTGGTGCTGGCGGGGGGCAGGCACCAGGCAGGGCTTGTTCTGTCGCAGGAATAAACAGCTCACAGCAGCCCGACAGACGGCGTGGCCCCCTCAGCAATACCCAGGGAGAACTCACTGACCGGGTCAGTGGCTGGACCGGGGTGTCCGGTTGGAGCCTCAGGAATCTCTCTGCTTTCCAGCCAGTGAAGTCTGTCCTCCTGCTGGTCCCCACCTTCCTGACTTCCATCCTGAGCGTTCAGCCACCCCAGCTGACGGAGAGAGACTTTTTCCTTCCCCCACAATTCCAGGAGAACGTCGGGAATGACGGTCCAACTCAGCCTCAGTGGCGCGTCCACCCTGACCCCAGGCACGGAGGTCTGGGGAAGGGCCCGTGGCTCGGCCAGACCAGGGTCCGTGCCTCCTAATGGAGCTACGGGTGAGGTCTGCCCGGGGACAAGGACGTGGACCAGGAGAGGGGAGCGGTGGCTCCCTACACAGCAGCTGGGGTAGTGTTACCGGAGGCGGGGAGCCGTCAAGAACGATGTTTATCCAGGGAAAGGTGTAAAGCACTCACTTCCGTACGGAGGAATCCGTTCAGGAAAAGCTACGCTGAGTGGTTTGTCAGGATCCCCGTGACTTCTCAGCCTCTCCTGATGGGAGACCCAGAGTGTCCGTGAGGACAAATAAAATGAATGAAAAACCTGTGGGGAGGACTGGGCGTTTTTCTCACTGTCGATGTGGGATAGAAAGCGAACGAGGGGTGAGGGTCATCACAGGGGCTAGACACAGGTTTCGCTGCAACTCAGCTCTGGGACCCTCTCCCCCAGATGAGGGGTCTCTAGGAGATAAGACTGAGGAAAATGCACTCAGCATTAAAAATCCTGTAATTGTCCAATTTTGAGCTGTGGTCCCTGACCTTAGAGAAATCCTTATACGTATCAAATCCTGGTGCACAGTCAGCGTTCAAGGACATACAATGTAGGGACGGACAGGTAGGTGAGTGAATGGATGGACAGACAGACTGATGGTTGGAAGGGAGGGAAGGAGAGAGAGAGGGAGGAAGGCAG
>NW_017731382.1:1618062-1691169 GCF_001890085.2 Hipposideros armiger | reverse complement strand
GTGCAGGCGTGGGGTGGCCGTCGATGCTGGCACCGTCGTCCCCAGCGGCGGCCGGGCGCAGGGGACCTGCTGACTCCGCAGCCCTTTAATCAGTGAGTCTGTCTTAATTTTACAAGACAGCCCAGGAGTTAGTTTTAAGAGTAGTTTTAAGCACAAAGAAGAAACTCTTATTTGAGCATAGACTTGACAATGTGAAGTAGGTGAGGCCTTCCTTTCCGGCAAACAGGTTCACTTAAGATTTCCTAAATTCTCAAGTAAATGATGGGGAAAGTCTCTCTCCTTTGAAGCCTGATCAAGAGGAAGCCTTGACCGGTAGCGTTTATCAGGGAGCACCTTCCAGGCAGGGAGCACCTTCCAGGCAGGGAGCACCTGGTGAGGAAGCGTTTATTTAAAAAAACAGAAAGTGTGTGGGCTGTCGTCACCATGAGTCTAGAGCATGGATGTTCCCCAGTGAGAGCTGGCCGGTCTCCTCGCCACAGGGCCCGAGGGCTGTTTGGCTGGGGGCGTTTTCTTTCAGTGTTGCAGCCCTTTTTTAGAAGGAAGTTAACTCCCACTCATGAAGGGCTGTTCGTTAGCTGTTGTTTAGCTTCAATGTTGTTATTACTTCACTGAGACACTATTCAAGTTCAACAGACTGAGGCCTGGACAAAGGTGAACCTGGCCGAGATGGACCCGAATCTCCAAAGTCCAGTCTGCAGCGGGAGGCCTGCCTCCGGCCGCCTGCAGCCCCCCCTCCTCACCCCCTCCCCGAGCTTTGAGACCCTGTCTGAAGCTGGACTGTGTCTTCAGTTTTAGGGGCTGACTCACGGCCTGGACCATTCTTTTTCAGTAGGTTTGTCTCTCCACCAGCATCAGTCGCCAAATCAAGTTGAGTTGACCTGCTCTGGTTGCTCCCTGCCCCACACACCCCTGCCCTGTGCCTGGACAAACTCAGCTCTGAGCGGGGGCTTCCTCAGCACTTCCAGTACAGCTATCATTCTAATAAAGGAAACATCGTAGCCGACAGGTGTTGGGCACGCTTGGTGTGGCCGCCCGGCTCACAGCACTCTGCCCCTGAGCGCCGTGAGCTGGGCCTGCTGCCCCACCGACTCCCCGTGAGGTGCGCACCGGCAGAGGCTGCCTGGCTCCAGCCGCGTGCTAACCACAGCCCCACAATGCACCTTCCCAGGAACGCCGGGAGGGCCCCACTGTGACCCCAGAACCAGCGTCATCCACAAAATCCATTCGTCTATAATGGCTTTTGGGTGCTTTTCGGATAATGAATTTAACATGTATGATGTGGGAGAAGTTCCAACATGGGGATGTGACATCAGTGGGAAATGTCCCTGCCGTCTCAGCCACTGCGAGGGAGCCGCTGTGGGTTGGGTGATGTCCCTCTGAGATCTTATCTTTTGCATAAGGCAACATTTGCATAAACACAATGCACTGTGTTCTTCCTAACCTGAGCCCCCACTGGACTTGCCTGCCCACCCGCCCTTCACTCCCGATGTGTCTTGGGCAGAGGCCCATGTCCCATGTTCACAGGTTCTCCTGCTGTGGGGCCACGTGTGCTGGCCGTGACTGACTCCCACAGCCAAATCGGGGCACTGGGGTGTCGCACTGACTCCACTGGACAAGGACGGTGGCTGATGGTTGGGTGACACGCGTGACAGTGGCGGGAACTGTGCAGGGGCCGGGTGTCAACAGCGACTGGTTCCTGGGAGGCTCTGAGGGTGGGGGGGTGACAGTGTGTGATGGGGCTGGCCAGGTAGGCTGGTACACTCAACACAGTTCTCGGTGTGTTGGAACAGCCCCCGGGAGGCGGCAGGGACAGCCCGGGGCTGAGGAAGGACCGTCGCGCCCACCCAGCTGCCCACCTCCTCCCGAGCCTGTCGTCTGAGTGACGCACTGTATTTCTTTATCGTGTGTGTCCTTTGTAGCTCCTTGTACCCACTCCAAGCTGTGGGGCCAAAGTCTGGTGGGGTCCCACTTATTCCAGACTCAACAGCAAGGGGGTGCTCCTGGCACAAGGAGAGAAGCTCTGTGACGCAGTCGTGAGACTGTCACACACACACACCCCCCATGACAGACACAAGGAGAGAAGCTCTGTGACGCAGTCGTGAGACTGTCACACACACACCCCCCCATGACAGATGGCTGTGGCTCCTGCCCCTGGAGCTTTGGCGTCCACATGTCAGCCCTGACCTGGCAGAAGAGACAGACACAGTGGCTGCAGGTTTTCCAGGTCCGTGAGGTTTTAGGGAAAAGCCAGGGCCAACTGGTGGTGTTTGTGCCGATTCGGGGAGGAGACACACTCCAGGGACCTCAGCCTCTGCAGAGCCGCCTGGAGCCAAGCCTCTCGGGCTCCGAGAGGTCCAGCCCCTCCTCCCAGAGGTGAACTCACTGAACGAGTTTTAGCATCAGTGACCCTCTCCTCCCGAGAGCGATTCCAGCTGTAATAGTGGCAGTAAGTGGGGGGGACGGGATCCCTCCGGACCCCCGGCCAGCAGGGGCTGACTCCCCGCAGGCCCCCTCCCTCAGACCTTCACATGTGTCCTCTGCCTGGGGCTTGTCAGGGGCCCCTGACCAGGTCAGAGAGGAAAGGAGAACAACAGGAAGTTAACTGTGTGAGAGCGTGTGTGTCTGTGAGAGTGTGAGTGAGAGAAAGAGAGAATGTGTGTGAGTGTGTGTCTGTGTGTGAGTGTGTGTTTCTGTGTCTGTGTGTGTGTGAGAGCGTGTGTGTCTGTGTGTGTGTGTGTGAGAGAGAAAGAGAGAACGTGTGTGAGCGTGTGTCTGTGTGAGAGCGTGTGTGTGTCTGGATGTGTGTGTGCTGTGTGTGAGTGTGAGTTTGTGTGTGTGTGTGTGTGTGTGTGAGCGTCTGTATGAGAGCGTGTGTGTGAGCATCGGTGTGTGAGTAGACATAGATATAAATGTTTGAATCTTTAATATAAATTAACACCCGGTACAGCCTTCCTAGCATTTCCATTATGTGAATCTACAGAGAAATAAAGCCCTTTGTTTCTGCAAAAGAAAGGAAATTGCTCACCTTGTCTTGGTGCCAGGAAATCTCGAGGCACGAGGGGAATGGGGTCCACGGGGGGATAAAGGTGTGTGTGTGCGTGTGTGTGTGTGACTTTTTACATTTGTTGTCACCATTGATGTCCTCAAGCTTCATCAAGGAATGTATCAGAGGAATATTTATTTATTTCCAGAAGCCTCAAAGGCGTTGTATTTCCTTTCTGGCCAACACCTTCCTAAAAGGATCTGTGGTGAACAGATAGACGGGCCTAATGCTAATCTCCCTTTAGGCTCAAAAGAGAAAAATAAAATGAGAAAAAGAGCGGGCACCTATCTCAAGCCGCACCAGTTTGCCCACCGTGGGCGTGTGCTGGGCCCTGATTCCTGACAAGCGTTTACTGACTAAACCAGGAAGTTTTCCCAGGTCTGCGTTCAGGCCCGAACCCTGGCGTGTGAAAGGGCAGGGGACAGATTTATAACCACCTACGCCGTCCCAAAACCCACCTGTGCTCCGTGTGACTCAATTTGCAGCCACTTACACACATTCCTGTGGCAATTGATCAGAAAAATTGATTCAGAGTCTATTTTAATGCTCTATTTTCTACCAGCAAGTGAGTGTTATTTTGCAAACGCTGGGTAAGGCCTCGGAAATGCCCATGTGGATACCGGTCAGAAGTTAGCACATTTTCCTGAAAGCCTTTAAGCTAATAGTGTTGGGAGGTTTATGAAAGGAGGATTTTTTGTTGTTGTTGTTATCCAATTAAAATGATCCGTGAGGGCAGCCAGCCCCAGGGCGGAGCCTGGAGAAACGTCTTTGGGGGCTGTGAATGGCTAGTTTGGGACCTAGGAAAACTGTATTAACCCATCACCAGATCTGCCGGTCACAGCTGAACCTTCTAGTCACACTTCACCTGTAACTACCAGATGGACCGGTCACTTGCTGGGCACAGAGGGTGTGGAGGGCTGTTTTCCTGCGATGAAGGCGGGTCAGACGGCCACACCAGGCCTGTTGCCAGTCGTGCGTCCTCTCGGCCACTCTCTCATCAGCACATTTCCTTGACTGCCTTCTGTGCAGACCTTGTGCTGGACACTCAGCCTGGGTGTGGGCAGGAGCAGCTGGGAGAGGTGGGCTTGTCCCGCACGCGGTGGGAGCTTTCCGGATCGACTTCCGATGCAGCCGCTTTGGGCCCAGGGCAGGGGTTACTGTTGGTGGGGTGCGGCAGCCGCTTGCAGACTCACTGTCACTTTTCTTCTCTGCCACTCGGAACACCTGCTCCATGACAGCCCCAGCCCAGCCCACCTGTCGCTTCTGTCACTTCTGCCCACTCAGCATGTGTCACTCTCTGGAACTGTATGCGTTCGTGTACTTACTTGGGATTTTTTACTTCTTTAACTAGAATGTTCAGGCAATAGCAGCTTTGCCAGGTTCCTGTCAGCGCCCCCATGCCTAGACCGGCACCCCCACGCCTGGACCGGCACCCCACACCTACACGGGCGCTCCCATACCTACACTGGCGCCCCACACCTACACGGGCACCCCACACCTAGACCGGCACCCCCACGCCTGGACTGGCGCCCCCACACCTACACCAGCACCCCACACCTGGAGCCAAGCCGACTTGCAGGAGTGGCCGCCTGAACATGTGGACTGGGTGCTGGGTCACCGGAGTAGCAGGACTCGGAGCTGTTTCTGAGAAATTACTATCGTCACTAGTAGCTCCCAGACACCTTCCAACTGAAATGCTTCTCAGGCCTCCAGAATGCCTCCTTTTCTAAAGCTGCGCAGCGTCTGGAAGACGGACAGGGTGCAGCAGGCCCGTGGGAGTCGCAGTCCCACTGCTGGCTCGTCTTAGGAGCCGCAGAGCTGCCTTTGCCCTCCGTCAGCGCGGCCCCAAGGTCCCGGCTTTGGGTCAGCCTGCTGGCCCGTGGCCTCCCTGTGCTGCACAGAGGAGAAGTGTCGTTCTTATTCAGGTCCAGGCGAAGCCACCACGATGACCCTTCATGAGCAGTGAGGAGGCGCAGGCCTGTCAGTCATCGTTGCGGGTGAAATGTGAAGGGAATTCGAACTGGGACCAGAGCCCTCCTGCAGCCGTGCCCCTGGCAGCACCACGGGCCCACATGGCGAGCTCACTTAGAGGAAGGCCAAGCCGGGACGCGGGTGTAAGCGAAAGCTTGGGGACGGGTTCCTCTCAGAGGCGGGCGGCCCACGTGCGCCCAGAGACTGTCAGGCCAACCCAGAATGTGCCACCCCGGCATCCGCCAGAGACCATGAACCCCACATCCCAGACGGTGACGAGGAGCTCAGCAAGCAGCTCTCTCCTCCACACAGGTGCCACCTCGGGAGTGTCCTCGCCGTGCACACGTGGTCCCCAAGATGGTGCTGACAGAGCGGCAGTGAAATGGCGTCGTCCCAGATCTGACGCCTGAGAGCTGGGATGAGGCGTGTTGGGCCTTCACAGGCTGACAGCTGACTCTTTCGTTCTTTCCAGCCCGGGCGTGTGACGTGAGGCAGGGCGTGAAAGGTCCATGTCTGTGGGTCGGTGCAGAAACGCTCAGTGTTTGTACCGCTCGGCTGCATGGGATCCTCAAACCAGCCGTGTTTTCTGAGAGCAGAGTTTAATGCTTTGAAGCCAAGCCTCCAGGCAGTCACGCTGACACAAAACTAATACCAACCTAGAGCAACAAGCGCTTGCCCGGCGGGCGCAGGGCCAGCACGGCAAGGACAGACTGCGCCAACGCCCACCCTCCGTGGGAGGTGGTGTGCCCTCTGCCCTGTGCGCCGGCCCGGAGGGACTGCCCTGCTGGGAAGCAGGGCCATCGTGGCTTGATCCTGCGGGCCGGCCGTGGTATCTGAGGAATCAGATGCACTCGTCCTAGGTGCCGCACAGGGATGCTGGGAGGACCCTGGGGTCAGGCGTCTGGCCGCCCTCCCTGCATGTCTCATCCTGGAACGTGAGAGGTGTGACTTGGTGGGTGTTCACACATTCTGGGTCTGGCCACGGAGTAACCAGAGATCTGCCGGTCAGCCCTGGGCCCTGTGGGGACCACACCGGAAACCAGTGGACGCCGGGTCTCAGCACGTGGCCTTCATGGGGATGAGCAATGCCGGTGAGGCATCTGCGGCTCCCCACAGAGGAGTGTCGACTTGGGAAACAGCTCACCCAACGATTTCTCAGGCCCGGGGCTCACCCTCTGGGACCTCACGCTGAGCTCCTGGGTCCACAGCCCCCTCCGTGGGGCCCCACCCAGCCCAGCTCCACAGGCCTCTGGTGCCACTGGCGACTGAGCCTCCCCCACCAGAGCTCCGTCGGAAGGCCGTGCCCACTGAAATGTCCCCACGTCATGTCACACAAGCACGCTGCCATGCCCACGGTGGGACGTGTTTGCATGGTCTCATCTGAGAAAGAGGATGTCACCATCCTCGTTGCGGCCTGGGCCACAGGCATGATTTATAGAACCTCAGCATGAGACATGTGGTGGCCCGTGGCTGCTCTGACCTTCTCCGTACTCCCGCCTTTAATTGGCTGGCCATCCATCCTTCCAGAAAGGTCACCGTAAATGTGTGCTGGGGACGACTGATGAGGTGGGAGCAGAGAAGCCTGTCCCGTGGTTCACACGCCCATCCACGCATGCCCCTGAATCACGCAAGCCCCAGCAGGGACAGTGCAGCCAGCTCCAGAGGGTGGTGGCAGGAAGGGGGCGGGGGGTTGTGACAGTAGCGAGGTCGATCACACACGGCCCAGGAGACCAGAGCAACGCTCACCCTCTGGTCAGAGCCCTGTGCAGCTGCTTAGGACACAATGGCAGCCCCTCACGGTGCTGCGAGCTGTTGTCAACTCAAGAAACTATTTTCAACGGATCAGATGTCACCAATGCCACTTGCCACGTGATTTCCCAGGCCCCAGGAAACGTAGCCCAACTCAACATCTGTGGAAACTTAGGTTCCCACCACCTTCACAGTTGCTTAATGGAGGTCACCATGTCCTTAGGCGTTAAATGGGGACAAGCTGAAGGTAAACTAGAATGGAAGAGAAGACTTGGTGAGAACAGGCTGAGTGGGACACGGGCAGAAAGCCTGTGTTGGGGGCCGGGCTCCCCGCTTACGTCCGACCCAAAGCGCACACTTTTCCCCAAGAAACCAGCAAGAACATCTTCAAATTCAAGGAGTTAGTTGGGGCAGGGCAGCCGTCACTGAGACTTGAGAGAATGAAGAATGGACGAGGGGCTCTTGTGACTCCTTGGTCCCCAAGAAAACCCCAGAATATTAGGAACAAGAGACATGTGGCAGCTGAGAAATGGCCTCAGAAGCTGCCTGGATGCCGGCCGTGTTTCACTCTTTAAATTAGAATCCAGCCCAAGTCCCGTGACCAGTCCCTCCTGCCGTGCGGGGCAGGTTGGCGGGTCCCCGCGGCTTTCACACTTGGGCCTCCTGAGGCTGGGTGAGCGGAGCAGCCCTGGCACCCACCGGGCTTGTGAGCACACGGAGCCCCGAGCTGATGGGAAGTGGGTCCCCCTGACTCCAGGGCCTGGCTGCCCGTTGCAGGGCTGCCCGTTGTTGGTGTCTCCATTTGCCCGCCGTTCCTAATCCCCCTCCTGCCCGCCGCCGTGGCGGACCCCATGCTGGGGGCCAGGGATCCATGGGCAGTGAGCAGACAGGACGTCCCCACGTGCTGGGGACAGACGGCGAGCGAGCAGACAGACACGAAGGGGCGATTTCTGCAGTGGAAAACTGCACGGAGGAAACAGGCGGGAGGAGTGCCCTGGCCGGCCCCCTCCCCCAACCTTGTCCGCTCTGTTTTCATTTTAATCGTGTTGGGTTGGCTGTGGATTTCAACAGTATTTGCTCAGAGCTGCCTCACCTTGACTTTTTCATTTGGAAATATTAATTGTGACCTTTCAGAACTCCCAATTAAGCTTTGCAATAAAATGAAAAGGTTGAACAAGCGGGAGCAGGGGTGGAGGCACCACAGAATCTGCAGTGGGGACGGAAGGCGGGTGGAGTCCCTCCCTGCAGGTGCCCAGGAGGCCTGCTCTGTCGGAGGCGAGAAGCGACGCCCCCTTGCGTGGGAAGGCTTGAGTCCAGGGACCCCCCCTGTCCCAGGCTCTTTCAAGTCGACTTCAAGGCCCCTTAGCTTAGCCTGACGAGGCAGCAGATAAAACCAGCTGGGCAGCAGGAGTCAGCGGCTGGAGTTAATTTCCACAGGGTCAGGCCGTCCTGACCCCAGCCGTTTTCAGTGTGGCCTGGGGTGTCGACTCGCTCTGCGTGGCCACCTTGGCGCTCAGGTCCCCGCAGCGGCCAGGTGGGACATGAGACCTGCAGAAGCCCAGCCTCCTTCCCCACGGGGCTGCTGGTGGAAGGTGCTCCCCACCCCACGAGCGGAGAAAGAACTGGGGCGGGTGCTCGCTTCCCATCTGTATCAGAAAGAGGCCGGATGTGGCCGCGTCCTCTGGTTCCCCAGACAAGCCGAAAGTCTGGATTGTGTTTTAAAGTGAGATTTGCCGATATTTAATCTCTGCGGTCTAGACAGGGGGTCCTCAATGTCAGCACCCCGCCGTGACCCACTGCAGCGTCTGTGTGGGGTCCTCCTGTGTGTGTGGGGGGGGGAGGTCTTTAGCAGCATGCCTGGCTCTACCCACCGGATGCCAGTAGCACTCCACCCCTCAAGGTGTGACAACCAAAGGTGTCTCCAGATATTGCCAATGTCCCCTGAGGCCAAAATCACCCCGGGCTGAGAACTGGGTATTTAGACTGGGAGTCTTCATTTTGTCTTCGTTTTGTGAAATCTGTAACCAACCAACCAAAGACCCACAGATGTGTTATGTGTCAGTCAGCTGAACCCAGAAATGCGTGGGGCTCAGAGGCCCCCTGAAGCACTCAGCCAGCCACGGTGCCCGTCCCCTCCGCCTCCGTCACACCTGAACCACCTTCAGCACCACCTGGGCCTCGTACCTGAACCTGGCCAGCTGCGGGCAAACCCCGGGCGCTGACCAGCTTTGGGAAGTTGCTTCCTATGGAAACGTTTGCTCCCACCTTGGTGAGGACATGCACGCCTCAGCTCCGTGCAGACCCTCAGGCGGGGCTGTGACAGATTCTGTGAAGTAGACAGAATGCTGTTCGGCCACCAGGGGAGGCCGCGCCCCCTCCAGCCCGTGGGGCAGGTGGTGGTCAGCAGCCAACCTGCGGGACCCGAGTCCTGGCTTACGCGTGTGATAACACTGCTCCCAGGGCTGACCCCACTGTGTGGCAGGGGTGTGGGCACTCAGAGGACGGTCCCCACATCATCTCTATCAATTTTGCCCGTTAGTGGAAACAGCAGTGGCGCCCTCTCCTGCCACTTCCAAAGGACCCTCCGTCGGGGGACCCACTCTCACTCATGGGCTCGCTCTGAGCCCCGCAGGTCCGGGGCGGGCAGGTTGATGGCGCTGCCTGGTGGTCCACCCTGCCCGGGCGTGGATTCCAGCAGCTGGTCCCCTCCAATGGCAGACGGTTTGGTGAAGCTTTAAATTAGGCGAAAGCCTGCAGAATGGCTGAAAGGCTTTATTTGCAAAGGGTTTGCTGGGCTCTTCTGTGCACATTTGTGTCAACAATGAAAAATTACATCACTAACGGCCAAATCAAATACCCCAGTTTTGTCAGGATTCCCAGATGTGATGTGCAGAGCTCGGAGCCCCTCATAAATTCCCTGTCGCTTCCTCCCCGAAAGGCGCCTGGATGTTCTTCCCGACAGGCAGGCGCTGGCTTGGCTGGGGTGGTGGAGTCCCTCTGTTCCCCTGGGGCAGAAAGCAAGTCCCCCACCCCACCCCACCCCGGGCCCGCACCTGGGGGGGGCTGGCGGAGGAAGGAGCAGCCCAACTCATTCTCAGATGGCTTTTGTTCTCTGAAAAACCTTCTCACATGAGCTGCTCCCCCAGCTCCACAGCGGGGGTCCCAGGACCCTATCTCAGAGCTGGGCAGGTGGGTCTTAAATGATGATGGCGTGGCTGGCATGCTGCCTTCAGATTTGTGCTGATTGGAGGAGGTGCGGAAGGGTCAGGGGGTAGTGGGGGATCCAAAGACCACACCCACCCACCCTGAGCACCCCCCCACACACACAGCTCTGACAATCGGCAAAAACCCAGTTGTCCTTGTTGGCGGGAGACCCACTTCTCTCAACAGTAACACGTGTGGACACAGGTTTTGCAACTGCAATGAGTCGGGAGGACATGTGGTAAAAGCACGGAATCCCAGGAGCAGAGGAAGCTGAGTCACAGTGCAGACCCCCGGGAGGAAGGACAGACAGGTGGTCGGAGCTGCCGGAAGAGAAGTCAGCCAGCCCCTCGGAGCCCACTTCCCCCCAGGTCCCCATAAAGCACTCCCACTCCCTGACCTTCAGAAAACGCGTGGCTAACGTGTCCTCTGTGTGCCGTGCGCACACTCGCGAACGAACAGTAACCTTCAGCAGCACCTGCCTCTGGCCCGAGCCTCGCCGACCCCACCCGTCTCTGCCACCTGTGCTCCGCGCACAGTCTCCGAGTCCCCCAGCCGCTCCCCTTCAGAACACCCTGGCCGTCTGCGTTCCAACCGGCTGGCCGAGGAAGTCACTGGACGAGTGCCCGTCAGTGCCGTGCTCCCCCTTTCAGCCCCATCCTCGGGTCTCTGGCGGCGCTCTGTGTGCAGGGGCAGCGGAGGGTCGGAGGTTAAACATGTAATTCTCAGGACGCAGCAAGCTGGAAAAAAGGGCAACCCAGTGAAAAGGAGATGTGTATTAGAGGTCCTCGCGTGGTCTGTCACGGTGCGTAACGGTGCTGATGTACGCCAGGGCCCAGGGGACTACTTCTCACTGACAGGATGGTGGCTGATGGGGTGGGCGTGTCATTCCCCAGGAGAGGTGGTTTTCTGTGGATAACACCCAAAATGGCACCACCTTCCATCAGAGAGTCCACTCACAACCATGCGAGTCCAGATAGTTCGTTCCATGTGGCAATGGCTGTCATTGCCACATGGGCTGAAATGCTGGGACGTGGGGTGAGTGAGACGGGTTCTCTACAACATGGAGCCCGTGCCCTGCCTACAAATGGTGTTTTGTGTAGGTCAGTGGCAGGAGTCCAGAAAGGGGCCAGGCTGCCGGGGACCCCAACATCAGGCCAAGGTTACCCCACAGTTCCGTGGCTCAGGAATTCGGGGGTGGCTTGCTGGGCGGTTCTGGACGAGGCCGCTCACATGGTTGCAGTCCAGCTGACCTCCCGAAGGCTTGGCCGGGCTCAGGGAAGAGCTTCCAGCATGGCTCACCCTCTCGGCCGTTGGCAGGAGGCCGCAGTTCTGTCCGTGTGAACGCTCCACAGGGCTGCTTGGGCATCCTCACAGCATGGCGGCTGGTCCCCCTAAGTGAGCCACCCAAGACAGAGCAGGTGGGAGCCACAATATGCTTATGTGCCACCTCAGAAGTCATGCATGGTCGTTTCTGTCCTACTTCTAGCGGTCACACAGGTCAGCGCTATTCAGTGCAGGAGGAGGCCCCTGGGCGTAAATAGGAGGTGACGACTAGCTCAGGACTGAGTGAGCAGGTGCTCAGGCCTGCGGCCCAGGACACACCTGGCTGGGCCACCTGCTCCCCTGGGCAGCAGAGCAGGCTGCCACCGTGGATCAGTGGAATTGGAGTCACGAGGGTGTGTCTGCCAGCGTGGCCCTGGGGACAGCTAGGGTGGGAGATTCTCCTTTGCTCTCACACCTCCCCTGGGGGTGCCGACCGCACTCCTTGGTTCCTGTAATCTCCCAGAGCCCATAGTTTATGTGAGCGTCACTCTCGGTGTTGTGCATTCTATGGGTTTGGACAAATGCATAATGACGTACCCTCCGTTACAGTGTCATACGGAGTGTTTTCACTGCCCTAAAAATCCCCTGCGCTCCACTGATTCATCCCTCCCGTCCCCTTTGCCACCGATGAGTGGGCCGTATTGTGTGGGTCTGTTCCTGGGCTCTCCGGTCTGTCCGCTGCTCTGTCTGCCTGTCCTTTCCCCAGCACTCGGTGTCTCGGTTACTGCAGCTCTGGACTGAGTCCTGAGGCCAGTGGCTCAGTCCTCTGTTCTTTTTTATTACTTAGCTGACTATTGTGAGTCTTTCACGTCTCCACACAAACTTTAGAATCAGTTTGTTGATACCCGTAAGATAACTTGCTGGGATTTTTATTGGAATTGCGTTGAGCCTATAGATCAAGCTGAGACAAAATGACATCTTAACACTATTAAGTCTTCTTATCTGTAAACATGGAATATTCTCCATTTATTTAGTTCTTCTTTGATTTCATTCATCAGAGTTTTCCTCATATGTATCTTGTACATATTTTGTTAGATTTATACCTAAGTATTCATTTTGGGTGCTGATATCCATGGCATTGGGTTTTTAACTTCAAATTCTACGTGTTCCTTTCTGGTATGTGGGAAAGCGATTGAGTTTTATATATTACCCTTATATCCTGCAACCTTGCTGTAATTGCTTACTAGTTCCAGGAGGGAATTTTTATTGATTCTTTCATATTTCTATATCGACAATTACGTTATCTGCAAACAAAGACAGTTTTATTTCTTTCTTTCGAATTTGTGTCCCTTTATTTCCTTTTCTTGCCTTATTGCGTTAGGAAGGACTTCCACTACGGTGTTGAAAAGCAGTGGTGAGAGAGGCCACCCTTGTCATGTCCCTGATCTTAGTAAGAAAGCTTCAAGTTTCTAACCATTAAGTATGTTAGTAGCTCTAGGTTTTTTGTGTGTTTTGGGGGGGAGTTTTTAAAGATTTTTATTGGGGAATTGGGGGAGGGAACAGCATTGGGGAATCAGGGAAGAGGAACAGACAAGTTACTGTCCTTTTGTTCTTCAGTCTAGTTGTGGAGGACGTTGCTTCACTGGCCCATGTTGGTATTATCATTGCGCTCTTCCCGGATGAGGCAGTCACTCTCCCAGCCATTAGATGGCCGCTCACGCTGGCTGCTGGCTACACACAGTAGCCCATGGCAACCCACTGCCACAGGGGCTACAGCCTACGCCGTCGCCGGCGACTCACGGCAACCCAGCTCCAGGTTGAGCTGTTGTTCAGCATCTTAGCTGTGGAGGGCAGTGTCACTGGCCCTCATATGTGGGATCTGAACCGGGGCCCTCTGGCGTCCCAAGCCAGTTCTTAACCAGTGCGCCACTCGGCCGGCCCAAGTAGCTCTAGGTTTTTTGTAGATAGCCTTTATCAAGTTGAGAAAGGTCCCCTCTATTCCTAGTTTACAGTGTTTTTATCATGAATGTGTGTTGGATTTTGTCAAATGCTTTTTCTATTGACATTTTCATGTGATTTTTCTTTTTAAGTCTGTTGATGTGATGGACTGCATTGATTTTCAAATATCGAACCAGCCGTGATAAACCCACTTAGTCGTGGTGTACAATTTTTTTCTACATTGATGGAGTTGATTTGCTAATACTTGGCTGAGGATTTTTGCATCTATGTTTGGGAGTGTTCATTTTTATCCCAAACCAGACATGCTGAACACGCAACTGACCCAGACTCACCTCCCCGCGCCCAGTCCACTAGGAGCTTGGCTTCCCTGCGTCCTAACTGGGTTGGAATACCACCACCTCTTCTCTCCCTTGGCATGGGTCGAAGCCACCATCGTCCCCCACCAGGGTGACAGCAGTGTCCACCCTCCTGCCACAGCCAGGTGGCCTATTGTTTCCTGCCTGTCACCCTGGGCACACAGCTGCGTTGCTCCTTGTCGGGGCACCTCCTGTCCCAGCGTCCACGCTGCCCTTGCAGGTCTTCCTCTGCCTGGAGAGAGCTGCTCCCTGGGTGTTGTCAGCCCACCCCTCCCCATCCTTTGAGTCTCTGAAATGTCGCCTCCCCCAGGAAGCCCCCCGGCACCCTCCAGCTGAGGTACCCTCTTTCTCCACCCTGGCTGCACGGCTCTGTTCTCCCCTCGCCTGGGCAGTGCCACCTTTGCTGTGGGCGTTTCTCAGGGTGGGATTAAGATGGACTCCAGACTCAGAAAGTTTGTTACAGATCAGGACCAGAGAAGCACAAAAACCAAGAGTGAGCATCTGGGCATTTGCAGCAATGCCCTGCCCACGATCCTTTCTCAGGCATTTATTTTTATTGTATTTCACAAAAGTGTCAGCATGTGATGGAGGCTGGACTGAAAAACCCAACGCTGGTCTTCCAGCGGAGTGGACTGGGCAGCAGGTGGGGGCCTTGCTCAGGGCCTGCCTTCTCCCTAAGCACAGGCGCCACAGGGCAGGCGAGCGGGGCTGGCATCATGCCCAGCGCCGGGCCTGGCTCGTAAGCCGGTGCTCAGACAACATGTGGAGGAGATGGGTCTGAGTTAACAGAGAACCCCGGAGCCCTGCTCTCCACCTCCCGTCACCACGGCACCTGGATGACATGGCCAGCCGCCCGACTTCTGAGCTCCGAGCACGCCTGCCCCGCTCTCCCGGGGGTGGGAGCAAAGGCGTGAGGCGGCGGCCAGGCCGGCCGCTGCCAGCACAGCTGCTGTCTGCGTGTTCACTCGCGGCTGTCAGCATCGTCACACGTGCTCCTTTCTAATGACTTTTCATTGCCAGTTACTCGCGAGGTGAAACAAGGAGCATGGAGAGCTGGCCCCACAGTTTCTCAAGATAATGGGGGCCAAAGGGCGCAGGGCACGGAAACGTCGCAATGTCCCCCCTAGATGCTCACAGAGCCCAAAATCGCGGATGCAGCCAGGAGGGGGGGGGGGCTTTTTCTGTTTCCTGTTTCTTTTTTTCACAGATGGCACAAGCTAATTATTCTCATTTGTGTAGCCCCTTACACCTCTGTAGATTTTTTTTCAAAATGTTAGAAAACAGATGATCACGTCTGTTTTTGTAGTTGTGCGAGAATTTTTTCATTAACAGGATCGGGCAGGACCATCTGTGTATTTAGTGAAGTTTGCCACCAGCAGCGAGTTTAAAACTTTGAAGCAATAGCCAGCAGGATGTCACTCACCTGTCCCCCGGCGTCTGCCTGGGCGGGACCCGAGATGCACAGGCCAGAAGGCCGCGTTGGGTGTGCCTCCCACAGCCCCCAGTGCTGACCCGGTCAGCTCGCCTTGACTCGGAGGTTTCCCCCAGCCCACACTCATAATAAGCCAGCCGGAGAACTTTCCAGGAAAATCAGTGGCCACAAGTCTCTCTGCTGCCAGCTGGCTGTGTGACCTCAGATGAGTCAGCTCACCTCTCTGAGCCTCAGCTTCCTGGAGCAGTCGCAGCTGATAGCTCTCGGGGCTCCTGGTCCTAGGAAGTGGTGGTGGGGAGGGTCAGACACCATGGAAGGTTCCAGAGAATGAACCACAGCGCAGGAAATCTGCGGCCACGCCAGGCCTCCATCTCCCTGCAGCTCCTGAGCCATCTCTCCTGGGGGAGGGCACCCCTCCCCTCCTGTAGCTCCAAATGTGTGTTTATGCAATTCGTAATCAAAGCAATGCAAATTGATGAGCAGGGACATGTTGCCACATGAGCAGCCAGAGAGCTTCATTCGCCTCACAGGTGCTGACGTAGTGCTGCAGGTATGGGGGCAGACAGGGCACTGAACGCTCACTCATTCGCTCAACAAACGCTGACTGAGCACCCCCTGTGCACATGCTCGGCACTGCTCTAGGGAGCCGGGGGTTGTGGAGACCAAGACGGCAGACCTGCCTCGGGGAGCGTGCCACCCGTCCCTCTGTGTGACAGAAGACAAGGAGTGGCTTAAACAACGTAAACTGACAGCCTTACAGACCTGAGGTCAGAAGGCCAAAGTAAGTCTGCAGTCACGGTGTGGGCAGGGCGGGCTCCTTCTGGAGACCTGGGGAGGACCCTCACCAGGCCTTTTCCAGCTTCGAGAGGTGCCCACACTCCTGGGCTCACGGCGCCTCCCTCCACCTTCAAAGCCAGCGCGTAGCGTCTTCCCGTCTGTCCAACCTGTGCAGCCCTTGTCTCATGTTCTTCTCCGACTCTGACCTCCTGCCTCTCGTTTATAAGGACCTTGTGATTCCACTAGGCCCGCCCAGAATCCAGGGTCATCCCCCATCTCAAGGTCCTTAACTTCACCACGTCTACAAAGACCCTTGCACCGTGTGAGGTGACGTAGTCCAGATTCTGGGATTAGGCTGTGGACACCTTGAGGGGCCATTAGATTGTCTACAATGGAGGGAGACAACCCACCCGCAGGATTGTGTGGTGCTGTGTCATGCAGACGTGTGCTGGGCCAGAAAATGCCGCAAGATCCCGGATGGCGGATGGCGGGTGAGGACAGGGGTGAGGGGGTCAGGAGAGGTGTCTGCGGGAGTGGTGTTTCGCCTGCCGGGAGGAGGGAGGGAACCAGCCATGGAGACATGGGGAGCGGTCACTGGGAGCCTTTGACAAAGATGTGCGCCCCACAGTTGGGGGGGGGGCGTCCACAGGAGGAGACAAGTGATGGGCAGACCCAGGGCTGAAAGAGACACAGAGGTGCCGAGTGCAGGGGCCGAGATGGGAGGGGCTTGAGATGCACGGTGGGCTGGACAGGCCGGGCGGGCAGGCCCTGGCTGGGGAGCACTGACCCGGAGCAGGCACGGAGCTGGCCGGCCGCCCTGGAGGCCTGGACCAGGGCAGGAGGGCAGTCCAAGGTGGCGTGCTAGGGTCCGGCCTTGTCTTGCAGGAGGCAGGAACCAGCCCCCTTCTCCTCCCCTTCTCCCCCCACCCCCTCCTCGCCAGCTTAAAGCCTGTGTCAGATGCCCGCTTTTGCAGAAAACAATCGTGCCAGTCCATCCCTGGCCCTACAGAGCGTCCGGTCCCAGCGACAGACCCGTCACCACAAGGCAGGGTCTGAGGGGTCAGACGGCAGCATGAGTGAAAGACCATGAGACCGGGGGAGCAGGCGGGGTGGCCCCAGTCCCGGGCGTGCACGCCCTCTGTGCTGGGTGCCGGCGGAGGGCACTGACGGGACCGGGGGCGCTCAGCCCATGGCCACCAAGACAGCGAACCCCCTTTGCTTCCCACGCGGTGATGGCGCCAGGATTCCTTGTTGAAGAGGCGGGAAGTCATGTCTTTTAATGTTAATGAACGACTGGACACAGAGCAGAGCCTTCCCTGGCTCCGCAGGCGTGGCCCTGGGCCTGGGCCTGGGCAACTGAGGGCAGGAGACGGACGCGGGGAGGCTCCGTGCAGCCAGGGTCAGTGGGCAGAGCTGTTCCCGCGCGTGGCCAGCCCTGGCTCCGTTTCCTCAGCCTGACGTTTCTAAAGAGCCTGCTCGCTCCACTGTCAGGGCAGATGCACAGAAATATGCAAAAAAAAATATATATATATATATATATATGTATATATGTGCTTTGACAATGTGTTCTGCACAACCTGACACTGCGGCCCGCGACCCAGGCCCTGGACACTGGCCGGTCGAGACGTGCGCGACACACGGCTTTAGGGTGCATTCTAGAATGCTGAGCTTGGGAGGGCGACCTGTCACCCAGAAGGAAGACAAGTGCTGAGCAGGTGGGCGGGGAAGACCCACCCAGACCTCAGGAAGGGGCGGCGGCGAGAGCCGAGCCACTGGGGCCCTGCCGCCTGCCCGAGCCTTCCTAGGGCACCACCAACCCGCCCCTGCCCCAAATCCTTCGTCCCTTTCCCTAAGGACAAGCCATGTTCACACCCCAGTTCTTCCCAGAAAGGCAGGACCCTGGAAACACAGCCCCTCTGGGTGTTTGAGGAGACAACTCAGGTGGGACAAAGGAAGGCTCCCCTCTGGGTGTAGACACCCCAACTCCACATTGGACCCTCCGTTGGGGACAGTGCCTGGGCTGCCTCACCCAGTCCTGGCTACAGTGTGACCACTGCCCTATAGGGCACAGATCCCCCTCTGCACCCCCGGGGAGAAGTAAGTCACTTGCACGGGTGTCGTAAGTGACCCAGTAGCTTAATCAGACACTCACATTAATCACACAAAAGGTCGGTGCCAAGCATTGCGTGACTCTGCCTGTCCAGTTCAGACTGACGGTCTGGGGTGCCGGAACCCAGCCCTGGGGTCACGTGCCTTCTGCTGCCCCCACAGCCACGGCACTGCAGCTGGAGGGGACATGGCACCACCAGTGCTGGGGCTTCTGGCAGCCGCTGTCCCTCTCGGGGACTTTATTATTTACCATGTTACCATTCCCAGAGGGTTGGTTAGTGGGTGAGGCGACGGATGCCATTGGGACTCACCTGGTCCCCATCTGGGCCCTGGACCAGACGACCACCGCGGGCAGCAGTCACAAGTGGCCTCACGTCCGACGAGACCTGTGTGGAGAAGGGCCCTCCATGGCCAGTGCCGCCAAAGCCACGACCAGAATCATATCCATGCTCTTAATGCAGCCAAATGGCTGTGACGGCCACATGTCGTGGGGTACCTCAGTGGGCTCTAATCAGAGATTTTCCTTTTTTTTTTTTTTTTTTAAGTTTTGGCAATTTTTGTTTGCTGCTAACACAGAGCAAGGCGCAGCCCCCTGCCTGGTGCTTGGACGTGAGGGAGCATTTTCGAGCCTGCAGCCGCGTGGCAGAACCTTCCGAGGTACCAGCCAGTCAGCCGGGGAGGCCCTTTAGGATTTTATTCCTTGCTTTAAAAACACAAGCTGTTTTTCCCCCGGAAGAGCCTGTAATGTGCGAAAACATTAGGGATATTGCAAAATGGTTGCGTGGAATAACTGTGGAAATATTTCACCAAAGCATTAACCTCCGCTGCCTTCTCTCCCCTCCCAACCCAGAGAGAGATAATTTCTCCGCATCTTTATCGCGCTCCTCCGCATAATTGCTGCTTTAAATCACAAAAGCTTTTAGAGTCATGAATGCAGAATGCACAGAGCTGTACTTAGACTGTGCTCACCTACAAAGCCCAACCCAGTCCCCCCAGAAGAGAGGCAATGGGAACCGGGAACGCGAGGAAGCAGCCTTTACGAGCACCTGTTAACGTGGTGACAAGCCAGGCCTGTGTCCCCAACTCTTTTGCTCTTTTAGTCTGAAGAATGGGTAATTCCTGGGAGTTTGTGTTTCGCTCGGCATTGTTTTTTAAATTAAGATACACTGTCAGCCCTGCCGGCTGAGATAAAGCCCAGGCTGATGGGGAAGCACCTTTTTTTTTTTTTTTCAAAAGGAAGAAGGGTGATAAGACATCACCCTGTGGTTTCCTGTAGAGTTGAGAAATCAAGAAGGTCCGGCTTTGCATCCGGCTGTTGTCAAAGTCAGTGTCTTCATTCGTTTAACCGCCTTTTGTTTCTGGGTCACAGAAGACAAGGCAGGGAGCGGAGGGCCGGGCCGGGGTGGGACATGCACTGACGTCAGGCCCCAGCTCCCTTCTGCCCCAGGAGCTCACGGCGTTTTCGTGTCCCTGGAGCCTGTAAATCCCGGTGCTGTGCTGGGCATCTTCTCGGCCTCATGGCAATTAATTACCACAAACACCCTCCCAGTAGAGGTTATTTCCACTTGACCATTAGCTCGGCATCTCCGTCCTGGCGATGAAGCGTACATCTGACTGTGGGCTGCAGGCTCACACCTCGGGGCCGTAGGGTCGTCGTGCCAGCTCAGATATGATGTTCAGAGAGCTTTACGAGCTCTCCAAGGCCACAGCTCAGCCCGCTGGCTCCCAGGCCTCAGCTCTTGGCAAGGCAGCACGCTGCATTCATTTGCACCTGTCATGGCTGGTGCACGTAGTAGGCGCTGCTCACATAGTAGGGGCTCAGTGAGATGGACTGAAGCCTCCTGCACAGTCTTTCTCTTTTCAGCAGCTAGAAGAGATTAATCTTTCTCTGAGAGATGCCTTTTCTTTCCAAGGGAAGTCCAGAGCCTTCTTTCACCGTCTTCTAATGAGCCTTTGGCAGGAGCAAGGCCTACGGGGGGCAGATGGAGTTTGGCGGGGTGGGTTTGGCTAGCTGGGCGGGACAGCCGCCTCCAGGTCAAAAGCTTGGGCAGGCATGGGTGATGCCAGCGGCTCTTCCTGCCTCCAGGCCTCCCAGTTCTCATTGTCTAAATCACTCCTGGTTCATTGACCTTTCTGCAAATTTTAATTTACACTGAGGCATAAGATGTCATATAATTTTTATACATCTGGCTGAGCTTTTTTGCCGTTAGATTAAAAAACAATTCTTTATCAAGATTTCATGTCAAACTTGTTCAAGGGATAATTACCTCGGGATAATCGCTTCGTCTGCATAACGCTCCCTGCACAGGGCACCCGTCAGCACCAAATGCTGTGTTTCTCCAGACAGGAGTGCTGGTGAGGACTGGGGGCCGGCTCGAGGACCGTGTGAGGCCGGGACCCACGGCCTCCAAAGTGACCCCGTCAAATGGCTGTTGTCCCTGCGGGGTTAAGCCACCAACGTTTAGCTCCGGTGGGGGGATCTTCAGAGACAACCCTGCAAGACCCAGCCCAGCACACAGCTCTCCCCATGTTGGGGCTTAATGGCCGTCATCTCCATTGGCCTCCATCAGAGAATGGGGCTGTGGGGTATCTTTTCTGCTCAAGGAGAAACAGGTAGAAGCATCACAACCTCCACGCTGAGGGACCTCCCTGTCTCACAGGACAGGGAACAAACCAAAAGGACAGAGAGACTCGGGGAGCCTTTGCAGGACGCACACTGACACGTGCGCCCCAGGCTGAGGTGATGTGGCAGCTGATGTGGAGGCGTCCATGGAGACCGTCTCTTCAGAGGCAGCACTTGCTCTGGGCGTTGATCTTTCTAAGTGCCATTGGACTAGGGCAGGAAAGAACTCATAGTCCGAACATGCGGTGATGCCTCTAAAAGTGGTGGCAGGTCCGTGAGGGAACAGCAGAGGAGACCATGATGTGGTGTGACACGCACGCAAGCCGCCAGCGCGAACGTTTATTGCTACGGGCGTATTAACAGTGCTGCAGTGCCTCTCCCCATTCTCTCGGGCACGGGGTAGGATGGCACCTCCTCACTCTTGGGGCTGGACCGCGTGATCTGGCCAGAAAGTGGGGGCAGAGGCAGGGCGTGTCCCTCCTGGGCGGAGGCCCCTGTTCCCCACCACGGGGTGGTCCTCGCCCCGGCAGTGGCGGCAGCAGCCCGAGGGCTCACGGTACAGCCACCCCGCCAGCCCACAATGCCGTGTCCCATGATTTGGGGACTGTCTGTTACTCAGCGTAACCCAGCCTCATGCTGACTGATACACGCTGAATCCAGCGTTTGGATTCAACCATTTTAGGGCTCACAGGTCCCCTCACCCTCACAGGACTCTCCAGACCCTTTAGTGGCGTCGTGGGCACTGGAACTTTTTGAGAGAGAGATGATGTGCTCAGTTGTCACTTAGGTGAGACCGTGTTCCCGCCCCCTCCCCCACGCCACCCATGAAGAGTGTGGCAGCTTCTTCTGTGCTCTTTAGAAACATGGTTTGGATCAGGAACAACCGAACCGACCGCAGGGACTTCGCCCCCCTTGGGGATGGATGGCTCTCGGCGGAGGAAGGGGACGCCACCACAAGACAGTTAGACAGAGGAATGGTGCATTTCCTGTCCGCGTCGGAGGAGATTTCTCTCCTCACCACCGAGCCTTCCTAGTCCCAGCCTGGTAAACACGTCCCCACATCGTAGATGATCGCAGAGCCCAGACGTGTGTCGGGCGAGCATCGCGTGGAGCCCCATTTTCTGTGAAGACCTCCCCCGCCATGCCTCCCCAGGGCCTCAAGCAGCCCCAGGTGGACCCTGTGTCTCTGTGGGGCTGTTCCCCTCACTGAGGGCGTCTTAGCGCAGTTGGGTTATCTCCTGCCCCCACCCCGGCAGATCCGCGCCCCACGCTTACACCTGGATACCTCCCGGGGCCCTGGGACCACTCAGGCCCCTTCCTGGGGCTCTCCTGAGACCGTGTACCGTGGCGTCCCCAGCACGGCGCCCATTTTCAGTGTGTGTGTGAGAGAGAGTGTGAGTGTGTGTGCAGCGTGCATTCCCTCCCCTGTGCTATGAGGTTCCGGAGAGTGTGTGCACGTCGCCCAAGGCCATCCTGCCCCACCGCACCCCGAGCCTCGGGGCAGGCTGCACACACCACATGTGTCCATCCTTGGTTTACAGGCACCCCAATGGCTGCTCATCTCAAGGGGTCCCCAATATCTCAAATCCAAGCGTGCCATGAACGTGCCCACACCAACAGCTCTGCCGAGGGAGACCCAGGGAGAGGTTGCCGGGCAGTCAGTGTGGCTGAGAGTCGGGAGAAAATGTGTTTGCGTTTCCTGAGTCCTTTTCTTTACTTTAGAAAAACGGTTGCCGGCCACCCCGAGTGTGTTGACAGAGGGAGCAGCTGGTAAAGTTCAGGGTCGTGTTTGGATTCCGCCCCAGCAAACTGACACTAAAGCTGTGCCAGGCAGGGGGGCTGCCAGCTGCCAGAGGCCCCGGAGCCAGCACAGGGGGCAGGGGGTCAAGGCTGCACACCATCCAGAGCACTGCCCGGAGCCATCTCAGGCCATCCCTCACACCCACAGAGAGCGTCCCCACCCCAACGTGACAGTGTGCGCCCCTGCTCATGGTGCTGGTGGCCTCAGGTCCAAGCCAGAGCAGGCCGGGCAGCGGCTTCATGGCCACCACCTTCGTACCCACCAAGTTCAGTCCCCACCAAGTTCAGTCCCCGCGTCCTTCCCAGACTCTGGTGAGAGCACCACGATCAGAACCCCGAAGACTCTAGACTGTGTGCGCTCAGAGCAGTTGGGAGGCGGCCGCAGGCTCCCAGCCTCAGGGTGCCTGCTCCACTCCTGCGAGGTCCAGGGGCGCTTGCCCGCCTGCAGCCTCCTGGGCTGTGTGCGGTCAGCGTGCCAGCCACCTTCGTGAGCAGGACGTGCTCGGACCCTCAGATCCTCCTCCTGGCTTGTACATCTGAGGTCAAGGGCAAAGGGTGACACAGGCTTTGTGTGTGTTTGTTATCCATCTAAAGAGAGAGAGCGCGGGTGAAGCATGGTTGCTGGGCCAGCGCTGTGGGGCCCGGAAGGTGACCCCTGGCTCCTGCCTGCATGTGGGTCATCTGTTCTCGGTGTGCCACCCGTCCCCACAGCTTCGGGACCAGCCGGCCACGTGCAGACCTCAGCTGAGGAGGGTCCTGTCTGCCCTCCCGAACCTTGCCAGGGCCCAAATCTCACGTTCTCCCTACATGTTTAGAACAGAGAGCTGTGAGAGGAGAAAGAACTTGTGGACGGGTGACCACAGAGCAGGGCTGCCCTTAAACCAGAGAACAATAAACAGCCCCGCTGCCCTGTGGGCAAAATGCAGCAAAATCGTTTGGACTGCCGCTCAGAAAAGAGCTTTCGCTTAAGTAACCTCCTTAGATCTAGACCTTTCGTCTGCCCACCATCCTGTATCTCCCAGCACACCTGCACCTTTGTTCTCTTGAACAAAGGACTACTAATTAGGGCTGGAACTGGGAGACATCCCTCCTGAGCTCAAGACCGGCTGACATGCCTTACACCGCAGTCCCAGGCACTGCTCCTCCGTCAGCACCTCCAGTTTTCAAAAAGTGCCATAAATATTAAATATGGGCTCAGCCTGTGGGACGGGCGGCCCCTCCCTGAGCCTGGCAGGCGGCAGATGCGCGGCTTCGCACAGGAAGGACGGTGCTGACCGGCGTCTGTGGCCGTGGACAGGGGTCTGACCGTGGGCGGAGTGGAGAAAAGTAACTCATTTATGTTCAAACTCCACACGGCAGGAAGCAGCCGGCAGGACGTTGAGGACCCAGTTACCTGGGGTCTCTGTGCTGCCCCATCCATTTCGAGGCTTCGAGGGGGCAGCTTTTGGGGGGCCTGGAACCAGCCCCACGTCGGAGGAGTGGCTCGAGCACCACCCGCTGGGCACCACACTGATAACACCCACTGACCATCCTCTGCCTCTTACCGTCATCGGCAACCCTGAACAGTGTCCATGACAAAGGGGGCAGACTGCCTCATGTCACCCCCCCCCCCCCCCCCCCCCCCCGCAGGAAGCCACTGAAGTGAAGAAAGCCCTGGGGAGAGGGATCAGCAAGGAAGATAAACCCGGGACGGCTCCTCAGAGGAGGTGCACGCAGAAGAGGGTGTCACAGGCGAGGGTAACTGTGTGTGGACACCTAGCGCATGGAGCATTTGGCCAACAGGGAGGAGACGAGCTGTCTGAGGGCCGGAGGTGCCAGTGGGCCTGCGGAGGCTGGATGGAGTGAGAACAGCCCACGTCCAGCCGGCTGTCCTCTCTGGAGGGCGTGGGCTTGTGGGCCAGGCGGCTCTGTGGTCAAGCTCTGCCTCCATCTTTGTGGCTGGGAGGTCTGAGGCCAGGGACGTTTCCCTCCCCTCTGAGGTGAGTGCCGGAACCTTCTGCTGGGCGGCTCAGACGCTGGTGGTGGTTCTGAAGGCCACACTGACACTGCCTCAGACGCCACCAAAGCTCTGTCTCTGCCTACTTTTATCAGTGCAGTGGCATCGTCGCTTAAACCTGAAGAAACGCAAACCCGCCCTGCCCGATCCTTCAGTGTTATTAGAAATTTACTTTCAGAGAACAAAGGGGCTTATTTATTTATACATTTTGTGCTAACCTCCCAGCAATCATAGAACTGTCATTTTTATCTTTGTCGGTGACAGCTGGGTGTCAGAAATGACTGAGCCACTCAGTTTGTTGCTGATTTTAATTTGTTTACCGTTGAGGTGAATGTACGCTAAAAGCAGTTTGGAATTCTCCTGTCACTGGAAAAAAGTGTGATTATTCCCTCATGGAGGGATATTTCCAGGGACCCACATCCCACTCATAACCTCGGTCACCCTCACCCACCTGAGGACCCCCGTGTGTGCAGCCCTGGGTCCCGCACACGTGCGCTGTAGGGCCAGACGGGGCGGAAACGGCTGGTTTCATCCCGTTTAAAAACATTTTTATATTAAACCCACAAGTGGGAGGTGCCGGTAACTGGGGAGATGTGTAAAGTCAAGTATTTGAGACGAGAGGGAACGCGCACATTATTTGTTATTTCAGGGCAAGCAACAATAACAGGTGAGCACAGGGGAGACTGTCTCATAAGTAACAGCGAAGAGCTTTTTTAGTTTCTAGGATAAATAGTAATTAAATCATGTAAGCTGTGACAGTGAAATTGCTTTCAAAAACCCATCCTCCCACCATAATTGCTAAGATACCCACATTTTTACAAATACCAGGTAACTTTATCTATCGTTTTTATCAGGAGAATGTGACACTGGCTGGTGCTGCCTCGTAATTTACTGCAACATTAGGTGGCACCTGCGGAAACCCACATAAGAGATGTGTGAATGCAGCCAGAGGGCTGGGCAGCTGCCTGGACGACTCTCCGCTGTGGGGTTCCTCGTGGCTGTGCTGCTGGAGCTGTCTGGAGGGGCTGGCAGCTCGGGGCCTGATTAATGTTTGGGAAGCAAAGCTATGCGCCTACTGGGCAGTGTGGGCAGACGAGCTGCCTACACTCCGTGTCCAGTTTGCCGAGGAAGCACTGTCCAAGGTCTCTGCCAGTAGCTGCTGTCCCCGACCACCCTGACGGAGCATGCGTGTGCAGTGTGGGGTTTGTGTCGCTGAGGGATGAAAGGGACCCAGGCACGCAGTGGTTTGGAGCTCTGCTCAGAACCCGTTGCCCTGCCAGGTCCCTGCACTGCCTCCTTGGGTGGGAAAACAGCTCCGTCGGGGGCTTCAAAGTCTGGTGGCAGAAGGTGTGCATGTGACCAGCGAGGGAAGGTCGCAAACGAGGGAATCGTTTTCAGGAGGGAAGTCCCCAGACCTGCGGCCACCGGACTCCAGTTGAGGTCATACAGTAACAAGGAAGCGACGCAGTGGCAGGGACACAGAACAGCTGTCTCTCAGATGTCACGGAAGTGCATGGTGGCTCTTTTTATTTCTTTTTTTCTGAGGCCGCTGTGAACTCCCCAGGGGGAGAAATAAAGCCTAAAGCCCAAGAGCTGGCGGTCAAAGCATCAGTTAGGTCTTTGTTTTCATGCTGCTCGTCTGTGGCCGGGGACCTGCTCCCTGAAATGCGCCCCGTGAGTACCGTCACTGCCTTTTGCCTGCAGGTCCTCACCCTTCTCCTCTCTTCTCTTGCAGTCAAGTTCAGCAGCTGTCTGGGGACCAAGGGGACGCAGTATGAGACCAACAGCATGGACTTCAAAGTCGGGGCAGACGGGACAGTCTTCGCCACCCGAGAACTGCAGATCCCCTCGGAGGAGGTGGCCTTCACTGTGACGGCGTGGGACCGCCAGACCGCCGAGCGATGGGATGCCATGGTGCGGCTGCTGGTGGCCCAGACCTCATCCGCACTCCCTGGACACAAGGTAAAGGGGCCGGCACGCAGCAGGCTTGGTGACTGTCCTTCGTCCCCGGGTCACTGTAGCAGAGCCTCTGCGCAGGTTCCCGATGACAGGCTGACACTTTTGCAGGCTGTGCAGGAGAGACCCTCTGCCCTGTCCACCGAGGCAGGGCCACCTCACCGCAGGTGCTCGGGGCCCCGCACTGTGGAAGGCACTGCTGTCACCATCTTGACGGCCTTAGCGATTCTTTAAACAAGGGCGCCTCACTTCCGTCTCACACTGGGCACCAGCTAATTCCCTGGCTTCTCCTGCCTGAGGCTACAGCCACCAGCTCCGGGGGCTCCCAAGGCCCGGAGGGCTGGGGAGTAAAACAAGGGTCCACTCTGGGAAAACAGGGCCTGTGTCTTGTTTTTAAACAAAGTGTAGGTGGTTTAGGTTGGAAAAGAGAAAGTGGGGGCGCGGGTGAATAGCCTCACCTTCGGTGATGAGCTGACCCCATGGGGAAGGACGTTTTGAGAGCCATGAGCCAGGCATGGAGACATGTAACAACGGCGTGCCCCAAATTGTGAGCCTCACCTTGTGGGTGACGAAAACCGTGACAAATGGCTGATTTTTCATCATTTCCTGAGTGATTATCACAAGCTACACCCTGGTGAGAAGATGTGAGCAAAGCAGGCCCTGAGGACAGCCCTGGGGACACTGTCCCCTGTGGGGGGGCCTTCCCTCCAGGTGGCATGGCAGAGGGCTGAAGGGCAGGGCCAGCTGTGCTAAGGCCACACCCTGACTGTGCACATAGTGTGCACCTTGTGAGCACAGAGTAGGGCTCCTTGAGCTTGTTGAGGGTCTCAGATCAAAGGCATGAACTGAAAATGTAACCTTTTATTAGGCATGTTAATGAAGAGATTCCTGTTGTAATTAATCCCCTGAGCCTCCATGGAAGGTGAGTGCAATTCGGCAGTCCCAGTAGAGCGCACCTCCAGCCCCAGGTTGGGCCGGACCTATTGGCAGCACAGGGGACACAGAATCCCAGTCAACACAGCCATGGGGTGACTGTGGGGCTACACACCTGAGAGCATGACAGGTGACCGTAACAGGCAGCAGCCAGCTTCTCTGCAGCCCACCAGACCCGTCCCGTGTTGTCGTCACATTAGCTTTGTTGCCGATGGTTCCGTTTCCTCTTACTTCAAACCCAAAGCTCCCTGTCCTGGCTTTCTAGGACTTCTCTTAGACCCTGTCTCGGTGATATCAACTCATCTCATCCTCACATCTCCAGAAATGGGCACTGTCACTGTCCGCACTTTATAGACGAGGAAGCTAAGCCGTGTAACCACAGCCCCTTTGCTCTATAGGAGAATCCATGTTCCGGAAAGGAGTGAAAAATGACTTTCTAGGTACAGCTGAGCCCAGCATCGTAAAGTGGCCCAGCTGCCCTGGGTTGTGGGTTTGAATCAGGGCTTCTCCAACTTACTGGCTGACGTTCTGGGATAAGGCAGAAAAATCAGTGATCTAAACATCCGTCTCAAGAAGTTATAAAAAGAACAGGAAATGAAACACAAAGTAGAAAGAAGGAGGTCGTAAAACCAAAAGGAGAAAATAATGAAATAGAAACTAATAGAAAGAATTAGCAGACGAAAGTTGGCTCTGTAAACTACTAAGCCAACGGGTCTGTGTAAGAACAAAGAAGTGGCGAATAATCCCCACCAGGAATGGAAAGAGGGTACCAGGAACGATCGCACAGATGCAGGGAGATCCTCTGAGGGTATTATGTACAATTCCTACCAACATGTTTGAAAATATACATGAAATGGATAACAGTCTAGAAATATACAGCTACCAAAACCCTAAGCAAAACATTAGCAACCTCAGATCCAGCCGTGTGTTCATAGGATAAATCGTGGCCATGTTGGTCTGTTCCAAGAATGCACGGTTGGTTTATCACGTGAAAGTTAATCCATGGAATTCAGTGTGCAGAATAAAGGGTGAAAACCAGACGACCGTCTGTCTAATGCTTGTTAAAATTTAACCTCCACTCAGGATGAAAATATTTAGCAAATTAGGAAAAGAAGGGACGATCCTTAACCTCACAGCGGGTGTCTGTGAAGAACCTCCAACGTGCTGTTGGAGTACTCAAAGCCTCCCTTGACATCAGAATTAGGAAAACGACACTCACATCACACGCCGTAGGTCCCAGCCAAAGTCAGGCAGAAAAAGAAATCAGAATAGATGGAACTAACATTATTTGTAGTTTATAGGATTGTGAATGTATCTGTAGATAAATAACGTACTGGATTTATCGAGTGAGGGTACAATGGATGTAAAAGCAATTGTACCTCTGTAGACCAGGAACGAATAGTTAGGGATTGAAATGTAAACCAGACACCAATCACAATGGCATTGAAAATGATCACATAACTAGGAACACATCTGACAAAATTGTTCAAGACCCTTCCAAATTATTGAGAACAATTAAAAAATCTTTTAGAAACGGAGGGAGGGGCCATGCTCATAACTTAGAAGGTTTAGTGTTGTGGTGTACAGTGATACTCATTCTACCCAAAGGTTTCTCCAAACGCAACACAATCCCAGCAAAAATCGCAGCATGCTCTTTGTTTGCTTGTATAGAGTAAGCCCCAGCAGAGTTTCTCAGCCTCTGCACTGTTGGCGTTTGGGGCCGTCCTGCACTATAGGATGTCTAACAGCACCTCTGGCCCTCACCCCTAGATGCCAGCAGCTTCCCACCACCCTCATTACCAAGGCTGTCTTCAATCATTGCCAAATGTGCACCAGGGGCAAAATTGCCCCCGTGGGGGAACCACTGAACTGCGATAATTAAAATGGTGCAGCTTGGGAGCAGAGATGGTCAGACGAACAAATGGAACAAAATAATAAGCCCAGAAAAAATATCTCATGTCTTAAAAAATCATCTTCATGAAGGTGTAACTTTTATACAACAAAATTCACCCACTTCACATACACAGCTTGACGAACCTTCTCACGTGCACGTGGCATAGACACTTGCCTTTTCTGCCAGAGTGGCATTCTGTGGCAGGTCAGCCGACTGCGGCTCGCAGGCCACATCCAACTGCCGCCTGCCTTTTGATGGCCTGCAAGCTAAGAATGGTTTCTACACTTTTAAATGGTTGTATAACACAGGTTGTTCCTATATTTACACCCCTGATTTCGCTCCTTGGCCTGCACTGCCTAAAATATTTAACTCTCTGACCTTATAACGAAACGTCTGCCAACTCTACTTAGAATAATGGAGAAAGGACTGTCATTCCAATAGGTGATGCTGAGCCAATGGGATACCCTTGAGTGACACGACCCCCACCCCACACCACGCCCGAAAGTCAGTTCCAGGTGGGCTGTGCGTCTAAGTGTACGAGACAAAACAAGATGGTTGAGAATGTAGGGGTGTGTTGGGGGGAAGCCTCTTACACGTGACGCAGGAAACACCAAGTGTATTGTACAGAAGAGGGTGATAGTTGGACTTTGTTAAAAATAAGAACTTCTACTCATCAGAGCTTATACTTAAGAAAGTGAGATGAGCCGGAGCATGGGGCTCAGTATTGCTGGCACTTAATGACTGAGGACGCACATCCAGAATGCACAGAGGTCTGCAGATCACCAACGTAAAGACAGATAAGCTGCCAAGAAACAGGCGAGAGATGTCATCAGGCCACCCACCAAAGAGGACAGCCTGGGTGTCGCGTGAAGACGTGGCAGCGTCAGCAGGGCCATGCAGACGACAGCTGAGAACCTACCAGAATGCCTAAACTTAGAAAGACTGGTAACACCGGATATTGGTGAGAGCGTGAGCAGTTAGACTTTTCCTGCCGACTTGGTGGGAGTGTAGGTGGTACAAGCCTTCAGACGGCGACTCGGCGTTTTTCCCTTCATGCTGAGTACTCATGCACCTGGTAAAAAGGAAAACCGTTCCTCTGCTCACACTCCACTGACACCGAAAGTGTGGCTTCTCCCGTTTTCCTGGATGCTACCTGGAGGTCCTACAGTTTAATTCCGTTCTGACACTGACTTCCCAGCAGCATCACAGACCGCACAGGTGAAGGGCTCAGTCCCACTGATCACCCCCACTTCAGACGCCAATTGCAAGTCGTGGGTCCCCAGGTCACCTGCAACGTCTGTCCAACTAGGACTACAAATCAGGGGTTCCCACGACCCCCTCCTCAGCTCGGTGATTTGCTGCGAT
The DNA here is from genome assembly GCF_001890085.2 of Hipposideros armiger. Classification (NCBI taxonomy): domain Eukaryota; kingdom Metazoa; phylum Chordata; class Mammalia; order Chiroptera; family Hipposideridae; genus Hipposideros; species Hipposideros armiger. The sequence goes on along the minus strand of NW_017731382.1, from coordinate 1,660,739 downwards.
GGTTCACAGAACTCAGCGAACCTTGCTCTCTGCCCTGCTTTTTTATAAAGGATGCGATAAGGATGAACACCCGGATGCAGAGGTGCGTAGGGTGAGCTGGAAGGGTCCCGAGTGTGGGAGCTTCTGACCCCGTGGAGTGGGGTGTGTGCCACCCTCCCTGCACACAGGGGCGTTCACCACCCCAGGGGCTCTCCAAACCCCGTGGTTGAGGGGTTTTTATGGAGGTTTCATCACGTAGGCCTGACAGTTATTAACTCAGCCTCCAGCCCCTCTACCCCCCCCCCCACAGAGTACGGGGAGTGCGTGGGGATGGGGCTGAAAGCGCCAAGCTTCTCGCCAGGCTTAGGCCTTTCTGGTGACCAGCCCTCATGCCGAAGCCACCAGGAGCCCACCAGGAACGGCCAAATTAGGACAAAAGATGCCCCTGTAAACCAGGAAATTCCAGGGGGTTAGGAGCTCGGTGTCAGGAGCAGGACGGACTCCACACGCGTGTTTTCTAGCATGTGTCACTAGCGTTAGGTACACTGCCCACTACAAGCGCACGCACACACGTGCCAGGCGCTCTGCATCTGAACGCTGATACGCCTGAAAACGGCCCACACGCTCGTCACCATCGTAGTGGGTGATTCACTGTGTAGGGTTTCGACCGTGGACTATTATACGGCAGTGAAAGCGGACAGACTCCGAGCAGGAGAAAGGACAAGAGGAACCCGCACTGACGTGCTGAGGAAAGACGGCAGAACCTGCGTGCTGTGCGATTGCCTTTGGGTAGGTCCCAGCAGTCATAGCCGGGATGGTGACCTGTGGGCTGTGTGGGCGTGAGGGACATGAGAGGGCTCACGGGGGCAGGGGTCCGTTCTGTGGTCATTCGTTTAGCTGCTCACTGATGGTTCAAGCACTTTTCTGCAGGCAGCTTCCAATTCACAATTTTAGCATATTTTTTTTAACGCACGCAGAGGGTGTCCTGGCTGGGATTGGGGAAGGTGGGGAGTTCAGATGGGCACTCAGTGAGCAAGAGTTTTTTTGGCAGAAGTTTCTAGAAACGTTTCCTCCTTCCGAGGAGCAGTTCACAGTGTTAAAAGTCCCAGGATGGGGTGGCTGATTAGCTCAGTTGGTTAGAGCTCAGGCTCATAACACCAAGGTTGCCGGTTCGATCCCCACATGGGCCACGGAGCTGTGCCCTCCACAACTAGATTGAAACAACTACTTGACTTGGAGCTGATGGGTCCTGGAAAAACACACTGTTCCCCAATTTAAAAAAAACAATGTTTAAAAAAAAAAAGTCCCAAGAAGCTCTGATGAAAGGAGCCTTGAAGCAATCCCTGGAGGACCGTGGCGTGGGGACCCCCTAATTTCCTGGCTCTGTGAGCTTCATTTCCCTGACGTCGAGGTTTCTTCCTCCCATCTGTTATTTCAGCAGCTCTCTGTGGAGTTGAACAGAACTGACAGCTTTACAGTTAGATGAACCATAAAAATTTGGCAACTTTTCTCCTTGCTTCCCTCTCCTCTCCTAGCAACTACTTAGAAGCGGGCTTTCTGTGCATCATACGAGCAGGGCTAGAATCTGGGAGAATTTTTTTTTTTGTGCAGTCTTGCAGGAAAGCTGATAGCAATTCAATTAGAAAATGCAAATGAGGTCACATATTTCCCACAGGAGTGCTGAATCGCCCCTCAGGAATATTCCGGCCTAAGAGTAAATACTGAAGATAAAGTTTCTCGCTCAGTTGTCATCTGACTGGCTGCTGTAGCACTTGGAAGTGGCAATGGGACCTGTGGGTATAGTTTGCAAAAAAGAAACTGTTGTTTATGAAACTAATATTGGGTCTTAGAGCTCACGTCAGCATTTTATGAAAGCTAAAGCTCGGCCGAGCGGCATCTCTGCGTCAGACAGGGCCCGGGGGCTAATGGGTGTTCTTTCTCGGGGCTTCTGCCTCCCCAGGTATGTGGGCTGAGTTGTGTCCCCCTAAAATTCACACGTTGAGGTTTTAAACTGCAGGACCTCGGGATGGGATGATACTTGTAAACCAGGTTGTGCAGGTGTCATTACTTAAGTCGTGGGGATGGGGACGTGTGGACACAGACACGCACAAACCGGGAGGATGCTGTGTGAAGGGGAAGACAGGGGGCAGGGTGACGCTTTATGTTGCCCCCGAAAGTGGGCGGTGAGACCCGAGCTGGGAGCCCACCCACCCGGCACCCAGACACTCGCACGCCGTCTTCAAGCAGCTGCTCAGGTCTCCAGTATCGGCGAGAACAGGGCTCACCAAGACCCCAATGCTTTAGCCCTGGGTCCACCAGCCTCCCTCCCTGCGTCCCGTGGTCCGTCACCCCCATCCTCATGGTGTGCCCCCAGCCCCACAGTCCTCCCCGCTCCATCCCCTCGAGTGTACCTCCACGGGCTCCCAGGCTGGTTACAAGTCAGTGGAAGGGAGAGGGCCTGGCTGAGAACCACTCCTGCGTCCACCTGGGAGGCCAGGCTCCTGAAGTCAGGCTGGCTGTGTGAGGACCCTCGAGTGGCCGTGACTGAGTGGCAAAGGGAGGGGTGGTATATCCATGCCTGAACCCCAACACTGTGGGTTCAGGAGCTTTAGCTGAAGAGGACCAGGCGGGGCTTCCATGCGAGGTGTTGCCTTGGAGAGGAACCAGGTCGCTTGGTGCCGCCCGGTGGTGGGGCGCGCGTCTTCAGGACATCGCACATGCCCCCTTCACCCTTTTCCAAAAGATGGCCTCAGTGCGACTGAGAAGAGCAGCTGCCCGATAATAAGCAGAAGCGTATCCCTGAGCTTGTGGGGCCGAGGCCTCTGTTTAAATGAGAGTTAGCCCAGCCTGCTCAGCAGGTCCAGACGGCACTGCCCCTCAGGGCCTTGCTCAGGCCCAGGCTGGGCTGCCTTGGGAGCTGGACATGGGTGTTTGCGTATTTACGTACACTTCTCCAGCAGGAGGCTGTTCCCTTTCCAGAGCCTGAGGCCAGGTGCACAGCCCTGTCAGCACCCCCACCCCGTGATGCTAATCACTACTAGGTCTCAATGTATCAGCAAAGCTCCCCCAAATAACTGCAGCTTTCAACTCTCTGTGGAGGTGAAGGCGCGAGCGGTTGTCGAATGGCTGAAGGTGCGTTCCCTGCTGCTTTTTCTGCACTTCCTGCAGCCCCAGGCCCCAGGGCTGACTCCCGCGCCTGGCTTCCTGCTGCTCTGGGGTGGGCAGGGGTTGCAGAGTGGAAACGGTCACTCGCAGACGGTGTTTCAGGCTACGAATGGCCTTGTAGGGGTCAGGCCTCTGCAACCAGACCAGGGTCCAAGGCCAGGCCGAAAAGCCCCAGGGAGAAAGCGTCACGTGTCATCAGTTTCCGCAGGGCTATACCCGTGAGGGTCGCTGCCCAGGGCAGCGTCTCAATGAGACTTGAAGGGGGATGAGCCGCCGAAACCCCGCAGGTGGCTTGCTGAAGACTCCTGGCAGAGTGGAGAGCAGGGGCGTGGGAAACGGGCACTGCGGACAGTGAAGGGTTGGCCGTGCCAGCCAGGCGGGGAATGGCCAGTGAGGCCTATTCTGTCTCGCTCCCGGTCGCTGAGGACCATGCCCATGAGACTGCAAGTGGGCAGCGGGGCGTCCTCTGAGGCCTCGGGCGTCCCGTGAGCCAGCAAGTTCCCATGTCCCTGCCGGACGCTGCCTGCAGTTGTCCTGGGCGTGAGTGAGGAGGCAGGAGGGGACCGCAGGTATAGGAAGAAGCGTTAGCACTAGGGCTTTCCTTCCAAGCAGGGACACGCAGGGACAGCCGTGCCATTTCACTCAGGAAGACTTTCTCTGTATGACTTCCATGGGAATTTCCAAACGATCCCCCGTTCTAAGAAGAGATCAGAAACAGGAAATGGTGTGGCGCTTTGGGGGTACAGACAGGCGTTCACCCCCCAGTAGTGCTGTTGCAGAAGGAAAACCCAAGCGCCTTTTCAGAGCCCAGCTCATGCAAACGCCTACTTAGAATGGCTCACATGTTCTATTTGTTAAAAAGCGGAGATGTCTTCCTGTTGTTTCATTTTCTGTTTGTTTAAAACCATTTTATTCTGTCTGTCCTTAGCTACCATGGAAACCAGCCAGAAGGCTGCAGACAGCACCCTGGTTAAATATTTTAAATATACATGCTTGCAGGCGCGCGACATGTATCATTTTTCAAATGTATATTGAGAGGGAAGGAGGTACAAGAATGAACTATCTGTATAGATTTTAGTGCCTTTTGTTTTTAAGAAATCTAATTATCCTCAGTGAAAATTAACAGCAGGTTCGACATTTGGGGGAGTGGGGGAAGGGGCCCGTTACTTCCTTTCTTGACGCACATTTAACCCAAAGCTATAAGGACGCAATGCAAACGGGACGCTCGGTGACTGAGCGACATGCAGGGGCAGCATCGTAAGTGGCACTTACTATTTGGGGAATGTCGTGTCTACCTTTGTTGCAACATAAGTACCATTAGTTCACCGTGCGGAAGTGGCGTGTCGTCTCCCAAACGTTTCATCCGGAGGACAGATCCCTGTGCGGTCAGTGACCTCGGAGCACCAGGCCCTGAGACTTGCCTTGTGTGGGCTGGGCCTGGCCGGCTGCCTGGCTACCCAAGCCTCAGAGCCCCCGGGAAGGTCGGCTGAGACGGTATAAAGGGGCCTGGGGTCCCTGTGTGCGTGAGAAGTCCAGGTTCCAGAGAGCCAGAGGCTGGATGCGTCCGGGGCAGGTCGGTTAGAGGAAGGAGGTGCCCGCGGATGTGCCCGACTGCTAAGGGCAAGGACAGGGGGGACTGTTTACCTTGGGGTGGGGGAGGCGCGTGCGGGCTCCCCAGAGCATCACTGTCCCTCACTTGCAGGGGCGCTGTCCCCTTTCAGGAAGCTGCCTGCTGGGAGAGTCTCCGTGGTGTCTGTCCCTCAGTCACATACAGAGGGTCCGTGCAGCAGGAGAGCAGGCACAGTCGGGGAACCGTCCCCCGTTCCCTTATTATCTCCTTATGCAAATCGCAGCCACAGGCCCCCTCTGAAGAAGCCAGTCTCCCTGCGTTAAGGGCCTGAGGGCTGCGCTGCCATTAGAGAAATGAGATCACATGGGGCCTTCCAGGGAAAGCTGTCCTGGTAACGAAAGCTGATGATCAGATCTGGGGGTGAGGCTGACCTGGGGCCCCTTGATTAAGGAGAGGCCCCGCAGACATCAGCGGTCACAGAGCCAGGTTGGCGTGTCCCAGGACCTAATGTGACATTTTTTCCATAAATTGTGTTATCGAATCAGGCAGACTTGTGCCTGAGCTGTTTTCTCCAAAGTGGAGGGAATTTAAGCTGCTAAAGGAGCAGACAGCCAGTCCGCCCAGGACCAGACTGGGTGGGATGGCCCATGGGGGATGTCAGGCTGTCATCTGTGACCCTGTCCTCAAAGGTTGGGGCTGCTAGGTGCTCCTTAGAACCGCACTCAGAACCTGGTATCTGCGATTTCTGAAGCAGCTTCCACGTTCATGCTGCCCCCTTGAGGGGAATGGCCACTGCCAAGAGTCACCTTCCAGGGAACAGGGACCCTCACCCCAGACGCTGCACTTTGCAGAGGCGGCAGGTGCCCACGTCCAGTGGCCTGTGCTCTGGGGCCCGCTCCCTGCTGCCCGCCTGTCTGCTGGGTTTTCACTGGCGGCTCCCACCTGGCCCGTCTCCTCCAGAGGCCTCCCTGTGCCTCTAGGAACCATTTCCACCCTCGCCAGCAGCACCGCCTCCTCCCACGTGGCTCCCCATCCCCAGGAGCAGGTCCCCCACATGGACCCTGGACCCACCTGTGGAGCCGTTTGTTGGGACAGGAAGGTGTGCTGAGGGACCCGTCGTCGGCATTCCTATCACGGGGCTACCTGAACATGTTTCATGGCATAGTCACCTGCTCGCCGGTTCACGCCCGCCTCAAACCAACATGGCGGGAGGTGCCAGGGAAGGCGCCCCGGGGCTTATACCCCGCTCAGCCCCCCCGCGCAGCGTGTTTTAGGAGGCGGCCCAGTTACTCAGAGCCAGCACTCACACCTGGCACTGCATGTTTCTGTGTCCTAGCAGGTCAGCAGTTGGATAATAGAAAAATAGGACACATTATAACTTTTTGCATATAGATTGGAGGAGGTGCATGTGATTGTCATCTCCCCCTAACACGTTTTTTTTCTGCGTTTTTTTTCCATTCTAAAAAAAAAAAAAGTGATAATTTAAAACCTGCCCCAGGTCAGTTTTGCATTATTCATCTCTCACTTGTGAGTGCTGATGGGAGGGAAGTGACCGGGCCTCTTGGTGATATTGATGAGTCCCTGAAGACCTCACCTAGAAGTCGCACTCAATTATACTCATCATCAGACACACAGACCAATCAAGGCCGGGCACAGGTTGCCGGGAGCCCGGGGAAACAGCGCAGGAAAGTAATGTGCAGGGCGGCGAGCCAGCCTCGGAGGCAGGAGCGCCAGGCAGTGCTGGGTACAGGTCAGGGCTTGTGGGGGCAATGGTGGGGTTTTTGGTGACATGCAGCTTGCCCGTGAGTTTGGGGCCTCAGCCGTCAGGGAAATGGAAGACTGTCCTGTGTTCATGCGTTCCTGTGTCCTCCTGAGCTCCCTGACCTCTCGCCTGTCCCCTACGTCACACTGACGTGTTCGGAAGTGTGCGGCTTGTCACTTGATCCCTGGGAAGAGAGGGTGCCTGCACTTGGGATTGGTCCAGAAAACCCACCCAGAGAGAAACGCCAGGACCAGAGACGAGCTGATCTGGAAGGATCCTAAGACCACCCACTCTGGGCTCCCCAGGCCCCCCGCCTGCCCGAGACAGAGGGGCACACATTGTGGGAAGGGCGCCAGCCCACACGAGACGCCGGGTTATCTTCACAAAGCCAGTGCCCGTTGAGGCAGTGACTTCATAATGCACCATGTCACTCAGGAGTGTGGTCACCTGCCCTCCCCAAACTGATGAGAAGCTGACACCCCAGGAGCCCCAGCCTTGGCGTCCAGTGTCACCTCCCCTACTTAGGGCCCCACCCCAGCTGTCTGGGTGGCCCCACAGCACAGAGGACCAGCCCCTTGAATGGGGAAACTGAGGCTCAGAGGGAGTATGAGACTCGTTTATCCGAGGTCCCACGCTGGCACTGGGACCCCAGCCTGGGGAAGCCGCCCAGGAAATCACCATCTTGGCCGTCAGCAGAATAAACCTGATACTAAGCTGGTTGATTAAGGCTCAGCGGGGAGAGGGGAACTGAAAGGAGACTTGCTTTGTAAATAAAAGCTGATTAAGAAGCAGAGAGATTTAGGGCTTTGCAAGTGCAAGTCTGGCCTCTGCATGGTCTGTACCTCGGAGACACGGCCCCAGCCACCCTAGAGCAGGGACCAGCTCACAGGCTGTTCAGAGAGGGCTGGAGCTGACCCCTTCTGGGACGTGAGGTCAGAGGCAGCACTTTGGGGAGCTCTCTCCGGCTGCCGCAGGCACAGGGTTCCGGGGAGACAGAAGTGGAAGGGAGCCCAGTGGGGAGGGTGCTGCAAGGTGGGAAATGCTCCGAGCCTGGGTGGACTCTAGGGGCATTGGGAGGACAAGCGAGCCCGGCAGACTGTTCGGGGGTCAGAACGGGGCACAGCCCAGTATGCAGGCCGGCTCTGTGAGGACAAGGGCCAGCCCTGGGCCCCAAACACAAGGTGGGGGACGCATAGGGGGACCGAGCCCAGGTCTGGCCGTGCTGAGGCTGGGCGCTCTGTGCAACATTCTCGTGGCGGGATCCTGCAAAGTGTCCGTAGTTCCGGAAGTGACCGTGTAACCACATCTTAGATGTCCAGTAAAAGGACAGCTAGGCCAGGTGTGTCCTCACTGCCCTTCATTCTTCACATCTGCAGTACAAGGTTGGTGGGACCCAGCAGCCAGCTCAGCAACCGGGACCTCCCCACCAGTCACAAGGCCCCCTAGCTTGGATTAAACTCTCTGTAAAGCCTCAGTGATGGCGTGAGGCTAGCCTAGTGTGCTGCCAGCTGGTTTTGAGAAAACCATGGTATGTCATGCACGTGCACACACACACACACACACACACACACATGTATGCATGTGTGTATAATACATCAACACATACTTGTACACGTGCACATGTGTGTAACTACATATGCACGTGTGTGCATCTACATGTGTGTGCACATATGTATGTGCCTTGTACACCTGCATGTTACATGCGCACATATAATTTTCAGTGACCATCGCATAGAGGCTGCATCCAGCACTCAGTCATCAGAAACACAGAACCAGGACGCGTGGAAAACCTCAGTGTCATCTGTTGGGAAATGCTATGGGAGGGACTTGGGGCGTTGCGTAGGATTGGCATAACTGTGCGTCAGTGTTTGCACACCGCTCTCGGGATGGGCCTGGGTCGCGCATGCTCACAGCGTGTCGCTCCACTGGGGCAACCGCCAGGCACCGTGACGTTTCTCCCCCAGGGAAGTGGGTACGCCCTCCCGGCTGGAGCCTCTGTAGGCCTGGCATTGATTTTCACCAGATTTTGTTATTACGTTTGTCTCACAGCTTTAAAATAGTAGCAAATATGGGCAATTTATTTAAACAACACTAGGGAAATTAACGCCATGCGAGCTCATCCTAAGCAAATGAAGATAAAGCAGGGAGTTTGGGTTTTTGGTATTTTTTTTTTAATGGCTGTATGAAAACCTTTAAAATTCTGAGTCTGGAATTCAGAGGGCTCTGGTGAGCTTCCGCTGGTCCCCAAGCCTCACCACCCGTGAGGCAGGGAGACGGAGCCCAGCGGATGGCCAGCACCCCCTCCCAGAGGCTGTGTGTGTGGCCGGGGCTCCCGTGTCGTATCATGTGAGGTTTGTTTGGCCAAGTCTGTCTGGCTGCCCTAAGCAGACATGCTCAAGAACAACCTAACCAGGTCCCTTCTCCAGAGGCCGCTACCTGGGGACAGGTGAACCTTGTCACCTGTGGTGGGGCAGCCCCGGCAAACTTGTGAGTTTGTGGTGCACATCAGTCACCTGGAGGGCCCCTGATATGCAGACTGTGCACGTCCCCCGCCGCCTCAGAGGTAGGAAATCCCAGCTGGCCCTGGACTTTGCATTTCTAACCAGCTCCCTGGAGCCAACACTGTGGGAACTCAGAGCTCTCCCTCACCTGTGAGGCTTGTCACGACACCCTGCGTGCTGGCAGCACCCCCACCTCCTAGAGGGGAATGTTGACTTCTGCCCAGCCCACCTAACATGAGGACCAGTGAAGGGAATGTGACCTCACAGGCAGAGACCCCAGAACGGGGGGTGGCACTCCACCAGCTGCGCTGGCCTTGGTTTGGACTCCAGCATTCAAATCCTGTCTCTGCCTAACGAGCTGTGTGACCTTCAGAAGTGACTCAGCCTCTCTGAGGTCCCCTGTTGCCTTCCCAGTAAAGTGTGGGTGATGACGCCCCCTGCTGAGTTGGTGATGGTGAGGATTTGGGCAGAGACACCCCTGTGGGCGTGGGAAGCAGCTGTCTTGCTCAGCTGTAGGGACAACGTGTACCCAGGACTGTCCCAAACACAGCCCTGTGACGCTCGTAAGGAACCCAGAGATGTCCCCACCCTGTGTCACCATGAGAGACTGAGGGCCAGTCACAGGCAACACCTATCAGTTTGACTTGAAGAGAGAAGCTGTGTAATGTCCTATTTCCATAGAAAAAGGCCACTGGGGAAATACCCACCTTGCATGGCTCCTTTGTGAGGAAGGGTGGGAGTGACCTAGGAAAGCCTTTGGGTTTTAATTGCAAACTCTTGAATACAGGAGCTCAGCACGATGAGACAGCTGGGACCCTGATGGGGACAGTTCCAGAGGGGCCTCTCAGTGGAGTGTGGCGTGTCCAGACGGGTTTTTCCATTGATGGAGCTATACGTTTGGGCGTTCGGGATGGATATAAGACTCTTTATTGCATCAATTACGCAGTTTTGTGTACATGTGTTAACTTTCTGCTATGCAGCTTTTTGGAAAAAGGGACTGGGCAAGATTCTTTGTCCACAGAGGGCAAGGATGCTACGACCAGCGGGGTCCCTGAGGGGCCTGGAGCGCAGCTGGAGGGTGGGGACTCGGCCACGAGTGGCCAGGTGCCTCCAGCCAGCTTTGTCCTCCCTGCTTTGGACTGTCCTGGTCCAAGGTCTTCCATGTCACCTCGCATATGCTTTAGGCTCCAAGCCTCGGTGGGAAACGGCATCGACTGTGAACACGTCGCCGAGGCACGCCATGCGGGCGCCTCGAAAATAGACACGAGGTGACACATGCGTGGATGTCATGTGTGTACATGAAGTTCTGCTGGCTTTTAATTATGGAAAGTTGTGCACATGATGACATTCAGCTACAGAGACAGATAAAAGGGATAAAGTAAAACAAAACAGCATGAAAGCCGCTGGTGACAGAGAAAACCAGAGTTGACGTTTTGATGTATTTCCTTCCAGCCTTTTCTCTATCCTTTAAAAAAAAGATAGAAAAAAATCGAACTCATGCTGCATATGTACGTACTTTGGTGCCAGTTCTCCACATACTATTATTTTATGGACATTTCTTCACGTCAGAGTTTTCAAAGAGTAACTTTTAGTGACTATGTAATGTCACGTGGCATAATGCGTGTAACTCCTGTTTACTATCAGACATTAGAGATGGTTTTTCTGGTATTTTTAGTATATATATATATATATATATGTGTGTGTGTGTGTGTGTGTGTGTGTGTGTGTAAATTATTATAAAACCACCTGCAGTGAGCATCTTAATATGGAAATTTTGTCCACATATACTTGCTCTGGGACAGATTTCTGGCTGTGAAGTTACCTGAGGCTCTTGACAGTCCCTGGCAGACAGATGGCAGGCGGGCTGTGGTCAGCGCCCAGCAGGGGTGACCCCATCAGGTCAGCACAGCCACCATCAGTCCCCTGCCTCACCACCAGGCAGGGGCTCTGAACAGTTTAATTCCCATGGCAACCTTCTGAGTTCAGCACTATCATCACCCTCCCGTTTTGTAAAAGGAGTGTCTGGAGTTTGGAGACATTAAGGGGCTGGCCCCATGTCACATAAATCTTTGGATGCGCGGAAATATAAGGTCTGCTTCACGCCAAGCCCCATGTCCTCAACCATCACCCTCTAGTGACGAAGTCACAACACACTCCTCAGTGCTGAGGGGTCACTTTGGCTCATCGTGTCACTTTGGTAGGCAAAGAGGATATATTACTTTAATTTGCATTATTTGATTACTGAAAACACCAGCATTTGTATAAGTTCATTGATCCTTTATATTTATTTTGCTGTTAGTTATCTATTCATGTCTTTTTCGTGTTATAAAATAGATTCAAATTTTTTTGTTGATTTGTAAGAACTCTTTATATAGTAACACTGTTAACCCTTTGTCCGATTTGCTGTAAATCAAGGGTTCCAAATTCGTCGGTTGCTTTTAGGATATGTTTTATATAAACATGAGTTTTAAATTAAAATGTCCTCATCTTTCCCTTTTGTGATTTTTTTCCACTTGAGGGGGATTTAAAAGCTGTGACCCACTCAATTGGTTAAATAGCCAACTATATTTTCCTCTTTTTTATGGTTTATTTCAACCCATTTAATTCTGTAACCGATGAGGGCCTTGCCTGATAGTTCTCCTCCTAACTCTTGGCCCGTTTTCCCAACTTCGTCCAATCTTTCTGTCGATCTGGAGAAGTACAGATTTGCTGAACAGACGCCTTTTCCACTGGGCAGAACTTAACCAGGCTCTGTGTCTCTTCTCCCCCCACCCACCCCCCACCCCTGACGGTGCAGAAAGGGAAGAAGGCTGCAGCCCCCGACCCCGCTGGACCGCTCAACGACACCCTGCTGCCGTGGCCCCAGCATCAGCACGCCAATGGGTTGAGGCGACAGAAACGGGACTGGGTCATCCCACCCATCAACGTGCCAGAAAATTCACGTGGGCCCTTCCCACAGCAGCTCGTGAGGGTAAGTGCAGCCCCGGCCTGCGGTGGGGGATGGGGGAGGTCTCGGCTGCAGCCCCAGCCTCTCTGGGGACCTTGCAAATCAGGCCTGATGGGCTTGTCCCTGGAACGGGGTCGGGGGCGGTCAGCATTTGATGTCTAAGGAGGTTGGGGTTTCGCCTTTCCAGTAGCAAGATAAGTGTGACATAGAATTACAGAGCAGAGGAGATTCAGGCGATCGCGTCATCCACGGCGGACCAGCTGCTTGAGTTGGGTCCTCTCTCTCTTGGTTACTGTCAAGTGCTCTCAAGAGTGGAAGGAGGTGAGGCGGGGCCTTTGACCTCTGACACCTGTCTTTGGCCTGATAGTTCACACTTCTTCCCAATTATGACTGAGCTACTGAGCGGTGGCATGGTGCCATGTCTCTGGTGATGACCTTGGTGACTGGGACTGTGATGCCAGGTGGGCAGCTTTGTCGGACAGCCAATGATGTAATCAGTCGCGCCGATGTAATGAGGCCTCTATAAAACCCAAAAAGACGCAGTTTGGAGAGCTTCCGGGGTAATGAACACGTGGAGGTGGGGGAGATGGCGTCCCGGAGAAGGCATGGAAGCTTCGTGCCCGTCTGTCCTCATACCTGGCCCTACACATGTCTCCCCCCTGGCTGTTCCTGTAAGGCCTTTATAATAAACTGAAAATCTGGTGAATAACCTGTCAGCTGCTCTAGCACATTAATCGGAAGCACGGAACGGGCCAGGGGAACCTGTGATTTGTAGCCAATAGGCCAGAAGCTGAGGTGACAGTCTGGACTTGGGACTGGTGTCTGGAGTGGGGGCGGTCGTGTGGGACCAAGCCCGTTACCTTGGGACCCACGCTGTCTCTGAGTAGATGGTGTCAGAATTGAGTAAACTGCAGGACACCAGTTGGTGTCACAGAAAATGGCTCTGTGTGGGAAAAATACCTACAAAGCTGGTGTCGGAAGGTGGGTGTGGTAGTCATGTGACCTGCAGGAGAGCTTTTCCAGCTCATAAAGCCGGCCCCCCAACCTCAGCCCCCTCCCAAGATGGGGAGCCGGGATTTCTGAAGCTGTCACCAGCCTTTGGACCAGATTGGGTTGGAGTTTTCACTGCGGAATGGAGGTAAGGACTTGAGCGAAGGAAACCCTCAAGGATCGAAACCCCAACCTGGGCGTCATTTCCCCGGACTCCCATCTTCCGGGCCCGTCCGCCAACCTCCACTACCGAGCCCGGGGAGGGGGCTGATAACCGCTCTGTGGCCCCCCTGCGTTCACACCTTCCATGCGCTCGTCATATCCAACTATTGCGTGTCGTTTAGTTATCCTACAAGGAGACGTTGTGTTAGATCACAGCTGGAAAGCTGGCATTGTTTGTTACAATAGAGGTTGACTATGAAACAAGCACACAGCAGAGAAAACAGACCTATACTTACTGCCTGGGTGCTTCGCCGTCCACACTCACAGCCCGACGGCTGCCTCCACTTGTTTGGGAGGAGGAGTCGACCTTGGAGTGTCGTAAAGATACACCAGGACCAGAGGCCTCCTCCTGAATGCCATATGTCATCAGGATTGAACGCCAGTGGAAAGGGAGTGAGTTTTTCATTGTGTGATTCCGTTTTATTTAAAGCCTTGTGTTTGTACTACCCAAAAATCACCTCTAGTAGAAAACTGTTGATCTAACGTGGGTGGGCAAACTTTTTCTGTAAAGAGCCAGATAGTAAATATTTTAGGCTTTGCAGGCTGATCGGCCTCTGTGGCCTTTGGACTGTGAGAGCTGCCACAGGCAATGTGTAAACTAACAGGTGTGGCTGTGTTCCAATAAAACTTTATTGATGAACACAGGCTGTGGGCCGGATTTGGCCCATGGGCCACAGCAGGGACGTTATAGTGAGTGAGTGAGTGAGTTTGTAATGAACGCTGAGGGCTCTGTGTACTAACGCACCAGAGAATACGCACATGACATTGGGCAAGCATCTGAGCCCTGCTGGAGAGCTCCTTTGTCCTGGCTTTCAGAGTTTCTCAGGTTAAGGATCCAAAGACACGGAGCTTTCTTGTCTGTGCCTGTCTGTACACAGGCCCGTAATAGGTACCAGGTAGAGACAGGCCAGCATGGGCAGAGCCCTGGTCCTGCTAGGATGCCCAGGATCTGCTGGGATCGTCGGTCCTGCTGCATCCGTCTTCTGCTGGACAGTGCGGGGAGAATGTACTTCTGTACGTCTGCCTGACTGACCTCCGGAGGTCTCGGCCTGAGAAGTGGGGGCCGGCAACGGGCTAACGGAAGAACTGAGTCCTCCCAGACTGGCAGGCTTGGGTCTCCTAACGGGCCCCATGGGCATGTTGATGGGACATTTCTTCTCGTGACGTCACAGTGACATCTGTGTGTCATTGGGGAAATGCTGCGTTTTCCAACTTGAACAGCTACCGAACAGGGACATTTGCCCAGTTAGCACAAACCTTGCAGGATCTGGCTGAGAAAGGAGCAGGCAGCAGGTTCCTGGAGATGGTCCCTGACATTTCTAAACTAGAGCTGTGGAAAGGCAATGGGGATGTGATGTTAGGTGTCAGCTGAGAAAAGCTGCAAGCTCTGTGGTGCTGGGGGCCATCACGGCAGCTCAGATGCTCTAAGGGGCAACGCGGCACCTTCTGTGTTCTCGTCTGCAGTGTTGCTGTGGCTTGGAGCGAATTTGTCCCCTGCGCCTGGGACACCCTGACGTGCCCAGCAGCCCTATAGGGGGGCCACCCCCAGGCTGGAACAGGCTGTGAGCGAAGAAGGGTGGGGTATAGGTCACGGTTGGCTGACTGCTATCATGAGCATCCCCAAAATGTCAGAAACCTCACAAAACAGAGGCTTGTTTCTTGCTCCTGTGAAGGTCACCTGGGGGAGTCACTCAGGCCCAGAATGAGGACCCCAGGATGACTAGGTGGACTTGGCATGCATCAGCCGTGTGGCCACGCCTGATTGCAAGGGACACTGGGAAACGTAGACCAGCTCTGCCGAGGAGGAAAGGAAATGTGTGTGAACAGCTGGTCTCTGCCATGGCAGGTTTCTCCAGATGACAATAGTGTGTGTCCTCTCCTCTCTGATGACCCAGCTGTGCCAAGGAGCCCAGGGCCCGCAGGTGGCCGAGGCGAGCAGCCAGACCTAACTCACCAGCCTCCCCCAAGCCTGGCCTCCCTTTACCTCACTGCCCTGATTAACTTTCGCCATAGCACTTAGTACTGTCCTATTTCATGTTGTTACTTACTCGTCTAAGAGCGTGTCTCCTGAATCAGAGGCCCTGCCTGTTTCTCTAGTGTGTAAGCAGCCCTGACACACAGTAGGCACTATCTTTGTTGAATGAATGAATGAATGAATGAATGAATGAATGAATGAATGAATGAGATGGGCGTCCAAGCCCGGCTGAATTCTCATGGGGAGCTACCTCTTCGGCCAATGGAAAATGGAACCTCTGTTACGGTTTCTATAAATGATGTGTCTCTTCCAAATGGACTCCAAGTCATTATGGAAGAACTCAGCCCAGAAACACACATGTGTGCGCACACACACACCATCCCACTTCACACACTCACACACACACACACACGCTCACACACTCATAGCTCACTTTCTGCATGCCTCCCCTCCCCCATTAAATTCTTGTCCAGCACAGACAGGGTTTGGGGTGCTTTTCCGCCTCCGTTTCTGTCTCCAGGGAGTTGATGAGTTTCCTGTCAGTGATCTGGGGGGGCTGCTTCTGAAAGGAGCCCAAATCACAGCGAGAGTGAATACAGCTTGATGGGGCGCAGGAAGCTGAGCACAGAGCACTCGGAGGTTCAGCTGGGATCAGCTGCAGCGCTCTGCTCATTAAGGCATTTCATTCTGATAAAACAAGTTAAATGGAAAATGGGAGGAGAGGAGCAGGCAGAATGTTCTTCCCAAAAAAACCGCTGTTGATTGCAGGCGTTTTCCTGGGAGGAACATCGCGCCTCCTGAGAAGCACTGGCGCTCCGTGCCGGGAGGCTCCCAGCCTCCTGTGCAGAGAGGTCCTCACGTGGGGCATGGTGGCTGCACGCGGCTGGGCTGCGGGGGCCGTGAGTGTCCGTGGCGAAGCCTGGAAGCACTCCGTGGGCTGCGCCCACCGCAGTCGCACCATGGTCTAAATTGAGTGGCGGGTAAGCAGAGGCAGCCTGCCATGGCGGTCCCACCCAGAAGTTCCAGGATGTCCCTTCTCACAGCGGAGGACAAAACAGTCGCAGTTGAGCTCAGCCCCTAGGGAGCTGGATAGAGGCTCTTCCTTCCAGAGCAACTATGGGAAGTGGCAGGGCGGGCACCCGGTAAAGGTTAGCAGGACCTCCCCTGCTCCCCAAATCCAGCACTGAACTCTGGACGGGGCAGTTTGGGGTCATTGGTGGCTGCCAAGCACAACGCCGGCATTAGAGATTCAGAGGCAGAAGGACATGAGTCCTTTTGTGGCCTCAAGAGCCCCCAGGCAGTCAGCTCCCAGCTTGTCACCCACAATTTGGTGCCTTCACTATCATTAGGATTCCTTCATGTGTAGGTGAATGCAGGATTTTGAAAAGCCACTTGCTGCACTCACAGGCGGGTTAGGTTTGACTTTGACAAGACTCCGAGTGAGGATAAAATCAAACTTTTGAAAAGAGAGTGCATTTCTTTGCTGAGTCTAATAAAAATTCAGAATTTGTTAACTGGAGAGGCTGTCTAGGGCAGTTGTGGGAATTGGCTCCAGATGATGAGGAAGAAGCGAGCACTGCTGGGAAACAGGTCCTTTTGTTTCGGAAGCAGATATTTTAACAGACAAGAAGTCACGCAAAGCCATCCTCAGGGCCCCACTCAAGAGCAAGACCTGGAAAATGAGCTCTGAATATCAGGCTCCGCAAGGAAGCCATCGCACAATTGCTTAGCATAAAAGTGGCCGCGTGGAGAAGACAAGCAGGAGACGTTTCTACTTCTAGAGTAGGGAGCTCACAGAGCGCAGCTCCTCACACCTAATGACCCACATGAGCTGAAACTGAAATCAAAGGCTTGCTTCACATTTCCTCGAGAAACGTGGTTCCCATTTTGTGCACACTGCTTCATGTCCAACCACCAGTATTTATCGACCTTCTTTGTGAACAGAGAGGAAGGCTGTGTCTTAGGGAGCTCACTGAGCGATGAGACATGCCCCAGGCTGGGGTCTGCATTATGACACGGGGAGTCACCCCATATCTGGCCCAGGGTAGACTTTCCACAAATGCTCATCAGATATAGGCATACATGTGACGGAGCTGGCTGAAGTTTAACTCAGTGTGATCCTACAGAGTGCTTTCTGGTGCCTGAGCAGTATAATTATTATTGGGTCCACCTAAGAACTTATTTCTGGTTCTCTGGAAGTATCCATTCATGTATGAATGACCGACACGGTCATTATTCACCGTCTCATGGAAGCAAGGTGACCTGTCAAAGCACAATGTCTGTGTGTTGCCCCCCTTCCATTGTTTCTCTATTGTCCCCAAGAGAAAATCTAACTCCTAGCATGTCACTCAAGACCCCATGATCTGACTCTGCCCCTTGGCACACCAAGCTCCAGCCACACAGGGCTACTTGCAGCTTCCAGACTTATCACACGCGTGGTTACCTGTAGTCCTGTGTGCAAGCTCTCCCTGCAGTCCTGGCACCACCCAGCCTGGCTGCTTCCTACCTCCTCTGAGAATGCCCCACTTCTCAGGACTCACAGAGGCCCTCCCACGGGGCGCATGGCATGCCCGTTGCCTGCCGTTGTGGTGAGTTTTTGACGCTGTTTTGTGAGTGATTCTTGGTCTATCTCCCGGTCCACCTATCAAACACAACAGTGGGGACAGAGTACTCATTAAATGAATGCATGATACAGCCCCATACCCACCTCTACTAGGCAGGCCTTCCTAATCATTATGAAGAATGTTAGGTTAGCTATGCAATACTTGAAAATAATGAAATCAGAGGTTCTCTGGTAGTGGAGGAGTAGTGTATATCAGACTGACACTCCTAAAATAGTGACTGTAAACTCTGGGGGAAAATGTGTTTAAAATTCTTTGCAGTTACTTGAGCGTGATCAGTCGCAGGCAGAAACTGTTGGGGACTCCACCCTTGGAAAGGAAACCGCACTGGGTGAGATCTGTGTTTATGTGGCTTTCCCTCTGAGAGCACACCTTGTCCTTGCATCAAAGCGTGGCTAGATCTCATGCAGAAAACAGTCTTTCTGGTCAGAGTTGGAAGATGGGGTTTAGAACTGACAAAGCAGCTGGAATGTGAAAGGATAAATCTTATAAAACATGTGGTCATAAATAGAGACTCCCAAATCTGCTTGTAAACTCTGCCCAGCTCCTTGGCTGTCCCTCGAACTGTACATGCACAAGGGAGACCCCAAAAACCCAGTGAAAATCAGCAGCCAGAAGATTGAAAGAGCTGAGAGAGATTTCAGCTGCTGCCTACCACACGGGGAACAGCTTTTTATTTCAGTCCAGCCCAGTCAGCTCCCTGCTGGGTCAGAAATCAACATCCTTCAGAGGAAGCTAACAGAACCAGAGTCTCTACAGTGTATCATCCACAATGACCAGTATACAATCAAAAATTACTAGACATGCCAAAAAAAAGAAGTAACCCATAATTGAGAGGGAAAAAAAAAAAAACCACTGCCCACAGACTCTAACCCTGAGGCTACCCAGATATTGGAATTATCAGCAAGGCCTTTAAAATACCTCTTATAAAACTTTGCTCAAGGACTTAAAGGAAAACATAGTTAGAATGAATGAATACATAGCAGGAAATAGAAACCCTAAAAATATAACCAAATGGAAATGATAACACTGAAAAATATAATATCTGTAATGAAAAGCTCATTGCGTAAGTTTATAAGTGGGTTGTAGAAGACAGAAGAAAGGGTCAGTGCATTTGAAGAAAAATCACTAAAAAAGGATCCAACCTGAAGAACAGCAGGGGAGAGGAGTAAAGCACGGACAAGCTCATGGGACAAGGTCACGTGGCCTAACGTGTAGCTGGAGTCCCAGACGGAGAGGAGAGAGATGACCAGGTAGAAACAATGGTTGAAATTTCCTCGCATTTGGTAGAGAAACAAACTTACAGGTTCAAGAAATTCAGTGAACCCCAAGTAGGATAAATACAAAGAAAGCCATACCTTAATCATAGTCAAACTGTTGAAACTCAAAAAACGGAGAGAAAACCTTGAAAGCAGAGGGAAAGGTGCGTTCCATCCAGAGGACATCAGTGAGAATGAGGGCCGGCTACTCTTTAGAAATAGTGGAGGCTGCTGGGCAGCGGAATGACCTTTTCCAATTGCTAAATGAAAGGAAGCTATCAGCCTGGAGTGCTATATCCAGAAAAAAATAGTCCTTCAGAGCTGAAGGTGAAATGAAGACATTTCTGAGCAAACTGAGAGAATTCACTGCCAGCAGCCCCTCAGGAAGTGGTAAAGGGAGTTCTTTAGGCTGGAAAGAAACGGCACCAGTTGGCAGTTCAGATCTGCAGGGAGGACTGGAGAGAGCAGGAAAAGATATACTTGTGGGTGAATATAAAACATTGTATTCTTCCCTTAACTTATTACAATACAGGTGGCTATTTAAAGCAAAAATGTAACACTACGTTGTAAGGCTTGTAATTTATGTAGATATAATAAGTATGACAAGAGCAGGGCCTGCTTGGAAAGGAGACGGGATTGTGGCCCACCCGGACTGTTCGCCTGTCGGATGGGATTGTCTGATGAACACTGCGCAGTATAGCTGAGGCTTCTCCGACTGTGCACCTCAGCCAGGTGCACGGGGCCCTCCCCCAGGTGCAGGGTACCTCCCTTTCAAGGGGGCAGCTGGGAGGAGGCTCGGAGCGGGCGCAGCTGCTTTCTCGGAGGCAGAGGCTTCAGATGCTGCAGTGCTGACCTCTCTGGTGACCTTGAAAGCCAGACGTGCTGGTGGGTGAGTCATGAAGAAGCAGATGTCCTTCCCTAAAAGGACGTCCGACTGAAAGCCTCGGGGAGAAGAGCGCAGGAGTCCCCCAGGAGGTTGCTGTATTGGGGTTTTCTCCCCCACATGTGGATCTGCAGAGCTCGTGGACGTGTCACCTCTGGCTTCACTGTAGAGCCTGCTGTTTTAATGGTCACTGGGCTGGAAGGAGCCGCTCCAGGAATGGCTGAGGAAGAGGTTCCCCAGGGTCATCAGCTCATCCGCAAAAGAAAGCATCCCTCCGTGAGGAAGCTCTTAATTATCTGGAGTAACGTTTTTATGGGAACCACATGACCCCTTCCACTGTGAGACAGGTGATACGTTCACTTGCCCCACCTGCGATGCGGGGTCGCCCACTTCCCGGCTCTGGGGGAGGGTCAGGCACTGCCCATCCCGCTGTGGGTTCTGACAGCACAGCCCCAACACACAGGCATCATTTGGGATCTTGTGCACAGCTGTCATCGTTCCTGTGATCACAGGTCATGTTGGGACCGATAGGGAATTTGTATCGCCCTCACTAAAGCCAGAGGCACACCAGGAAGGCAGCCGTTGGACGATTCCACCGCCTCAGGCTCTGTGATTTAATCAATCGTGTGAAAGAAACGTGCGGGCCCTTTGATTTACCATTCCCTCATCTGAGCAGAAAGTACTCCCTTTCTTGAATTGCCTTAATGGCTCTATTTACGCAGCTGAAAGTTCCCAAAGAAATGAAAGGAAAGTCAAAATGCTGCAAAGGCTCAGATAATTTCTTGGGGAATATTCAATTAGAATATATTAACATTTTAGATTTCCACCATTAATTTAATATTCAGAGATTTAATTTGGTCCTTGAACCGCCACGGCGCCCCAGGTGGGTGGGTGTTTGGGACGAGAGCTCCGAGCACCTGCTGAAGTTGGCTGCCTCGCCCTGGGCTCTGATTCCGCACCGGTCGGCCTCCGCGGCAGCCACAGCTTCGCGTCTGCAGACCAGACGTCGTCCGCCATCACGGACACAAGCCGAGGGTCCCGTTGACCCTCACCGTCCAGCCGAGGGTGCAGGTCAGGCTGATCAGGGCCGGGAGTAGTCTGGACCTTGAGGAGCAGAGCCCAGTAATCATGGGAGGAGGTGGCTGTGAGGGCGAGGCCCGTCCCCTGCCGGCAGGTCCTAGTTCCGCTTCTTTCACCCCTAAGTCGAGTCTAAGGATTTCAAGTTGATTTGGACGTTACCAGGAAAACCACTTCCTGTGCCCCCAGGTTGCACGTTAGTGAGTGTCCCCGCCCGACGCCCTCTGAGCCAGCCCCAGGCCAGGCTGTGCAGGGCAAGCCGCGGCCCAGACCCGGCCCGCTACAGATGCGGTAGTTGGACCCACACAGAGTTCTTAGGAAATGTGACTTCATTCCCCGTGTGTAGACCAAGAAATGTATGAGATGTAGATTTATGTGGCTTTCCAGCTCGCTCCTGGGGAAGAAGACGTGCCGGCGGGCACACGGTGTCACGCAGGCCGAGTAGGCAGAGGTGGGCGGGGGCCGTGGACCGTGAGCGCCTTCTTAGGGCGCTGGGGTCTGACTCCAGCTTCTCAGGAAGCGGTGGGCCGTTTACAGCCGGTGTGTCAGCAGGGGGAAGGACGCCCCCCAAACCTGCGTCTTGCTGCACAGGGAGCTAGTGGGGTCCCCTTCCTCTTCCCTTCAGGCACAGCCCCGTGGTCCAGGCAGCTTCCACCTCCCAGCACCTCCATTTCAACACATGCTCCCCATCTCCAGGGCAGCGGGCAGCGTGCAGGGGAGGTGTGCACCGTCCATTAGTGCTTCCACCAGGAAGTGACGTCCCCAGCACACCACGTCACTGGCCCACGTAGGTCACATGGTGTGGGGGTTAGCACCCGTCACAGGGAATACTGTGCAGGGAGCTGAGGCCAGCCAGCAGCACCAGGCGCACGTGGTGTAGGCTTCAAATGAGGAGACTGTGGCTTTGGAGGGTCCCTGTGGGTCTCTGCTTCTAGGTGGGACGTGCAGAGGGCGGACCAGCCCTAGTTCCCTGCAGGCTTTCTTGGTGGGATAGGGTCACCTCCGCTCTGTACAGCAGCTCCACACGGGCAGCTTGGGGGCAGCAAGGTGACGCCTTGAAGGTGAAGTTGCGGCCTGCACCTGGGATGGGGCGGGGGCGCCGAGAGCATTCTGCTGTCTCTGAAGGCCATGGAGCTACTGATTGGCTGTGCATGTGTGTGACATGAGAAGCCCTGCAGAGCATGGCGACTCTGGGGGCAGCGTGGCCAACAGAAAACAGGGCCTTTGCAGGGACTGAGGTGGGAGAACCACAACGCACGTTCTTCAAAGATTCCTCCAGGCTTGGGAGGGAATTCACAGCAGAGGAACATGGCTGCACGTAAACACGTTTCCCAGGGTTCGTCTCCCAGGTCCCAGGTGCCCATGTGCCCCCAGCGAGTGCTGCCTCGAGCCGAGGAGGAGAAACCTACAGGCCACCTGCCTTCCTGGGATGGTGACGAGACACCCAGCCAGGCAGTTTATTGCTGTGACTGCGACCCTGCAGGAAACCCGGTTGTGTTCCTGATGATATTTGGCATTTCCTGTTAATTTCTTCCAAACCGCAGACATTTCGTTTTGAAGACGCCTTCTTCAGAATGCTAGAGAGCTAGGGGGAGCGTCTGCCTCCACAAAGCCTTCAGCTCACATGCCGACTTCCACTCGTTCAGACAAGGTCAGGAGACACAAGCTCAAAAGCTAAGCCAGTGAGAAAGGACGGTGTCGGGGGGACTGTTTGGGAAGTCAGACTGCCCCTGAGCTACTGAAGACCACGGGAAACAGGCAGTGGTTTCGGGCACCCCAGCGATGCTGGAGCAGTCAGGCTTCTGTCCTCAAAGTTACTCTTGAAAATGATGCCCCAGAAAGAGACCCTGTTGACGGCCGGCTTGTGGCCCATGGCTCTGTGCTTTGTTTGCTTCTGGCTGAAAGTCCCGTCTGCTAGTGGCCAGGCCTCGGCCTCTCTGGCCTGGCTGAGGGACCTCTCTGCCCACCGTCAGGAAAGGGCTCGGCGTTCTGATGGCCCTGGATCTAATCAGACCCCGAGACGGCCTGAGACGCACTTGCTCCTGCCTGCAGTCGTTCCGCCCGTCAGGCTGCTTTGCAATTGAGTTACGCGCCTGATTGGGGCTTTGGGGCTTCGTGAGCTGTAATGTTTATTTAAGTTGAGAAGCTGATTTCATTTTCCGAAAATGTGAGGCAATAAAAACAAGGAAAGCCATGGAGCCTTAGTGTCTGTTAAAAAGCAAAATTAAGCAGACAACTCAGCAGCATCTCAGAGAAGGCAGGGCCTCCAGGCCCAGGACAGAGGGGCCGGCAGCCTGGCCGCCTGCAGCCCAGCTCTGCCTGTGTGCATCGCAAGGACAGACCAGGGGCGCTTCCCTGCGCTCACGGCTTCAGGAACGGTCTACACTCATCAGAGCAGGGCAGAGAGGACCAGCCAGTGTGTCCCATTTTCACGGAAGCCACCCTACCCATCCTGGTGGGCTCTGAGGTTCCTTGGTCCAGTGGTACATAATCGCCGAGCCCAGGGAGCAGAGACACGCTGGAGCCGGGCAGGGGCTAGGCGCACAGCCTTTTCAACGCCTGCCACCTCTGGGAGGCACACCTGGTGCAGGAGGGAGAGGCGGTGTGGCCGTCCTCTGTGGCCAGTTTGGGAAGGCCTGGGCGCTCTCTTAGGAAATAACTGGCCAGATCAAGGTTTAGGCTCCCTATTAAAAATCATAGAATCCAAAGGTGACCTAGGTTGCAGATGTCACATGTAGATTTGGACAGGGCTGACACAAATTCACAATGTTCATTCCAAAATTGGCTGGTAAAGAATGGTAGGGGGTGGATAGTACACCCATAATTCTTTAGGCCAATGTCCGTCCTTCTGTCCACCCATCCATTTACTCATCCTTCTACCCACTCAGTCATCCACCCATCCTTCCATCCATCCATCCATCCATCCATCCATCATCTTTCCATC
Source organism: Hipposideros armiger (assembly GCF_001890085.2). NCBI lineage: Eukaryota > Metazoa > Chordata > Mammalia > Chiroptera > Hipposideridae > Hipposideros > Hipposideros armiger. The sequence continues at coordinate 1,636,844 of NW_017731382.1, read as the reverse complement.
CATCCTTCCAGCCACCAATTTTTTATCCATCCATCCATTTATCTATGCATCTACGCACCCACTCACCCACCCATCTATCCATGCATTCATCAGTCTGTCTGTCCATCCATCTGCTCATCCATCTATCCACTTGTTCACCCATCCATCTGTCCATCCATCTGTTTGGCCATTCGGGTCTGCTCACCCTCTCGGCACCCTTGCTGCTCCTGGCGGCTGCAGGACTCTAAATCAAAACCCTACACAACCACAGCAACACACCTGCTCCTTTTTCTAAACGTTTAAGGCCTTTGAGATAAAGAACGAATTAACAGGCACAAAATGCTGCATCATTAGTTGCCATCCTTAAAATCCTTTCAACATTTGTAAACTCCCAACTGAGGATAAAAGTAATAAGTTTTTGACAGTGGTGGACAGTTCTTTTGGGGGATTGGGAGAGAAGCCATTCCATTTGGCGTAACTTTGAGCACTTGACAATGCTGCTTGACCCCCAAGGAGGATCCTGGGACCAGAGAACAAGCACTTCTTGATTGTTTTCCTAAATCATCAACAGCAACAAAAATGTGGCCTGATAACAAAAGAAGTATTTGTTCGCCCAGATTTCTCCTTAGAGGGAATTTTAGATTTTTAGAGGAAAGTCCATCTTAGGCCAGAAGAAAACAGTGACCTACCTGGTCACTGAAGAGGTATTCATTAAGCACTGGCTCTGCGGCCAGCACCAAAGTTCAGTGGTGGCCACATCGTCGTGGTCCCGTCCTGTCCTTGAGAGCTTACACAGTGGGGTGGAGACAGACAAGAGAAGAAATTGTCAGGACGGAAAAGGAACCACAGAGGAAATCCACCCAGGGGTGAGACGGGCAGGGACGGGCAGGTGGGGGGTGGAGAGCAGGGGCTCTCGATGGGGTGTGTTGGGGAGCCTGCTGAGCTCCTGTAAGACAAGGAGCGAGCTGTGCAAAGGTCAGGCAGAGCAAGTGCAAAGGCCCTGGGGCAGGAATGAGCTCTGCACACCCCGGGAGTGGAAAGGTTTGTGTGACCAGAATGTGACGAGCAAGGAGAGGTGGTGGGAGAGCAGACCCGAGAAGAGGGCAGGCGCCAGCTCCCACAGGACCTCCAGACCAGGTAGGAGGCCCAGGGGCGGCCTACATGTGCCGAGAAGCCTTGAAGAACGCCATCTGGTTTGTTGTCTGAAGATGCCGTTAGCTGCAGTGTGGGAGGTGGACGTTTACGGACAAGAGCTACCCCGGAGTGCTGGGAAGGAGGGAGTCCGCCCCGGGGAGCGGTGAGGTGGGCCTGGGCAGGACAGGAGAGGCGCCAGGTGAGCAGTGGCGTGGTGGGAGGGCCCAGGTGGTCTGAAAGGGAGTCGACAGGACCCGGACTTGTTCAACGAGTGGGAGGAGGAGGGGAGGGAGACTCAGGCTGGTTCCTGGATTTTCAGCCCGGTGAGTGTGTGAACATGCAGATTCCCGGGCCCTGCTGTACCGACTGGGCTGGCGGGAACAGAGGTCGCCGAGGCCTCTGCTCTCATAACAATGTCCAGCCCAGCTCTGAGCACCCAGCCTGGCCTCAGCCCATGAGGAAGCGAATTCAGACAGACCCAGACCACTGACCCCTCGGACTCTGGTATCACGAGCTGCCTCCAGACACCCCCTCGGTCCAGGAGGCCCCAAGGCTCTGACTGGGCAGCTATGGCCCCCAGGAAACCCAACTGGGTGATGGACTCCCCTGTCACATCATAGCTCAGGGCCACACTCGGCGCCTGGAGCACGGAGCCCCTGGGGGCTACCTCGTTTTATTAGTTGGTTTTTCCCAGCTCCCAAGGAGTGACAAAGAAGTGTCCTGGGCATGTCCTGTCACCCCAGTGACCATCAGCCTGATATGATCTAGCGCCTGGGACCCCGCCCATCCCTCCAGGCAAAAGGCCCAAAGTGGACCTGGCTGGTTGGCATGAATGGTGACGCCCCCAGGATGGGACACCACCAACTCTACTGAGCATGGCCCCCATCTGCTTCTCCAGACGCCAAGCTCAGGCCTTCCCATGTCCAGCAAAGCCCAGTTGTGCTGTGTGCGCATGTACACATGCACACACATACACACACACACACATACACATGCATACACACACGCACACATGCATACACACCTGGATTTCCACTTCGCCCCAGGAGACACTGTTTACAGTACAGTGCTCAGCCTGCACAGTAAGGAGAAAACTGTTTTACTACCACAGGCAGGGACTGAGGCTCAGAGAGGTTGAGTGATTTGTCCAAGGACACACAGCCAGAAGGCAGCAGAGCAGGATGCCCGCCTGCCCCCGCCCCCAGAGCTCAAAGCCACTCTCCCCTGGCCAGTGGAGCAGGCCCACCTGGTGGCCCACACAACTACCCGACACTCGCTGTCTTGCTGGCCCTGCAGACTTCCTGCTGGGGAAGGCAGGACCAGAGGGAGGGTGGGTGGATCCGTTACTCCTCCAGGCGGTCAAGCCCAATGGAGTCAGCCTTGAGAACGCCACTTTAGCCGCCACGCTGGGTCTCTGGGCCGCTCAGGGGGCCTCGGCTAAAACCAGGGCGTGAGAATGAGAGGAGGACGGGAAAATAGAACTGCCGAGCAGAGCGCGTTGCAGGGCCTGATGCTGAAGTGGGAAATCCTCCACTTCATTGAGAAAGTATGTAAGTTTCACACCGCTTTCCCGACGGTGACAAGCCGCGCGCCTGCTCTGCCTCGCCGTGAGAACGGCATATGGTGCTCAGCTCAGCAATTCCGTGCAATGTCCCCTCCTGGCTACGCGGAAGAAGGGAGGCCCCAGGCCAGTGGCCAGAGGGGCTCAGCCATAGCAGTGACCTGGCGGCCAGGAGGCCAGTCAGTGCAGGAGCCACAGGGGACCCTCTCTGCTGTGTATTGAAGGGACTCTGATGGCATCGCCCACTAGAAGGGTTCACATCTGTCATTCCGTTCGTCCTATAGAACGTGGCAGAGCCCCAGGCAGGAGATGACCAGGAAAGAGGCCAAACCAGCACAGTGAAAAGGCTGACATTTGTCTTAACGGCCAAGCGCTCTATCTCCACAGCCCATGTTTTAAAACCAAGCGAGCTCTGGCTTACGTGAAGCTATGATTGTGTGAAACACATACGCACCCCTAACCCTGGGGGCTTGATAAAAATGCCCGCCCAGCCTCTCGGAACCCAGGTTCTATGAGAGGGTCCAGGTGGGGTGAGGGAACCCCCGTCGTTAACAAGCCTCCGGTGGAGGGTGTGGCTTCAGAGGCCCACACTGGGGTGGTGTTTGCTGTCCTGTTTGCTAAAGAAAACCTAACGGGAAAAGCACAGCCCTGGGGTGGGCGACCCTGGGACCCGGTGCGGCAGCCACCTGCCTGCCCTGGGTCTGTGTCCCCACCCACCCGGACAGAGGTGGCACACCCGGCTGGGAGGCTGGACGGGGACAATGGGGCCCACAGTGACCATCGCGTCTCGTCCCACTCTCTCTGAGCAGCCACCCCAGTGGCCCCAGCAGTTTTTTCCAAGCCAGCCCAGGCCAGGGCTGCCATGCCGATTCTCAGGACAGCCCTGGCCAGGCACGTCCTTTGTCACTCTGTCCACCCAGGAGGAATGGTTAGTAAATGTCCCCTGCGGGATGTGAGCTCAAGCAGAGCTGCTCCCGAGCCAGCAGCCAGGAGCAGCTTAGCCGACTACACCTGGCAGCCAAGAGCTGGGCTGTGCGGGGCACATCTGTGTCGTGTTTGTCCTGACGGGCAAGGAACAGGGTCAGGGGATGGGCCGAGGTCCTCATCATGTCCACACCCACCATCAGTGGCCCCGCTCTGCCGGCCACTGACTGATGTCCGTGCTTCCTTGAAAAGCTGGGAGCCAATAAAAAGTAGCCCTGCTTTCAGTTTTATACCCCACACGTCAGTGAAATCATATGATTCTCTACTCTTTCTGCCTGACTTATTTCGCTTAGCATAACGATTTCAAGATCCATCCATGTTGTCGCAAATGGCACTATTTCATCTTTTCTTAGGGCAGAGTGGTATTCCGTTGTGTATATATATACCACAACAAAGGAACAAGACAAACAAACAAAAACTCATAGACACAGACAATAGTTTGGTGGTTACCAGAGGGTAAGGGGGAGGGGGTGGTAGATGAGGGTAAAAGGGGTCAAATAGATGGTGACGGAAGGAGAACAGACTGGGTGGTGAGCACACAATGTGATGTATAGATGACGGATTACAGAATTGTACACCTGAAACCTGTGTAACTTTGCTGACCATTGTCACCCCAATAAACTTCAATTAAAAAAAAAAAACCTAGCCCTGCTGACCCTGTGTCATTTGACAGAAGCCCAGGGGTGACAGCTACTTCATGGAAATCAAAGCTCCCCTGAGATCTCACTAATCTCTTAGCCCTCTTAATGCAAATTTAAAAGGCTTTTAATGTATGTTAAATACATACCAGCTCCTTGTCAGAGCTGTGGTTACTGAGGATTAATTTTATAGCTGCTACATTTCTGATCAACTGTTACTTACAATTAGCCCCAGTAAATGTTTCTAAATAATCAGATAATATTTGAATAGCTTAAATAAACTAAATAACTGTCTTATTACTTCTATCAGGAAATTACATTTAAATAGCTACAAATCGGGAACTCTGCAGAGGCAGGTCCATGCGTCTGGCTGGTGTTAAGTGTGGGGTTTATTGACACCCGACTGTTACACCCCAGGGGGCGGGGAGGTTAAATGTGTTTCAGAATGTGAGGATTATTTTAAGCATTCCCATGAAAGGGAGAATTGAAGTGGGCTGTACACATTTGAGTCCAACTCTGCAGGCCCATAGGATTCTGCCTCCCAGAGCGTACCCTCCGGCCCACCTCACCGCTGGCGACTGTGCAGTTGGGTGTGTGGCCCTTTGTGGGTTGCAGAGAGGGGGCGGCATATGGACACTCGCGTGGGGGTCCCAGGAAACAGTGCTGGGGTCTGTGCAGGTGTGCTTGTTGGCTCGGCCCCAGGCCTGAGGCCTGAGCGCGCCCAGGATCCTGACCCCGTGAGTAACGCGGACGCCGCAGCACGCCCCGCCCGAGAGCACCGTGCCTCCTGGAACGCTACACGGCACCGGTGCCCGAGAGGGTGGTCGGGACCACGGCGGATACAAGAGGCTTTTCTGGGTGGTCTTGAGCCACCAGGGGTGGGGTCACTCGTGGAGGGAGCAGCAGTGGCCCAGGGACATTTTTCTACCAGGTGGGAAGGAGAGTCCTGAAAAGACCCCTCTCGTGTGAGCGCCCTGCACTTCGCAGGACACTGAGCTGTTACGCGGGCGACCACGGCTTGACCAGGAGGTCAGGTTCTGCTGCCGCGTGGCCTGGTCCAGAGCATCCGGCCTGGGTCCTGACCCCATGCAAACGCTCTTTTGGGGTCAGCCAGGCCTGAGGGCACAAAGCCCCCGTTGGGACGGTGGGGACTCTGGGGTCACCCTCAGAGATCGGATCCAGCTCTGGCACTTCTGGTTGTATCTCTGGGCTCTGGGCTGGGAGCCTGGCTTCCCTGTGCCCGTGTCCCCTGTAACACAGGACCCCACCTTGGGCAGTCGCTGTTAGCTCTTGGGGCTGGTCTGGCACCTCTGAATGAGAGCAATGCCGGACGCTCGTCCTGCCTGGCCCGTGGGGACCACCCAGCCCCTCCTAACTCATTTCTAACCGCCCTTGGCTCTGGGGTCCTTGAGCCCCCCGAGGGACAGTGGACACCACGAGCTGCCCTTGTCCGGCGTGAGGCCCTCTGAAGGCAGGTGCCCCTCCCCTGTTGCCATGACATTCAGACTAATTCCAGCCAGAGGTGTCCCCTCGACGTCCTCTGTTTGTCGTCGGTCTTTTCTCACGTGTGGGCAGCTGGGAAGGAAAGGGTCCGTGTTTGTGACGTCACTGCCAGAACCTGACCCACCAGGGAACCTTCTCTCTCCACCTCCCACCTCCGTCGCCCCCACACACGCCATCTCCACCCACTAACTAGCCTAGCCACCTGCGACTGAGTCACCCCTTCTCTTCAATGAAGCGCCCGTCTGACAGCATCTGCCTTGTCCCTGTGTTTATGCAGGGCTGTGGGTCCCCTCTGGGTGGCCCGGACCGGCTCCAGCCACTGGATGCTTTTGCATCAGCAAGGATCCCACTTGTGCTTGGCACACTCGTGGCGGCTCATCCACGCCAGCAATTGACGGGGCCACGGAGACTCGCAGCCACAGAGTCTGTCCACATCCACTTCCCTGGGCTGGTTATTTCAAAGTTTAAAGTTCCCTAATTCCAGGAGCAGGTGGTCTTTCAATTGAGGTTTGGTTCCCAAATGAGATTTTTCATTCGCCTATTCGCCTTTATTTGGAAATGAAATGGTGACTTGATTAGGGTAGCTTTGTCTGGGGGATTATAACCGAAATCTGTGCTGCTCTGAGCTTACCCTCCTGCTGACGGAGACCATTCACATCGGGAACTCGGTTCTGCTGGGCCCGGGGCGTCCTCAGGTGGCTCTGCTGCCGGCCATTGCATGTGGGGCATCCTGTGGCGACACGGTTTCAGTGTGTCTGCCGTGGTCCTGGTGGGGACACGCCAGCTCCTGGCTTGTCCATCTGAAAGAAACCCTCAATCTTGTATTTCCCAGCCTCCTGTCAAGCCTCTATTATTAAACTGCCCAAGAGAAAACCTGTTATAAGCAAAGCTCCAGTTTCCAGGGGTTCTGCAGGCTTAGAAGGCTGAAAGCTGGAAAACCCGCACCACCACCCCGCAGAGGACAAGGGCCACGTGCGATAAGATCAGTCTCCACAAGCCACGAAGCACGATGCTGGTCCCGCTGTCCGTCCCGTGTCCTCAGGAGGCTCAGCAAAGGGGCAGAGTTAGTGGAATTACAGATGACCCTTGAACACAGACTCAGCGGCGCCAACACCCCACACAGTCAGAAATCTACGTATAACTTTCGACTCCCCCACTTAACCAATAGCCTACTATATAAAGTAAAAAGTCGATTAACACATATTTTTGTTATGTGTATTACATGCTGTATTCATACAATAAGCTAAAGGAAAGAAAATGTTATTAAGAAACTCATAAGGAAGAGAAAATACATTCACAGGACTATAGGTATTAATTGAAAAACACCCGCATATAAGTGGACCTGGGCAGTTTAAACCGTGTTGTTCAAGGCTCAGCTGTGTAAATGAGCTAACTTTTTTGTGGTGCACGTTTGTCTCTTGTCGGTGAAGTTGCCAAACTTGCGAGTTATCTTGCCAAAGAGGCACGTGCTCCCCTAAAGGGTTTATTTTTGTGAGGGGTAGGGGACCATAGGAAACAGGTGGGAAAGCCACAGCCAGCCTGCCTTTTGGGGGGTCTGAGAGCCGCCCGAATGGCAGTGCCGAGGACAGAACCATCACGAGGCATGTGCTGGCGTGCCCGCTGGAGGTCAGCTGTGCAGAGACGCGTCCCGTGCACTGTGCATCTGGTCCCTCCGCCCCGAACAGGTGACGCATCAGGGACGAGGCAGGCACAGTGACGCGAACAGCAGAGGGCTATTCCCTGCAGGGTCACTGCCCGCACTCTCGCCTCGCCTCACCGTGCCCTCTGTGTGCTGGCCTCCAGCCTCCCATCTGACGGCCGCCTCTAGCGAAGGCACCGACAGCCTAGAGGTCCGTTCCCAGCCAGTGGGCAGCCCTCCCTTCCTCTTCCTGAAAGTGCCTGGTGCCCCTTCCTGCCTGAAGCCCGGCACCCCTCCCGCCTCCTTGTCGCACCTCCCGGCCTCTTTCCTGGAGGCAGGTGTGTCGGGTTTGAGCTGCGGGAACAGAAACGGGACAGTCCTGAGCAGAGCGTGCCAATCTGCAAGAACCCGCTCACGGAGCCCGGCCGTGCTGCTGGAGGTCCTGGGAGGGGCTCAGGAGGCGTTGGTGGGATTGTCCAGGCCGAGGTGCAGCTCGTGGCCAGAAGCTGCCCTGGAGAAGAAAGCGAGTGCTGTTGGAAGGAAGAGTGGGTGTCGTCGAAGCCACAACTCCACATTCTAGAACCGCGAGGAGGCCCAGCCCCCCCTGCCCAGCGGTGACTTGGTGGGTGGGCTCTTAGACAGCCTGGGCCATGGGCTTTGCTCTTAGCAGCTGATGACGGGGTGTCCTAAGGTGTCCGGGTCTGAGGCTATTCAAGCTCAGTCCACTGGGGCCTGAAACCTCCTCCCCCGGCTGCTCCGTCCCCTCCCAGCTGGGGGTCCACAGTCTCTTGGTCCTTCTGAGGTTCGGCAGCTGCTGCCATCTGGGAGGGCAGGACTCGCGGGCTGTGATAACGTGTGTGAAACAGCCACGAGTGATGACCAGATAGCATTCGGGAAAACAAACAGACGCAAGAGGACAGACCAGCTGAGGAAATACGACTTTTCAGGTTCAGAGGACACAATGGGACAAACCGACAGGAAAAACATCTTGTGTCAAGTGAATGACCAGATACCTGGGAATTTTGAAATACAAGCAAGGAGGTGCTAGAGATTTTTGTCCACGCATAGTACTTTATCAGCCCTCAGGATGTGTCGAGATGCTCAGCAAAGCCAGGAAACTCACAGCCAGTACTGTTGTCTGTCATTATATTAAGTAGCATCCACCTAGCAGTGGGCTCTCAGGCATGGCTGGGATGCAAGCGCCAGGCGCTCCAGAGCTGTGCTGGGTGGGCTGAGCTGGGCTGGGCACCGCCTTGGGCAAGCCCGCGGCAGAGGCAGCGTCCCTGGGCTGCACACATCTCCAGCGTGAAAGTGGCCAGTGAGCCAGCATGCCCCCGTCCAGTCGGAAGTGAGCTGCAGGCTGGCAAGTGCAGGGAGACGTACTCCTGCCGTGTTATCATCACGCAGAGCACATGCAGCTACACGTTGGGTCTGCAAGTCAATGGTGGGCTGTGGTGGCTTAGAAAGCATGCCTGGCCAGGTGACAGGTGTCCAGGTGGGGCCAGAGCCGCAAGGGCTCTGGGTTCAAGAACACTGTCACCAAGGGCTCTGCACTGCCAGAATCAGACTTTGATTTGGAATCTAATGGATACATCTGTTTTCTTGGACTTGTTTCAGATGTAGCAATGCCAGCTGCAAAAAAAAAGCAGCTAAGGATGGTCCAAAAACACACTGACAACCGCTGTGCCCTGCCGTCAGGAAAAAGCCTCCATTTAGACCTCATTTGGAGCCCGTGGGCACATTAGGGACCAACTCTGGATCTTAATGATGTGTGGGCTTTTCCTCCAGTCCCAGCTTTGCCCCTCCTAGCTCTCACCACGTCTTGGAACATTAAGGGGAATACATGTAAAATTCATTCCTAATGTGATTTGCAACAGAAGAGCAGTCCCGCCCTGTCCCCCGGAGCGGCAACTCTGTTAGGGCGTCCCCTCCCGGTGACTCTGTGAGCCTCGCACACATCATCTGTTGTCCCACGTGTCCCCGAGCGCTGTCAGCGTGACGGCCGTCGAGCTGGCTGAGCGAGCCCTTCACGACCTGGCCTCTTTCTTTCCACCTTTGGTTGGCGACCACCCGTGCCATTGTTTCTCTGATACTATTATTTAAATCAACTCGCTTTTTAAACTAAACAAGTTTATTTTAAAGGACATTTTATGTAACCATTGTTTAACGAACAACCCTCATCACTAGGCCTAAAGAGAATAGAACACCCCCAAAAAAAAACAATGGCAGCAAAAGGGTGTTATTGTTTAAAGTAGATGTGTGCCCCCCTCCGTCACTGAAAAATCACCTCCGGTCCCAGCAGGGCGGGGCCTGTCACAGCCTGGGAAACGCGGGTCAGTAACGGTGGCCAGGGTGAGTGGTACCGGGGGCTGGAGACCTTAAACTTGGAATTCATAGATATGATCTGACTCCACTGAGAGGCAGTCCCCCTCCTGTTGCTAGTCAAAAGCCTTTCTAGGAACCGGGGGCTGTCACAACCAGCCCCGGTCTTTCTGGAGGTGACCACTGGCCGAACAGCAGGTGTGACAGGTCAGCACGACTCAGACATCAAATTAGCCTGTTGTCCTAAGTGTGATGGCCATGACACCCAGGAAGACAAGCCTCCCTGTTGCTTCACACTTCACAGCAGTCAAACCACCCCCAATTCGGAAGGAACCTGAAAACAGGTGACACCTTGTTAAAGACCCACATCCAGTATGTGGAGGGGTGATGGGTGGGATCCTATCCACACACATGTGAGGCCGGGAGGCGGAGTCTGGTGCGTGTCCAGTTTGCCGTGATGGGCAAGACCAAGGCTGGACGCGTGCGCTAAAGCCTGAGAAGGTGGACAGACACAGGCATCCTCTGGCCAGGGTGGGGTTTGCGTCTCTGGGGAGCTGCTGGGACAGAGGCAGAGCCTTGAATGCGTGCAGACGTCACCACCAACGCCCGGGGCGAGGCAGTGAGGCTGGAGCGGACCACCGGGGGCTCCGGCTGGGCTGGATCCTGGCGGAGCTCAGCGGCCGCGGTGCAGTGTGAACGCCATTCTAAGTGTGCCGGGCCGTCGGTGGGATTAATAGGGACGGAGACGGTCTGGGTCTCGTTTTGCAAGGTGGCTGCATGTGTTGCTGCAGTCGTGCTGCGAGACGGGCTGCCGCATAGCCCGGGTTTCTTGCTTGTGCCTGGGGGTTTGGCGGGGCTCGGGCTGAGCAGTGAGCCGCGCGTCCTCCAGCAGGAGCCCAGACTGGCCCCCCAGACAGAGGCGGCGAAGCGTGAGGGCAGGCAAGGCCAGTCACAGTAATGGCCCCTGGCCAGCAGGACACTGGCTGACCCCAGGGAAGAGGGGGGGGCAGTCGGCGTGGGTGCAGCGCCAGGACTCGGGCGTCGTGGAACTCCCCCCATCGTCCTGGGCAGCAGGGGAAGCCGTGTGATGTAGCTGTTTTATTATTATTATTATTATTATTATTATTATTATTATTATTCTCGTTATGGCTTGCTCACTCTGTGTATTGTAATGGTTTTCCATGGGGGCAGGTTACTGAGACTCTTTCCAAGGGTGGGAGGGAAAGGGGGTAATTAGAGTTTAGTGGGTACAGACTTTCTGTTTGGCAAAAACCAAAAGTTCTCGAAGTCGATTGCACAACAAGGGAAATATACCTAATACTGTGGAACTGTACACAGAAAAACAGTAGAGACGGCAATTTAATGTTATGTAGTTTTTTACCTCAATTTAAAAAAAAAAGAGTTGCTAGGAAAAGCTATCTAACCTCAAAACAAAATCTAAAAACCCTTGTTTTAAAAAAAAAAAAAAGAATTTGTCTCTTAGGTAGGAAATGCTGAGTCAGCCTCAGAGTTCTCTGTGCATCGTCTCCCGGACACACTTCGTCACGACCCTGAATTGTGGTGACAGTGTCATGACATGTTCCTGCTGTCACTCAAAACCTGTTTTTTAAATGGAGACGCTTAAGTGACACGCCACAGTCCCACTAACTGAGGCTGTACTCAAACAGAAGTTGAATAGAGAATGTTTTGTAATGTCCCCAAGAAAACCAAGCTCAGGCTGTTCGTGTGCAGGGCCTGGTTTTCTCAGGCCCAACTTTTGACGCCTCTGTTCACTCAGTGGTGGGTTTTATCAGGAATCATGAAAAGTGAGTCACACCCACTGGAGATCAGAGTCTGCGTGTCCCCACCACTCTCCCCTGTCTCCAGACCCCTGACCAGCCAAGGGCAACCCCAAAGGCTGTGGCGTTTCTCACTCTGAAATAATCACAGTCATCTTCCCCAAGGCAGCTTTCCAAGCCCGGGCAGAACCAAGCAGGGGCCACTGTCCCGAGAACTCCCCGACCTCCAGACCCCTGGCCATCCCCAGGTCTCACAGCTTCCCAGCAGAGCCTCAGCTGTCCACTGGCTTGTCCACGGGGGGGTGGGGGGAAGCCCTCGTGAGTGTGTGGCCTGCGCAGTTTGTGGGCAGGGCTCGCCGGGAGCTGGAGATCCTGACATTATCCTGCTCTGCAAATCATGCTGCGCTTGTCACAAGCCCGGAAAGCCACCCACCAGGTGAGCCCCCCCCCCACCTCGCCCCTGCAGAGCTAGTGGCCACGAGCTGGCAGCTGCCCATCAGGCCTTTGGGAAGAACACAACAGAAGTCATGTTTTCAGAAAACACACACATCCCCAAACTTGCAGGGAGAAAGGCAATACAGCCTCCACTGTGGGGGTGATGCAGGGGCACGTGGAAATCGCTGGAGGCAAGATGCAAACGACTCAGGCTTACGAGACGAGTTTTGCTGAGACGGGGATCTGACCGCGGCCTCTCTGGGCTCCTCCATCGGGGCTGTGAGCCAAACCCCATGCTGGGCTCGCACAGCTGCACCCACAAGGGACCGCGGTGATGAGCACTCACCGGTAACATGGATCAAAACTTTGACGATCTGAAGCACGGAAAGGCCAACCAATATTCAGCTTTTGCGCATTTGTGATGAGAAACGGAAGCTCTCGCGACAGCGATAAGCAAAGCCAATGCAGTCGACTTATTGAAAATGGAAAACAGATTGAAAACGGTTGCCACACAGTCTAAGGGGTCCTGGGGTCCTGGTGCCCCAGACCCCCCAGCGTTGCTGCGTGAGCCCAGCAGCGTCCACGCGGAGCCTCTACAGCCTGAACACTTCCCACTTGGGCTTGTATTTGAAGCCCCGGGCGACTGCCATCCACCCCACCTTAGGATTTTCGGCAGTCTCCGCACCGGGGCCTCCCTGCCCTTCCGTGGTGCCTCAGTTCACCTGCTCTCAGGGGTGGCTGCCTCCGCTCACTCTGGCTCCCGGGTAGCAGGACTCAGACTGGGATTGGGCGCCCGTAACGGGAAGTGAGGAGGAGAGGAGGGTGGGTGCAGGGGGAGAAGCGAGGGAGGGGGTGACCTCCGCTAGAGACCAGCCTCAGCCGCACCTCAGCCCTGGCCCACCCCCTCCCCGGGGCATTCCTGCAGCCCTCACTGGCCAGCGCTGCCTGGTGGGGTTCCCGTTGGCCAAGGCCAGCTTTCCAAGGACAGGGTTTCCAGCTATGAGCTGTCCACAGCTGGGGAGGGGCCACTGCCCAGTGAAGCAGGTGGGCAGGGCACCGGCTGCTTGGGTGTCCACACCTTTTTCTGATGTGTCTCTAACCACCCGAGAGGATTCCTTCTACCCGACATGGCCTATATTTTCAGTCAAACTGTCCCAAACATGACCTCGAAATTTGATGAAGACACTCCTGACCTGTGTTTTCGTCACCGACCAACAGATAGTCATGCGTTTATGCAGAAGGTGGCTCGTTACCGACCAGGCCCGTGGGAGAGCTGAGGGCGGTGGGACTCGGGCATGAACATTTCCCTGGGTTTGCTTTTGTGAAAAAACGCACAACAGCCTCCTCCACCTCCACACTCCTGTACCCCAACCATGTGAGAGGAGGGATTCGTTTCTAAGCAGCTGCCTAGCTCCCCAGACATGACGACAGCGAGGCCTCTTCAAGCAGGTCAGCAGTGCTCCCAGATCAGAAAAGATGACTGCCGCCTGGGCGCAGGAAGGACCCGGTGCTCTGACCCAACAGGATGGCCCTGAGGGCCCACACCGCGAGTCGGTGCCGCCCAGGCGGCCGGTACCTGGGCCCCGAGGGCTGCAGGTCACCTGGCTCACACTAGCGACCCAGTAAGAGTCAGGCGCTGCCACCTCCCTTCTCTCACACACAGAGGTCTTCAATTATTCCTGCCTTAGATTTCAAACGGAATCTCTAATATCCCTGGCAAACCCTTCAGTTTTGAGAATTAACAGTGTAAACAAGAGTGCATGGGGAACGTTTAAAATGTGCTCCGAGCTCCCTCCAGCACCTCAGAGGCCCCCAGCCTCGCTGCCGGCCATCCGCTAATGAGACAGGCCTCACCCACGCGCCCAGCCAGGCCTCAGGAGTCCACACGGCTTCTCTCCCCGCCAAGGAACACCGCTGCTGATAACAGCGCCCTTTCGCCGGGGCACTCGGGCTCCAAGCGCCATGCCTCACGTCTAGCTCTCACCTGGCCCCTGGCTCCTCAGGTCTGATGCATGAGCATCACAGATGAGGGAACTGAGCCTCAGAGAGGCTGAGTCACCTGCCCAAGGTCACACAGCTGGAAGGCAGCAGCTTCAAGCCCCCGCCTGTGGGCTCTAGTGTGAACATGGAACGGAGAGGGCTCCGTGGCCTCACCCCAGGGCGCAGGGGGCAGTGCAGGGGGCCACAGGTGCTGCCTACCTGGGACCTCAGACTCCAGGCCACAGCGGCCACAATGGCTGGGCTCCACCCCCTTCAGCCCCTGCCAGCCTCTGCACGGTCGGTCCCTCCACCCAGTCGGTGGCGACACTCTCTCTTTCCCAGGGAGTCCCTCCCTGACTGCCTGGGGACCCCACAACCTGCTGACTGCCCTCTCCAATGACACATCCATCACAGCCCCTGTGGCACCCTGCAGGGAGGTGTGGCTGCTGGGGCGATTCCCCCACCCAGGCCCCCAGCTGATGCATTGAGGGGCTCATGTGGCTTTAAGGCTACCTACATTCCAGCATGCAGGCCACAGCTCCAGGCTGGAGCCTGTGTGCCAACTGGGCTAGGAGGGCAGAACCCAGAGTCTCCACAGACCCAGCAGAGGTTGGGGGGCAGCTGTACCTCAGAGGGCTGCATACCCGCCTCCAGCACCTGGCCAGGCCCACCTGCCCAGAAGAGCCCACCCTGGGAACTCAAGCCCTGGGTTCAAATCAGGCCCCCACCTCCCAGCTGTGTGACCGTGGGCCACCTGCCTGCCCCTACTGGGTCCACGGCCTCGTCTGTAAACAGCGATCGTAAAGGCCCACCTCCTACATGAGAGGACCGACACCCCGAGAACGGCCCAGGAACCATCTCGTCTCATCCTCACACCGTCGTCTCCATTTTGTAGATGAGCAAAGCAAGGCACAGAGACTGTGGGTAACGTGTCCACTGTCACACAGTGGGGACACGGGCAGGACTGGAGCCCAGGCCCCAGGCTGGCAGATCGGCCCTGCGAACCACACCCTCACAGCCATTTTGTCTGGTTTCTGCCACTTCCCGCTGGTGAGCTGGTGCTCACCCGACCCCTCACACCTGTGTGTGTGCTGGACGCTCCCAAAATAACGTGCAGAAAGCCCACTGTGCACAGATGAAAGGCATGGCACCCGTTCCAGGCACTCATTTGCAGCATGCGGTTAAACCCGCTTTGCGATGATATGAAAATGAGCGCCGTTAAAGGAATACATCCGCTAAATTCATATTTAGGAGGCAGGAGTGTTTGTAATTGGCACCTTCGTAAGTCCCTCACCCTGCACGTCCCAGCCCTCCAATAGCTTCCATGCTGGGACCATGAGTGTTCAGTAAGATCACCTCTGCGTGTCCTCACCGCTAGACACAGGCCGCCCAAGAACATTGTGAGGGGAGCGTGATCTCACCCTGGGGCCCCGGGCGAGTGGGACGGCATCGACGCTGTGGCATTTTTTTGCATCAAGCCTCCCCCACCCCGCACCGCCGCCCCAATGAAGGTTGGTGCTCCTTTGTGCCCACGGCAGGCGTCCCCGGTGCCCCTGCCCAGCGGCCCAGGACGCCTCTACTCTAATGCACATGGCGTCTGGGACCCGTTAGCACAGGTGTGGACAGCGAGAGATGGCGCCTGAAACTGACTTTCTTCCTGTCCATGAACCAGGGATCCCCTGCCTGGTTTTGCAGCAGCCCAGGGCCTCTGGATGTGCCGAATAGGATGCCAGAAAATTCTGTGCCCTGAGAGCACGTTCGTTCCCTGGAATGTGTTAGACATAGCATGTGCCTGGGGGCACTGGGGGACGGGGCAATTTGAGGCAGAAAGGGCTTATATGTTGCATGACCTGCCAAGTCCTTCTAACCCGAACCCCATGATTCCAGGGCTGACACAGCCACCCACGAGAGGCGACAACGGGCTCACCCTCCCCCGAGCGGCCTAGTCATGGGCACCGTGCTTTGTGACCATGAGGTGTTTGTGCAGCCCCAGTAATGGCCTCTGTGGTAATTCCAGCAACTTCTGAACTCGTGACCACATTTGTCCATGGGAAAGTACAGCTCCACTCTCAGACCTCTGAAAACGAACCCTCTGAAATTAAGCCCCTTGGTCCTCAGGAATGCCCCCCACCCAGCAGAAAACCTGCTTCACTGGAATCCATCTTTTCAGCAACAGGGGTGGGTGACCCCATAAAAGCTTGAAGATTATGTTCTCAGCCCCAGGGGCCACAGCTGGCAGAATTCCAAACTAGAATGAAAATAAACCAAAGGACCACTGGTTTCCTGATGCTAAATCTTTGAAACTGTTAGTCCTAGATTATCAAGTGCAAACCAGGCCCGGACAGCCGAGGTCGGAGCCGGGATCCAGCCATCTGTCCTCAGTTCTCCCGGCTGCCTCGTCATGCCCGTGCTTTTTTACAAAACCCTCCACTGCTCTCATTTACAAAAGAAGGTTTAAGGAAGCAATTTTACTTGGCCTTGGCACAGGGGAGCTTAAAGTCGCCTGAAACCCGGGGAAACTCGGGCACCTCCATTCCAGAAACAAAGTGTGGACTCTCCAGGCAGCTCCCCTGTGCAAAGCCCCCACAGACTCGCATGCCAGCTTCACTCAGAAGCAGAGGCCCCTCGAAAGGGCAGTGGGGGGCCCTGAGCTGTGATCTGGAAGTTGGTCCGTCCCCAGCAGCCTTGGGAGGAGGCACGGCCACCTTTCCCAACCTAAACATCCACTCACCGTTTGTGTCGGCTTTCGTTATTATCTGCCTGATAATATTTTCCCCAACGTTCACAGGGGGTAAAGCGCACAGCAAGATTAAACGGCTCTCAACTGCTCCCCGATTTTCTAAATTCAAAGGCAGCGATTCTGACGGCCGAGTTCAGCTGAGATTCTTATGAAAAAAGGATGGAAAATTCTATTTTCCACTTCCTTAAACACCAAATCTATTTTCCGCTTTCCTGTGAGACGTTAATTCCTGTAATAACGGAGGCCATGTTTTTACCAACCGGAGACGGAAACGGGTTATAAAAAGGAACTACCTGTCCTAGGTGGAGACCATGCTGTCAGCTTGAGTCGGAAGATGACCTCGGCTCCTTGCGATTGGCGGGCCCGTTGGTGGGATCCCCAAACCTGTCCCCAGGCTGGTGGGAACAGGGTCGAGTCTGACAGAGTCTGGAGGAAGCACACGGATAATCGCTGTCACCTCAGTTCACCAACAGGGCATTGGCTCTCCTGACAGACTGCGCTTTACGGCCACAGCTGGCCGGCTGGACACTCCTGCCACAGGCTGCCCTCTGGCTCCTGAGTCCGGGCCTGCGTGGGTCATTTATGCTTGTCCCCAGCCCCGTTTCTGCCACTGCGCCTGTTCCCGTGAGTGACGCAGAGAGCCTATGCTCTTGCCTGACCCCAGGCCTGGGCCTCAGCCTTGCCAGGCTGCCTGCCCTCCCCGAGAGCCAGGGGCCCACTGCCCTCCCTGCCTCTCTAGCCATCTCCGGCTTTAGTCAGGTGAGGCTGCCCTCCAGGCCTCCAGGTCTGAACGACAAGTGTGGGAAGTTGCTTTCAGTCCCGCGTGGGCCTGGGAATGTTTCTGACCCTGGTGGCATTTCTTGAGGACCGAGGACCGGGAGGTGCAGACTGGCTTTCTGGGCATCTTCTCTGCACGTCCTCATCCTCCAATAACCTTGCATGTCGCCCTAATTCATGACACAAATTACCAGTGTGTTCTTGTAACCTCATGTGTATCATTCTCCCCGGTCCTGGCCACTGGACTGCTTACAAAGAGTGAGAGAGAGCCATTGGGGACCCACTGGAGCTTTCTGAGGCCGGCATGGCAACTGGAGCCCCGTGGATGCATCCAGGTTCCCAGGCGCCCCCTCAGACCAAGGACCCTGTCCAGTGGGCCACTGGCTTCTCTCCTTGGTCTTCAGCCCCTCCTCTGCGGTCCGGGCTCTGGGATCTGCAAGAACTTCATTTCCAGAACTCCCCTCAGAGAGCACGTGGATCAGGCCTGGTAGGGACATGAAGGGGCGTCAGAGGCGACCCCTGGGAAATGGCCTTGGCCTTCAAAGTGTCCCTTTCTGAAAGGGAGGGACCCAGGAAGAGAATAAAGCCCCGAGATTTGCATCACGGCTCGTTTTCCAGATGCACTGACACCACACCGTGCCTTCCTCCCCGGGGAAAACTCCAAGTGCATTTGTATTCTGCGGACCTCACTCTGTGATAGATCACGCCTCCTCCAAACATCATGGAGGTGATCACGTGCGTTCATGAGGGTGGCCGAGCCGGAGCCTGGCGCTCACTGTACGATGACGCCCCACACACACTGTTGTGCCGTGATCCGGTATTTGTATGCACCAGTGAAAAGAAACCATCGCTTCTGATATCCTTGTGGGGTTTTTCCCCTCGACTGCTGATTGGTATAATTTACGTGGTATAATTTACGTGGAGGCTCAAAGCCCCCCGCCGGGCTGGGACAGCTTGCCACACACGTAATTACCAGCCCTTCTCTCCAGCTCTGTGCATGTGAGGAGGAAAGACGGTTCTCGGGGAGCTATTTCAGCTGTGCTGATGAAATGCATATTCATTTGGGGGCCCTGGTTACTTAGTTATTGTTTTGCAGCACGCCGGGCTCTGGGGAACTGGACGGGAGCCAGGGCAGATAACAGGGTGCTGTGGGGCGGGGGGGAGGGGGTGTCACTGATCTGACTTCATGACCTTGAGCTGTGGCAGACTGGCTTTGAAAGGCCTCGGGCCAGACTCCTCGGGTACAAACTCCTGGAATTAGGGTCGCCGTCTCCTCGGGTACAAACTCCTGGAATTAGGGTCGCCGTCTCCT